>NC_083575.1:27080381-27402881 GCF_027579695.1 Neoarius graeffei | reverse complement strand
ATAATTTCAAAACTTTCCCCACCTTTAATGTGACCTATAACCTGTACAATACAACTGAAAAACAAACAAATCTGTTAGGGGGAAAAACATAAAAAAAACCCCAAAAACGTACAGTAAGCTGGTTGCATAAGTGTGCACACCCTTAAACTAATACTTTGTTGAAGCACCTTTTGATTTAATTACAGCATTCAGTCTTTTTGGGTTCACACCTGCTATTAATTAAAATGACTCTGATTAACCCCAAATAAAGTTCAGACATTTACTCAGTTGCATCCTCCAGCAAAAGCCAGCGTTCACAGAGAGCTTACAAAGCATCAAAGGGATCTCATTGTTGAAAGGTATCAGTCAGGAGAAGAGTACAAAAACATTTCCACAGCATTAGATATACCATGGAGCACAGTGAAGACAGTCACCAAGAAGTGGAGAAAATATGGGACAACAGTGACATTACCGAGAACTGGAAGTCCCTCCAAAATTTATGAAAAGACAAGATGAAAACTGGTCAGGGAGGCTGCCGAGAGGCCTACAGCAACACTGAAGGAGCTGCAGGAATTTCTGGCAAGTACTGGTTGTGTACTACATGTGACAACAACATAGTCCAGACATATTATCCATATGTCTGGACTATGAGGTAGGGTCAAAGAAAAACATCCAGGCCTCAGCTAAATTTTGCAAAAAAATACATAAACTCTCCGAAAAGCATGTGGGAAAATGAGTTATGGTCTGATGAAACCAAGGTTGAACTTTTTGGCCACAGTTCCAAAAGGTATGTTTGGTGCAAAAACAACACTGTGCATCACCAGAACACCACCATACCCACGGTGAAGCATGGTGGTGGCAGCATCATGTTTTGGGGTTGTTTTTCTTCAGCTGGAACAGGGGCTTTAGTCAAGGTGGAGGGAATTTATGAACAGTTCTAAATACCAGTTCATTTTGGCCCAAAACCTTCAGGCGTCTGCTAGAAAGCTGAAGATGAAGAGGAATTTCATTTTTCAGCATTACAATGACCCCAAGCATACATTGAAATCAACAAAAGAATGGCTTCACCAGAAGAAAATTAAAGTTTTGGAACGGCTCAGACAGAGCCCAGACCTAAAGCCAATTGAAAATCTGTGGGATGACCTGAAGAGGGTTGTGCACAAGAGATGCCCTCGCAATCTGACAGATTCGGAGCGCTTTTGCAAGGAAGAGTGGGCAAATATTGCCAAATCTAGATGTGGCAGGCTGATAGACTCCGACCCACAAAGACTGAATGCTGTAATTAAATCAAAAGGTGCTTCAACAAAGTATTAGTTTAAGGGTGTGCAAACTTGTGCAACCAGCTTATTAGTTTAAGGGTGTGCAAACTTGTGCAACCAGCTTATTGTACATTTTTTATTGTTTACGTTTTTCCCCCCTAATAGGTTTGTTTGCTTTTCAATTGAATTGTACAGGTTATAGGTCACATTAAAGGTGGGAAAAGTTTTGAAATTATTTATCGAGGTCTCATTTTTTTTTTTACATCAGAAAAACCTATCATTTTAACGGGGTGTGTACACTTTTTATATCCACTGTAGACACGTACCTGAATGCTCCAAAGCAGCACATTGCCAGAAGTTCTGCTTTTATAGAGATAGCCACACTTCTTGATGATTAATTCTGTGCATCTCATTATTAGTAACATCTGGCTGCTAATTACTCTCAATGATTGTGGAAGTAGGAAGGGTGCAGGGCCGTAACCAGGATTTTTCAAATACCGAGGTCAAACATTGCGATACATCTTATTTGCCAAAAAAAATGTCCTAATATGGTGACTTTTCATACATTTTGGAAACGAGTCAAAATCACAAGCCCAACAAGATGAACATGTAGGTGAACATGTTTATTTTAACAATTTCAAAACTGCACGATCACAAAAGTATTTTGTGTGTGTGTGTGTGTGTGTGTGTGTGAGAGAGTGAGTGAGTGAGTGTGGGTGAGTGAGAGAGTGATGGAGTGTGAGTGAGTGAGTGAGAGTGAGTGAGTGAGTGTGGATGAGTGAGAGAGAGAGAGAGAGAGAGAGAGAGAGAGAGAGTGTGTGAGAGTGAGTGAGTGAGAGTTTGAGTGAGTGATGGAGTGTGAGTGAGTGAGAGAGAGAGTGTGAGTGAGTGAGTTAGTGTGAGTGAGTGAGAGTGAGTGAGAGTGACAACGCAATCTAGCCGAGCCTGAATGGACTTCAATTGCTTTTTAAAAAATATGCCCTTTTCAATAGCAAAATACTAGACGGTTATTGGACAAAACCGACTAAAATGCCACATTCAGAGCCTCACTGGAGGTGGGAGTCAATAAGAGGGGCAGGACAAGACTTCCCGAGAGGAGGCTCATGCTGCGTTCATGTGCTATGGGAAGATGATATTTTCCAGTTGGGAAGTGGTATTTACCAGTGTGTTGTGTTCATATGCTTTTGTTGTTGTTGACAAATTAAAGATGGTGGACCAGATTCAGAATCAGGCCTGTTATTTGGCTAAAACAATTATAGATTGCCTTGTTCATCAGCTGCAGCAGGAATACGAGTTATCAAAAGTCAAAAGGTAAATAATGCTGAATATTTCCTGATCATGACAAGTAGAGATTTTCTTAACACATTGAATGCCACGCAGTTTTTGGAAATTTGGCTGTAGCCACAATGAGAGTAGCCAGTATCTAGATCATTGTTGGCGTTCTTTGGACAGCCACAGAATATTTTGTATTAGGCTATAATATACATATTATAATAATATAATATACATAACATGACTCGTTTAAAAGGTGAGAGTCAGCTTTCCGTAGGTGAAAACCACTTCTTTCTTGGTTCATAAGCTAGTCTTGTACTGCTCGCTGCCATGTTGAAAAGGTTAAAATTCATCTCATCTCGGCAACTCGTGTATCAAAATTTTCTACGAGTTGCCCAGTGGAAAATACCACAAGAGGGGGCGTTCATGTGTGCTTTCCATGTCGGCGTTTGGTATTTACCATAATTCCCATAGCACATGAATGCACCATCATCTCCAGCTGGTGATCGGAGGAGGAGCTGTGAACGCGGCTGGGCTGTTCATGATTGACAGAAAGCAGTCAGAGGTGGTACATCATGTTGTAAATAAAATGTGAACATAAGTTTGCTACCTGTTTTCATTTCCGTTCGAAAATACAACCAATGATCAAAACAATAGTGTCTTGTGTTCACGTTAGCCTATAGAGGGCTCCGAGATGATGCTAAAAATAGTAACCATGCGGTCGGCGCGGCCATCTTGGAAGTCACTCGCTCCAGAGCACTTATAGAGTACACATCATAGAGTAAACATTCACCGATTCGTTTCCGCGTTATAGGGCTTAGAAGCTTTGATTTTTTAAGAATTTAAACATCTGAAGTGATGGAGCACTATTGTGAAAGTTTGGATAAGCAGGCACGGGAGCGTTATGCTGAGAAGGTATGTTTCATTGGGAATGTAGATCCATACACTGTTAGTGAGAAGGAATGGAAAGCTGACCCCAGCTTGTTGCCGCATAATTATCAATTATTTTAGTCAGTGAATAAAATATAGGCCTAGTATGTAACTTGTACTAACAGCATGTGTACATAAACATTACTAGGCCTAGATCTTAAATGCCATTTGATGCAACAATGCACTGCAGTAGACATAAGCTACCTAATGTGACAAATATATCCATTAATCATTGCTGAAAGTACATAGAAAAGATAATAGTTTGTATCACATTTATTTTAGTAACTATGAAATTCAAGACAATTTAACCTACCTGTCACAAAGTGATCAGAACAAATCCGGATACAGTCTAGTTGTCCTAAATTTGATCGGTTTTAATGGCAGCCAGCCACTGTCGTCTCCTCCGCTCGCTTTTCTCCTGTGCTGCAATTCCCTGGTTAGTCACGACTTTAGGGAGTCTGTGGAAGCTTTTGCCACCCTTTCCCCCCCGGCTACTACAGCCAACAATGACACACGTATTCGGCATTTTGCTTCGCTGAGCAACAACAATGCACTGACACAGCGACGTTTGACTTCCAATATGGCCGCCGCCGGGTTCGCGCTGATCTCGAAGCACTCTATAGTCTGGTAAGTTAGCAAAATAGCTCAAGTCTCGTCAGCACCCAATAACTTCATGAACAACAGGCCACGACTGTCCAGCCTTTTCTGATCTGAAACGCACCAAATCAAATCGAGAGAGACAGAATAAAAGAGTTTGTGCCGCCTGGAAAACGAAAATCCTATCTAGCTAAGTGGCTTCGACTGTTGTTGCTTGAAATGCTAATTAAAATTGCACTGTTAATGATCATAAGCATTCCGGCACATAACTGTCAGTGACTGGCAAAATTAACTCACCTTCTTCCCTCTTTCTTTTTCTCTCACTTGTTGACTTTCCAAAGCTGAGTTTGGTTTGTTTTAGTGTAGTAGACTTCTTCATCTTGTGTCAATTTTCAGGTTCCACGACTAATTGACAAACTGACTGGCTGCGGAGTCGGACCTTGATGAGAACACTTCTCAGCTCTTGTGTATCCCGTGGTGCTTAGCTGACTATCGCGAGGCTGCCTAATATGAAATGTTTCCAATGTCGGATATTTCAGCTTCGTTTAAAAATGATTATGTGGACTTTATTTTTAGACAAACAAATGAGAACAGGGGGATGCAAGCTGAATTTAGAATTTTCCACCGATCAAAGTCAGAATGATTTTCATCATGTATTAATTTCACATTTCTGAGTGAAAAAAAAAAATACCGTGGGAAAAAAATGCCGAGGACATGACCTCGGTGTCCTCAATGGTAGTTACGGCCCTGGAAGGGTGTGTCATTTATTTATTTATTTATACATAAATAAATAACCTAGTTTCTGAAAGTTGGTTTACCTTTTTGGGAAAAAAAAAGACCATAGATTGAAATGTCCCTCCCCCCCCTTTCCACCTGAGGTTATTTGTTTGTTTGTTTAGAGTAGTTGGCAAGGACCACACAATCATTATTTAGGACCTGATTAAAAAACAACAACCCACCCATTAAATTGAAGGAGGGTGTACTTTCTTTTTCTCCGTGATGGTATATGTAAAATGTCCTGTCCTATATAGATGATGTCCATAGGGTATAGGGAGAAATTGTACCACTGTAGCAGGTCCTGACTGATCACTTATTTCAGCCTGATTAAAATGTTATTAAAATTCATAACAGTTAAAAAGATCACTCATTTCCTTATTCAAAGCAGGCAGATGATGGCTGTTTTAATGACACATTGTAATTTTGAGGAAGAGATCAGTTTCAATGGAAGTCCTGAGGAAACTGAAGGAAACTTCATTGAAACTGAAAGTTCCCTGAGGACTGGAAACACTTTACAACAAAATCAGACAGCACATTTTTTTTCAATATAATTTATTTAGAAATTGCTGGCATGCAAGCCAATATGAATGGAAAATAACATGACTCTGGTTGTTAATTTTTCTCTGCACCTGAGCCACACTCTCACAAATAAAGGTACACAAATGCACTCTTCCTTGTAGCTGGGGTGGTACCATCATTATGCATGTTTAGACCTTATATCCGCATACAGCCCGGATTCCAAAAATGTTGGGACGCTGTGTAAAACGTAAATAAAAACAGTATATAATGATTTGCAAATCCTTATATTCAATTAAATAAAAAGACAAGATATTTCTTGTTCAAACTGAAAAATTTTTTTTTTTTTGTAAATATACACTCATTTTAAATTTTGTCCAAAAAGTTGGGACAGGGGCATGTTTACCACTGTGTTACATCACCTTTTCTTTAAACAACACTCAGGAAGCATTTGGGAACTGAGGACACAATGTTTTGTATGTGAAATTCTTTTCCATACTTGCTTGATATACAACTTCAAGTGTTCAACAGTCCAGGGTATCCCTTGTTGTATTTTGCACTTTATAATGTGCAACACTTCTGCAATGGAGGGCAGGCAGGCCAGTTTAGCACCTGCACTCTCACTATGAAGCCATGCTCTTGTAACCATATACTGTTAAAAAAAAAGACCCTTACAGAAAAAAACACACGAATTTCCCATGTATTTCACATGTGATCACGTTACCACATGTGGTAACATGTGGAATACATGGTATCAGATTTTGTAACGTGTTACCATGTAGAGCACATGTGGAAAACATGTTACCACGTGTAAAACATTCCCACATGTGATTCACATAAAATTGGGCCAAAACCACGTTTCCCATGTGCAAATAACATGTTTCCCATGTGCAAAACACATTTTCCACATATTTCACATGTGAGAAATCACATGTGAAGTTCATGTGGTTTTTCTGTAAGGGGATGGACAAAGCCTCTGTGATGTCACTCACAGGATTTCTGAAGTGCGGATTTGAAGCTCAAATAAGAAGGCTACGGGCGTCACCATCTTGGCAGTGCCTGACTCCACCTAACTCCCTGCTAGTCCATAAGTGGAGAAAGGGGTGGGGATAGTGAAGCCTGGCCACTGGAATACTATAGCTGGAACACACCTACTAACCTCGAAGCTAAGAAGCTAGCTATGCAAGCTAGCCAACAAGTTACTGGCTAAACTAAAAGAAGCTGCTCCATAAGATACAGACCATAACCACAATGGCCAGTTTACAAAAGAAAAAAAATAAAATATGTATAAAAAAAAATCAATCACCAGGTGTGTAACCGTCCGATAAACATATTTGATCGAGGAGTGTCATCTTTTCAATCTTAATAATTGTTAATAAAAGCAACATTAGTGATATTTTCCCCTGATACCTTAGGTAACTAGCATTAGCTTGGTTAATAGCTAGCGATATAACTAGCCTGGAGTGGCTGAAGATGATAGCAGCTGCTGTTAGCTGGTCACTCTACGCATGATGGTCACATATGTAGTATAGTGTATTTGATATGAAACAATTGACCAAACCCGCAATTTAGTTAAGAGATGTGTCACTTGGTGAACGACTGACTGGTGCTACGTGAATCTTCATGCTGAATGGATATTATTTCTATGTCAAACTCCAAAATGTAATTTTTTTAGTTGCTCAAGCTGTCAAATTGTCAGTCTGAGCCTAATTTGCTGAAGGGGAGACCGCGATAGACTTCATCGGCAGCGACTACATCAAAAATATTGAAAGGTAAGTGCAATCTAATAAAGCAAACTAGTCACTTACAGGTGTAATAGTGTGTAAAAGTTTTATTTGCACGGAAAAGCTCTTAGACAAAAATAGGCAAGGCTCCATAAATTATTTACATAAATCCATCAACTGCGGTGAATTTGGCTCAAGTTCTGAGGTAACGCCAACTAGCGGCTAACAGGATGACACAAACCCAGCTGTCACTCAAATCAGCCACGCCCCTAATTTTGCATAAACATATGGCTCAATATAATTTAAACTGTTGAATTTTATATATCTCATCTCATTATCTGTAGCCGCTTTATCCTGTTCTACAGGGTCGCAGGCAAGCTGGAGCCTATCCCAGCTGACTACGGGCGAAAGGCGGGGTACACCCTGGACAAGTCGCCAGGTCATCACAGGGCTGACACATAGACACAGACAACCATTCACACTCACATTCACACCTACGCTCAATTTAGAGTCACCAGTTAACCTAACCTGCATGTCTTTGGACTGTGGGGAAACCGGAGCACCCGGAGGAAACCCACGCGGACACGGGGAGAACATGCAAACTCCGCACAGAAAGGCCCTCGCCGGCCACGGGGCTCGAACCCGGACCTTCTTGCTGTGAGGTGACAGCGCTAACCACTACACCACCGTGCCGCCCAATTTTATATTGTCTTCACTTTTCAAGAGCGTAGGTTGCCACTTGGTGGTAACATAATACAGAATGTGGCTTGGCATTGTCTTGCTGGAATAAAGAGCAAGAAAAATATGGCTGGATGGCAGCATATGTTGCTCCAAAACCTGTATGTACCGTTAAGCATTAATGGTGCCTTCACAGATGGGCACTAACACACCCCCATACCGTCACAAATTCTGGCTTTTGAACTTTGTACTGGTAACAATCTGGAAGGGTCCTTTTCCTCTTTGGCCTGGAGGACACATCTACGATTACCAAAAACAATTTGAAATGTCCGACCACAGCACACTTTTCCACTCTGCATCAGTCCATCTCAGAAAATCGGGCAGCATTTCTGGATGTAGTTGATATATGGCTTATGCTTTGCATGGTAGATGAAGCGATGAACAGTGTTTACCAACAATCATTTTCCAAAGCGTTCCCAAACTCACGTAGTAATATCCATTGTACAGTCGTGTTGGTTTTTAACACAGTGTCGCTTGAGGGATCAAAGGTCACAGGGGTTCAGTCTGTTTTTGGCCTTGCTCCTTACGTGATGTTATTGTACCTTGGAAGTATACACTGAGAAATGTTCTTCTTAAACTGTTGGACTATTTCCCCATGCAGTTTTTCACAAAGTGGTGAACCTCGCCCCATTTTGATTGTGAACGATTGAGCCTTTCTAATTAACCGGTTTACCTCTAGAAATGTTCCAAATAGGTGCTTTTTTTGAGCTTCCACAGCTTTTCCAATCTTTTGCTGCTCCTGTGCCAACTTTTTTGGAACGTGTTGCGGGGATCAAATTCAGAATGAGTGTATATTTACAAAAACAATAAAGTTTTACAGACTGAACATTAAATATCTTGTCTTTGTATTGTATCCAATTGAATATAGATCAAAAAGGATTTACAAATCATTGCATCCTGTTTTTTAATTTTTTGGAAACTGGGTTGTACATAATTGGACCTAAAGGACCACTGATGTACCTTTAAAGTGTTACGATAAGATCTCATCTCATTATCTGTAGCTGCTTTATCCTGTTCTACAGGGTTGCAGGCAAGCTGGAGCCTATCCCAGCTGACTACGGGCGAAAGGCGGGGTACACCCTGGACAAGTCGCCAGGTCATCACAGGGCTGACACATAGACACAGACAACCATTCACACTCACATTCACACCTACGCTCAATTTAGAGTCACCAGTTAACCTAACCTGCATGTCTTTGGACTGTGGGGAAACCGGAGCACCCGGAGGAAACCCACGCGGACACGGGGAGAACATGCAAACTCCGCACAGAAAGGCCCTCGCCGGCCACGGGGCTCGAACCCGGACCTTCTTGCTGTGAGGTGACAGCGCTAACCACTACACCACCGTGCCGCCCAATTTTATATTGTCTTCACTTTTCAAGAGCGTAGGTTGCCACTTGGTGGTAACATAATACAGAATGTGGCTTGGCATTGTCTTGCTGGAATAAAGAGCAAGAAAAATATGGCTGGATGGCAGCATATGTTGCTCCAAAACCTGTATGTACCGTTAAGCATTAATGGTGCCTTCACAGATGGGCACTAACACACCCCCATACCGTCACAAATTCTGGCTTTTGAACTTTGTACTGGTAACAATCTGGAAGGGTCCTTTTCCTCTTTGGCCTGGAGGACACATCTACGATTACCAAAAACAATTTGAAATGTCCGACCACAGCACACTTTTCCACTCTGCATCAGTCCATCTCAGAAAATCGGGCAGCATTTCTGGATGTAGTTGATATATGGCTTATGCTTTGCATGGTAGATGAAGCGATGAACAGTGTTTACCAACAATCATTTTCCAAAGCGTTCCCAAACTCACGTAGTAATATCCATTGTACAGTCGTGTTGGTTTTTAACACAGTGTCGCTTGAGGGATCAAAGGTCACAGGGGTTCAGTCTGTTTTTGGCCTTGCTCCTTACGTGATGTTATTGTACCTTGGAAGTGTACACTGAGAAATGTTCTTCTTAAACTGTTGGACTATTTCCCCATGCAGTTTTTCACAAAGTGGTGAACCTCGCCCCATTTTGATTGTGAACGATTGAGCCTTTCTAATTAACCGGTTTACCTCTAGAAATGTTCCAAATAGGTGCTTTTTTTGAGCTTCCACAGCTTTTCCAATCTTTTGCTGCTCCTGTGCCAACTTTTTTGGAACGTGTTGCGGGGATCAAATTCAGAATGAGTGTATATTTACAAAAACAATAAAGTTTTACAGACTGAACATTAAATATCTTGTCTTTGTATTGTATCCAATTGAATATAGATCAAAAAGGATTTACAAATCATTGCATCCTGTTTTTTAATTTTTTGGAAACTGGGTTGTACATAATTGGACCTAAAGGACCACTGATGTACCTTTAAAGTGTTACGATAAGATCTCATCTCATTATCTGTAGCTGCTTTATCCTGTTCTACAGGGTTGCAGGCAAGCTGGAGCCTATCCCAGCTGACTACGGGCGAAAGGCGGGGTACACCCTGGACAAGTCGCCAGGTCATCACAGGGCTGACACATAGACACAGACAACCATTCACACTCACATTCACACCTACGCTCAATTTAGAGTCACCAGTTAACCTAACCTGCATGTCTTTGGACTGTGGGGAAACCGGAGCACCCGGAGGAAACCCACGCGGACACGGGGAGAACATGCAAACTCCGCACAGAAAGGCCCTCGCCGGCCACGGGGCTCGAACCCGGACCTTCTTGCTGTGAGGTGACAGCGCTAACCACTACACCACCGTGCCGCCCAATTTTATATTGTCTTCACTTTTCAAGAGCGTAGGTTGCCACTTGGTGGTAACATAATACAGAATGTGGCTTGGCATTGTCTTGCTGGAATAAAGAGCAAGAAAAATATGGCTGGATGGCAGCATATGTTGCTCCAAAACCTGTATGTACCGTTAAGCATTAATGGTGCCTTCACAGATGGGCACTAACACACCCCCATACCGTCACAAATTCTGGCTTTTGAACTTTGTACTGGTAACAATCTGGAAGGGTCCTTTTCCTCTTTGGCCTGGAGGACACATCTACGATTACCAAAAACAATTTGAAATGTCCGACCACAGCACACTTTTCCACTCTGCATCAGTCCATCTCAGAAAATCGGGCAGCATTTCTGGATGTAGTTGATATATGGCTTATGCTTTGCATGGTAGATGAAGCGATGAACAGTGTTTACCAACAATCATTTTCCAAAGCGTTCCCAAACTCACGTAGTAATATCCATTGTACAGTCGTGTTGGTTTTTAACACAGTGTCGCTTGAGGGATCAAAGGTCACAGGGGTTCAGTCTGTTTTTGGCCTTGCTCCTTACGTGATGTTATTGTACCTTGGAAGTGTACACTGAGAAATGTTCTTCTTAAACTGTTGGACTATTTCCCCATGCAGTTTTTCACAAAGTGGTGAACCTCGCCCCATTTTGATTGTGAACGATTGAGCCTTTCTAATTAACCGGTTTACCTCTAGAAATGTTCCAAATAGGTGCTTTTTTTGAGCTTCCACAGCTTTTCCAATCTTTTGCTGCTCCTGTGCCAACTTTTTTGGAACGTGTTGCGGGGATCAAATTCAGAATGAGTGTATATTTACAAAAACAATAAAGTTTTACAGACTGAACATTAAATATCTTGTCTTTGTATTGTATCCAATTGAATATAGATCAAAAAGGATTTACAAATCATTGCATCCTGTTTTTTAATTTTTTGGAAACTGGGTTGTACATAATTGGACCTAAAGGACCACTGATGTACCTTTAAAGTGTTACGATAAGATCTCATCTCATTATCTGTAGCTGCTTTATCCTGTTCTACAGGGTTGCAGGCAAGCTGGAGCCTATCCCAGCTGACTACGGGCGAAAGGCGGGGTACACCCTGGACAAGTCGCCAGGTCATCACAGGGCCGACACATAGACACAGACAACCATTCACACTCACATTCACACCTACGGTCAATTTAGAGCCACCAGTTAACCTAACCTGCATGTCTTTGGACTGTGGGGGAAACCGGAGCACCCGGAGGAAACCCACGCGGACACGGGGAGAACATGCAAACTCCACACAGAAAGGCCCTCGCCGGCCACGGGGCTCGAACCCGGACCTTCTTGCTGTGAGGTGACAGCGCTAACCACTACACCACCGTGCCGCCTCACGATAAGATAAAAAAAAAATTATGGTAAGTGTTAAAAGTACAAATGATGCACCCTTGATTATACCACCCCAGCGACAAGAAAGAGTACAGTGTGGTACCTTTACTTCCGAGAGTGCACAGCATTCCTATGTTGTCATAATTTGCCAGGAAAGCGTGCTGTCATTCTGGAAATTCTGAGATTTAACACCATCCTTAGCTCAAAGTAGCTTCGTACATGCAGTTAAGGATGCTGGTAAAACATTATACATTTCAAACACATCCTATCTAAAAGAAAGGAGCATTGCAATGCAGGGGGAAAAAAGCTCTAAGCAAGCTATGGTGAGATAGCATACACACAGGAAATCTCTTTCTTCAAACTTGATTTTAAAAAAAGGAAATTCATGGTGGAGTAAAAAAAAAGAAAAAAAAGGATTACTACTCCCTCTTAACTGGCGATATACTGTATTAAAAAAATCTGTAGGTGTTCAAGAGCTTGATATATACATGTACACGTTTGGAAATGAGTTCAAAATCCTGAATATAATGAATAAAAGAATAATGGCATAATTGTGTCATTGGTTTGAATTAAAGCATCAAGGCTTATTATTGAGGTAAATGGGTAAGGTGTATGCTTTCACCATGTCGACTGTCAAACGATTAAAATATTCTGTACAATGAAATGGATGAAATCGGAAACATGTATGCATCAGTAAACAAGCATTTTCACAGGTAAGAGGAGGCAAAACCACATGCTAAGTCTGAAAATACTGATCACGTTTAATTCCACTTCTCAGAAATCTCAGAATTTTCTGCATATATTTATCTCAGATTTGAGTAAAAATTCTGAACAAATGTTAGTACAAAACTCGGGTTGCTTATTTACAAGCTTCACGGTCAAACAAAACCCTGCCAAATGCGCTTCAAAAACAAGCAAATAAAATCAAACAAACAAGCAGGATAAATAAATACATAAATAAATAAATAAAAATATTATTCTAAACAAACATATGAAGAAAATAATTTTAAATAAATAAATACATTTAAAATTTTTTTTTGTTTGTTTCCAGCAAAAATATTTTTAATACAGATTGTAACTTTAACTGGTATAAAACAAACTTAAAAAAAAAAAAATCAGGAATCACATATTTTTTGAAGCAGTTCACTACAAGCTATTCAGCAATAAGACAACAAAAATAAACCGTGTCTTTTTTTCATTCCTGAAACCACTTGCATTGCATGCATGTTGGACTCGGATAAAGAAAGGTCAATAATGCTGGCATCTTTTATGGTCTTGTCCATTTACTAAGTCTCTTGTACTCAATATTGCTTGTTCTGCTGTGATTAAGTAAATGCACTATGTACGTGCGCTGAATGACGAACACCTGAGCTAGCCAAAGAAGCATTTATTTTATAGGGCTCACCTCTGTGCATGTCAAACGATACATTGAATTGGCTTAAAGGAACAGTTCTGTTTAAAAAAAAAAAAGTACAAATTTTGTTTATTTGAGATTACTGGAGAACTGAGTATGGTTTGAGAGAAGCTTGTGGCATGCAGGTTGCATGATGCCAGACTGGTGGCTATGCGCTTTCCTTGTGCGTATCTAAAGCCGTAAACTTTAAAAGGACACCAAATACACCTTGACTTAGAAATCACATTTGGTCTAAGGGTTAATCGTGTTTGCACATTTTCTCCCTGCTGAACTATTCCATTAAGAGCTTCAATGTTAGTGTTTGAACATGCACGGCAGTCCTGCTGTCCACTAAATGTCAAATTTTGTGGGAACATTCACTCTAATATATTTATAGTAACTACGGAACTGGATAGATAGTGAGCGACAGCAATCTGGTGCAATACGAGAGCAGTCAGGTCTAAACATTTTGACATGGCTCGCGACACATGACAGTGTTCACAGCTTGATCTTGCAGGTCATGTTATTTGTGCTCTGGGTTGGCAATATTATTGAACTCCTTCACTACAATTCCCTGGCTGGGCTGGGAATCTCCAGATCGAATCACAACACCCTCTGCGTTAATATGATCAGCTAAGAGCTACGCACTTTACTAAAGCTGGATACGTGGAGCAAAATGTTACCATCACTCATCTTCAACAGTCACATGGTTTGCTCCCTTTTGTGCACTGATGATTGCCTGGTTCCTTCTCCCAGGCTTGACATATCTTGAATATCTTCAGGGCTAATAGATGGTGCTGTTTGATTATGTGCTACAAGCAAATGGACGTCACTCTCTTCATTCCTCTTCTCTGAGCCAGACAGGAAGCAAGGACAGGCTCGAGCTTTGGTGCCTGTGGCGTTCGGTTAAGAGCTGAATATGTAGCGGCCATTGCTCCCTTTAATAAACAACACATAAGAGCAGAACTCATTTTGTTGGTCTGATTTATTGCAATATTTTCATATGGATGAAACCCCCTCTCTTATATATTATGCAGTGTTTCAGAAAACCAGGTGGTGGCAATATTGCACCTTTGAGTACTGCAAAAAGACACAGTCCATACTCCCAGTGACACACAGATCTAAATAGATATTTACACGATACAGATACATCATCTCCATGTGAATGCTAGAACATAAAACGGGATTGTTACCTTGACCAGGTGTACATCTTGTCGAGTGAGCTGACTTAGAGATAACTGCTCTTGGTTTACTATCCAGGGGTGACGGAGGACGAGAGGGGCGGTGAGCCGCTGATGCGGGTCCACATGCAACATTTTAGTCACGATGTCCTGCAACCAAGGAATAAGATAAGATTACATCATTTTTTTTGGAAAATAAGATTAATATTAGAAAAGACTATTTATTTGACCTGAGAAAACGAGGAAATAAAAGCATTAAAAAAAAATACTAGGAATATGTAAGAGAGTACTTTTAGTGTATATGACCTCCGAGAGAATTCCAAAGCACGTGACCAGCTTGTGTACGTTAATTTATTAATGTGTAGATTCATTTATTAATAATTCTGTTAATAATTTGTGTATGCACACACACACTATATACTGTATATATTTATTCTATCTACATTCACTGGAAATGAGCAATCACGCAATCCTATTGGCTCCTCTACTACTAGGCTATCAGCTCATATACCGTGAGGAGAGAAAAACAAAATGGCGGAGCGTGTTGCTCAGCCAACCGAGGACGAAATAAAAACTGCTCGAAAACAAAAACCCAAAAAAATAAAAAAAGGCAACAAAATATTTGTATGTAGTGGAAGTTCATTATGTCTATCTATTATAGATATTTTAAGTTCGTTTCTTAGACAAGGATTTTTTAAACTTGTTACCTTGTTAACAGTTTCGGCGAGAATCTTCCGCCTTCTTCAGAAACCGTCTGTTTCTGTTTACTGTTTCTGAAGAAGGCGGAAGATTCTTGCCGAAACTGTTAACAAGGTAACAAGTTTAAAAAATCCTTGTCTAAGAAACGAACTTAAAATATCTATAGCAACAAAATATTGAATAAAAGTATCTGATGGTAAGAATATATTTAAAACATTTTTTTTCAAGAATTATTATCACATTTTTCACAAATTGCTTTGGTCATTCCGCCGGATTGTTTACATTCTGAGCAGAAATTATTTTGTCGGACGTTTTGTCTAAAGTTTTTGTTGATCAAATTTGCAAAAAAAATAAAAATGCTCCATTTCTCAAAATCCAGTGAATGTGGATCGAATAAAACAGTTATTCCACTCACTCAATCTTGTCGTACATGGCTTACAGCCAACAAAATAATCGTCGCTATGCGCCTCGTCGGCTATCAGCTCATGTATGACACGATTTCGTGGAATAACATATACGCACACACACACACACACACACACACATATATATATATATATATATATATATATATATATATATATATATATATATATATATTACAGGTAGTCGTCGACTTACGACTGCGTTTGGTTACGACTGACTGGTCGTAAACCAATCTGGTCGTAAGTCGGCCTATGTTAAATGAACGTAAGTATATTGTGATGTGTAATGATATTGTAATCATCTTAAAGTCTTATTTTATCAACATTTTCTTATTTCATTACCTTGGCTCATTATTTGGTTTAAGTCAAACACTGCATACTACACTGTGTACAGTACAATTCGTTTAATATGTGCAAAACCAAAAAAAATGAAATACAGGTGTGAAAAATAGAAAATATTTTAGTTTGAAACACACCAAAATACAAATGTAAAATATAGCAAAATACAAAATTTAGTGACCGCTGGCATCACTGGTGCTTGGCTGTGGGTCGTCTATGTCATCATCAGCTGTTGCAGCGCTCAGGCTGGCGGGAGCATTTGCTCGTTTCATAAACCAGGAGCTGGGGCGGAAACTGTATGACGGAGTGCACGAGGGAGCGCGAGAGAGACTGCGCATGTGCCTGGAGCTGGGGCGGAAAATGTTGTACACGGTGAGAGGTGCTGCCGGGAGCTGGGGCGGAAACTGTCGTACGCTCAGCTAGCTCAGCTGGGAAACACTTGCCAGTCATAATCAGACGGTCGTAAAGTCGATTGGTCATAAGTCGGCGACTACCTGTGTATATATATATATATATATATATATATATATATATATATATACACACACACACATTTTATCTCATCTCATCTCCTCTAGCCACTTTATCCTGTTCTACAGGGTCGCAGGCAAGCTGGAGCCTATCCCAGCTGACTACGGGTGAAAGGCGGGGTACACCCTGGACAAGTCGCCAGGTCATCACAGGGCTGACACATAGACACAGACTACCATTCACACTCACATTCACACCTACGCTCAATTTAGAGTCACCAGTTAACCTAACCTGCATGTCTTTGGACTGTGGGGGAAACCGGAGCACCCGGAGGAAACCCACACGGACACGGGGAGAACATGCAAACTCCACACAGAAAGGCCCTCGCCGGCCACGGGGCTCGAACCCGGACCTTCTTGCTGTGAGGCGACAGCGCTAACCACTACACCACCATGCCGCCCCACACATTTTTTATATATATATATATCTCATCTCATCTCATTATCTCTAGCCGCTTTATCCTTCTACAGGGTCGCAGGCAAGCTGGAGCCTATCCCAGCTGACTACAGGCGAAAGGCGGGGTTCACCCTGGACAAGTCGCCAGGTCATCACAGGGCCGACACATAGACACAGACAACCATTCACACTCACATTCACACCTACGGTCAATTTAGAGTCACCAGTTAACCTAACCTGCATGTCTTTGGACTGTGGGGGAAACCGGAGCACCCGGAGGAAACCCACGCGGACACGGGGAGAACATGCAAACTCCACACAGAAAGGCCCTCGCCGGCCCCGGGGCTCGAACCCAGGACCTTCTTGCTGTGAGGCGACAGCGCTAACCACTACACCACCGTGCCGCCCATATATATATATATATATATATACACACACACACACACACACACACACATATTTGGCAATTAGCAAACAGCAATAACTGTTACCAGCTGTTCTAACCTTAGCTGCATCAGACACCATGTCCCAGTTGCCCCCAGAGAGGGTGTATTTGCCACTGCCGATTCGAGCCAAGATTTCCTCTGGGGTATCATCAGGTCCACTGGCGAAGGGCGTGAGTCTGTTGGAAGAGAGTGTGTGAAAGGAAAAAAAAATTCAAAAGTACATTTGAGCCTTTTGGGCTGAAAAGAAAAAAAAATTAAAAATGGGTGAGGAAGTGCTTTTTTTGTTGGAAGCCCAATTTCTAAGCACTATTTTTAGATGGCCAGGTTAAATGTGTTAAAATGCACCTTTTCAGATGCCCTGATTACACGGAGCTTTTAAAACTCAACAAATAGATAGGAGCGTTAAATTGCTTGAGGACGGCTCGATTCTCCACAGCAGTGGCTGAATTGACCTGGGCTTACGCAGTAATCTTTTCAACCCTGCTCCATAAATGAGTCCTTTCATGAGCAGTGTTTGTATGCGTGATTTGAACTGCGATTTTTATTTGCTTGTACTGCAGGAAGCCGGGTCAGTGCGGAACTTTAGATGAAGTGGTGACAGGTGTCGGACAGACGGTGCTGAATCACTCCCACAAGGACAAGCTGTCAGCTTCACGGAACAGATTTGAACCTAGCTGTGGTATGCTCCTGGAAGGAGCAGAGAGTGAAATTGTGTAGCTGTTCCAGACTTCATCACAATAAAACCTGTCTGCTGAAATCAATATAAACAGTCACGGAATAATGTATGTATATTCGAAAGTCATCATCTCTTAAAAACTGGAACTGTATTTAGTTTTGAATTGGTTGGATTATCTGGTTTATCTGAGACTCCGCTCAAACAGGCAACACAAATCAGATTTTTCACCATGTCTTAACTTTTGGTTTTCTCATTTGGCGCATGACCATGCGCACCAAATGACAAGACCACGTCTTGATGTCGAACAACAGCATGAAAGGAGGCCTGTACACGGGTCTGGAGCAACGCAATGACTGCGCAAGCAGTTTCTTAAACCGTGCTAAAGTCATTCGAAACAATGACCTGACATGGTCCTTATGTAAAATATAATCCCCAGTGAAAATTCCATGGTCGGTAGCTGTCATTACTATAGCAACCAACGTGGAGATGCAAGCACATGCAACTACAGTCTGAAGAAATAACGCTGATCTGAACACTTGTCAAGTCCAACGCAGAGACTAAAAATGGATTTTAGAAATAAAGCAGATTTGACCTGCTTTGGGGAACTGAGCTGAGTCATAGTGTTAAAGGTCCTGTTTTTGCCTTTTAGTGTTTCTACAAAGTAATACACTTAGAACCGTGGCTCAATTTATATAGAGATCCATCAATGAGGAAATAAATTGGGAAACAGGGGACTTAAAAGGTTATGTACATGCTACAAGCTTTCGTGGATTTACCGTATGTGTTCATAAGCACATTCAGGGAGAAATTAGATTGAGACCGTGTGTGTGTGTGTGTCCGTTACCCACCCTGCGAGCATGGTGTACAGTAAGATTCCCAGACTCCAGATGTCACAAGCAGCATCGTATCCCTGCTTCTTCAGAACCTGCCACACAGACCCACGTCCTCAGTCATCTCACAGCAAGGTTTTGGCATAACAGGATTTACTATATTCATTACCAGAATGGTTCTGCTGTCAATCCATTTGACTGAACCAAGCAACAGGAACCTGATCTTGACTAGAGACATTATTAAATATTTTACAGTGGCATTCAGACTGACTGTTTAACTTTCTGCTTTTTGGATTTTAGCATTTATATGCAAGAGTGCTCTGAGAGCACAATATATCCCCAATGGCAACTATACCTATGCTATAAGTGCTTAATACACCCGTATGAAATTGTCAAAGTACAAATTTGGTAATCAAGGGCCATAACTCTTAAAATGCGACTGAATTGAATGAAATTTCAATATGCGTAATATATAGATTTAGGCACTGCCTAAAAGCAGAGCTCCCATCTGTTTCTGGGTTGTAGAATTTTCTTATATCATTGCCAGCTTTTTTTGTTTTATTTCTTTACCGCTAACACTGGCCACTAGGCGGTGCGTATGACTGACAATTACTAACACTGGCCACTAGGCGGAATTTTCTTACATCAGTGAAAATTTAAAATCTCATCTCATTATCTGTAGCCGCTTTATCCTGTTCTACAGGGTCGCAGGCAAGCTGGAGCCTATCCCAGCTGACTATGGGCGAAAGGCGGGGTACACCCTGGACAAGTCGCCAGGTCATCACAGGGCTGACACATAGACACAGACAACCATTCACACTCACATTCACACCTACGGTCAATTTAGAGTCACCAAAATTTAAAATGAAATTGTTAAGTTATAATTTTGTTAATCAAGGGCCGCAACTCTGATAAAATGTGACTGAATTTAACAAAATTACAATATGCATATTACCGACATATATCAATGCCTTGTCAAGTTTCATGAAATTCCTCCACAAATTGTGAGAGGAGTAGATTTCAGAAGGTGAGTACCCTTTCCTGGGAAGGACATCGCCACGACAATCTCCCTTCGGGCCTTTGTGTGTGTGTACACACACACACATACACATCACACATCCATACATACACACACTTTATATATATATATATATATATATATATATATATATATATATATATATATATATATATACACACACACATACACATACACACACACACACACACACACTAAATTTCTTTAAAAAAAACACGAGGGGATGTAACTGAAAAGAAATGCATGTTTCAAAATGAATAGAATCTGTTTTCTTAGCAGATATAGACACAAGTAGGATGCACACTGTTTTTTTTTTAACAAGGAGGAAGAAAGAAAGAAAGAAAGAAAGAAAGAAAGAAAGAAAGAAAGAAAGAAAGAAAGAAAGAAAGAAAGAAAGAAAGAAAGAAAGAAAGAAAGAAAGAAGACCCACCCCATGTAGACCACATCCACATCAGATTCAAATCCGATATCACCATTCTGTTACACCCAATGTCTGTATACACATGAGGATGACTTTATAGTCGTGAGGCCAAAATATCTGAGGCTCTCTATAGAGGTCTTTCACTGACCTCACAGGTTTTTGCTTTTCACACAGCATCTGCCATATTGCTGGGCAAACAAAGAAAAAGCCGTGGCAGTTAATAATGAAAATTGAGACGACTGCAGTCAGTACAATCTCTCTGAAACAATAAAATATATCCCAGCAGATTGCATTACATCCAAAAGCTGAAACATGCAGGTATCACAGATCCATAATTTACCCACAAAATGTATTTATTTATTATTTATTCCGCACACTGCTCTCTCTCTCTGTGTGCGTGTGCGTGTTTACTGCTTCAGATGGGTTCAGTGTAGAGGAGGAATTTCGCTGTGTTTGAATGTACATGTGACAAAAATAAAGGCTTCTTCTTCTTCTTAATTTACCCACAAATGTATTTATTCCACTTGAAAAGAAGTGTTCAGCAAACCAGCTACCAGATTTGGGACACTGCGATACCTGAACTATTTAGTATTAGGGACTTCTAAATACACTGTTAATGCTAAAGGCTTACAAAAGTACAGATGCCGACCAATATTTCGAGACAGGTTTCGTGCTGGAATGTTATGGGAAATTCCCAATAAAGAAAAAGACCTTATTATGACAAAGGTAAGCTCAAACATGGACTTCTAATAGTAATAAACAAGCCAGGGCCTACGTAGATCATATTTTATGGTTTTTAGCCTCGTCTACATTATCAGTACGTAACAAATATGCTGCTAGTCGAGCCAAGCATTAGCTCTAATAACAAATATCTTGTCTAAAGCCCATATCCAGATACACATTTTACCATTGCACAGAGCTTTCACACTAACCTGATATAAAATGTTCTCCACACACATGGGAATGTTTTGTTGGCATCCAGTCTTCCTGTTTAACTGCACTTTGCCATTTTTCTCCTCTTTCTGGGTTCGCCGGGAAGCGGTGAAAAGTTAAACCAGGCTTATCTCCACGTCTGTTATTACATCCAAAAGCACTACAGGTCTCTGGAATTGTTCTAGATGGAACTTCTACAAGTTTATCTGTAGATATTTACTGAATCGGGCTTAGTCACTCGTGTACACTTGTGCCGGTTGTTGTCCAACACAAAGCTAGCCTGGTAACATGGCCATATAAGCAAATCCACAATTATGATGACGTCATGTGAAAGTCCTCCACTGGCTGGCTGTGGTACATTTTTTAACCCCGCCCATTCCCATATTGGTGAATGGAACAGAAGGCATTCCGTTTCATGTTACACGACATTCCCACAAATTATTTTTAGGACTAGTGTTCTGTCACTTTTACTGATACCTCCACCAATATTTTTCCTTGTCATAAATGTGTTTTCTAGGAGTTATTTGGTGATAAATAAAAGGGCATGGTTGATTTCTGTAGCGGACCCATATCCTACTCATGTTCTACTGTAAACTACTGTAACAGACCCTCAGCAGGAGCGCTTTGCAGTTTGTTAAGTGAGTATGCTGCTCATTTTGAGGTCGAAGCTAGCTCATTGTATGACTGATGTTATAACTAGCAAACCAATGTAAGGAAACAATTGATGGCAGAAACCAAAAGTAGTTAACATCTAGCTTACTTTTAGAATAATTTATTGATTTCATGGAAGGACTTTGGTAAGGTTAGTCAGTCACTCCTTTTGAAACCAACTGCACTGGGGAAAAAAAGGTTGTGTTGAATGTAAATGTTGAAGAAGAAGCCTTTATTTATCACATGCACACTCAAGCACAGTGGAATTCCTCCTCTGCATTTAACCCATCTGAAGCAGTGAGCACACACACATACCCAGAGCAGTGAGCAGCTATGCTACAGTACCCAGGGGGCAGTTGGGGGTTAGGTGCCTTGCTCAAGGGCACTTCAGCCATGATAGAGAGGGAGGGGAAAGTGCTGTTCATCCACTCAACTCCCCTCACATTTTTCCAGTCCTAAGAATTGAACTGGCAACCCTTTGGGCCCAAGGTTGTCTCTCTAACCTTCAGGTCATGGCTGCCCCCATTTGACTGCTGTTTATCAGTACATTTTCAGTATGTACCTTACAGTGGTGCTTGAAAGTTTGTGAACCCTTTAGAATTTTCTATATTTGTGCATAAATGTGATCTAAAACATCATCAGATTTTCACACAAGTCCTAAAAGTAGATAAAGAGAACCCAGTTAAATAAATGAGACAAAAATATTATACTTGGTCATTTATTTATTGAGGAAAATGATCCAATATTACATATCTGTGAGTAGCAAAAGTATGTGAACCTCTAGGATTAGCAGTTAATTTGAAGGTGAAATGAGAGTCAGGTGTTTTCAATCAGTGGGATGACAATTAGGTGTAAGTGGGCACCCAGTTCTATTTAAAGAACAGGTATCTATCAAAGTCTAATCTTCACAACACATGTTTATGGAAGTGTATCATGGCATAAACAAAGGAGATTTCTGAGGACCTCAGAAAAAGCGTTGTTGATGCTCATCAGGCTGGAAAAGGTTACAAAACCACCTCTAAAAGAGTTTGGACTCCACCAATCCACAGTCAGACAGATTGTGTACAAATGGAGGAAATTTAAGACCATTGTTACCCTCCCCAGGAGTGGTCGACCAACAAAGATCACTCCAAGAGCAAGGCATGTAATAGTTGGCGAGTTCACAAAGGACCCCAGGGTAACTTCTAAGCAACTGAAGGCCTCTCTCACATTGGCTAATGTTAATGTTCATGAGTCTACCATCAGGAGAACACTGAACAACAATGGTGTGCATGGCAGGGTTGCAAGGAGAAAGCCACTGCTCTCCAAAAAGAACATTGCTGCTCATCTGCAGTTTGCTAAAGATCACGTGGACAAGCCAGAAGGCTATTAGAGAAATGTTTTGTTGACAGACGAGACCAAAATAGAACTTTTTGGCTTAAATGAAAAGCGTTATGTTTGGAGAAAGGAAAACCCTGCATTCCAGCATAAGAACCTTTTCCCATCTGTGAAACATGGTGTGGTAGTATCATGGTTTGGGCCTGTTTTGCTGCATCTGGGCCAGAACAGCTTGCTATCATTGATGGAACAATGAATTCTGAATTATACCAGCGAATTCTAAAGGAAAATGTCAGGACATCTGTCCATGAACTGAATCTCAAGAGAAGGTGGGTCATGCAGCAAGACAACGACCTGAAGCACACAAGTCGTTCTACCAAAGAATGGCTAAAGAAGAATAAAGTGAATGTTTTGGAATGGCCAAGTCAAAGTCCTGACCTTAATCCAATCAAAATGATGTGGAAGGACCTGAAGCGAGCAGTTCACGTGAGGAAACCCACCAACATTCCAGAGCTGAAGCTGTTCTGTATGGAGGAATGGGCTAAAATTCCTCCAAGCTGATGTGCAGGACTGATCAACAGTTACCGGAAATGTTTAGATGCAGTTATTGCTGCACAAGGGGGTCACACCAGATACTGAAAGCAAAGGTTCACGTACTTTTGCCACTCACAGATATGTAATATTGGATCATTTTCCTCAATAAATAAATGACCAAGTATAATATTTTTGCCTCGTTTGTTTAATTGGGTTCTCTTTATCTACTTTTAGGACTTATGTGAAAATATGATGACGTTTTAGGTCATATTTATGCAGAAATATAGAAAATTCTAAAGGGTTCACAAACTTTCAAGCACCACTGTATATTAGCTACTTATATTTACATTACATTACATTAAATAGAATGGTGCACAACGAACAACTTTGTCATAACTAATGCATGGTTTCATGATCATCCCAAGAGGAAATGGACATAGAAGAGCCCATGTGATAGACAACGCATTCAATTAGATAGATTATAATATATAGATTTAGGCACTGCCTAAAAGTGGAGCTCCCATCTGTTTCTGGGTTGTAGAATTTTCTTATATCATAGCCAGTCTCTTTTGTTTTATTTCTTTACTGGCTAGCACTGGCCACTAGGCGGTGTGTATGACTGGTAATTACTAACACTGGCTACTAGGCGGTGTGTATGACTGGTAATTACTAACACTGGCTACTAGGTGGTGTGTCTCATCTCATCTCATTATCTGTAGCCGCTTTATCCTGTTCTACAGGGTCGCAGGCAAGCTGGAGCCTATCCCAGCTGACTATGGGCGAAAGGCGGGGTACACCCTGGACAAGTCGCCAGGTCATCACAGGGCTGACACATAGACACAGACAACCATTCACACTCACATTCACACCTACGCTCAATTTAGTCACCAGTTAACCTAACCTGCATGTCTTTGGACTGTGGGGGAAACCGGAGCACCCGGAGGAAACCCACGCGGACACGGGGAGAACATGCAAACTCCGCACAGAAAGGCCCTCGCCAGCCACGGGGCTCGAACCCGGACCTTCTTGCTGTGAGGCGACAGCGCTAACCACTACATAGGTGGTGTGTATGACTGGTAATTACTAACACTGGCTACTAGGCGGTGTGTATGACTGGTAATTACGAACACTGGCTGCTAGGTGGTGTGTGTGACTGGTAATTACTAGCACTGACCACTAGGCGGTGTGTATGGTGGTACACGTACACGGACAAACCACAAAAAATCGACTCGATGGGTTTACCATTTTTTCTTAGGTATGGTGCTCCGCTGGGAGCTCCGCTATAATGATACAAATCACGCTTTTGGAATTCAATCCTGTTTGCCAAATCCATGCCAGGAGCAGACTGTGGGAGTGATCATATCCCTGTATTATGCAAAATGAACTTGAACCCGAAAGCCATAAGAAAAGCAAAGATAACACCAAGGTATCAATTGGATTTGCTAAAATCAAATGCTGAGCTAAGAGAACAGTTCTTGGTTTCAGTGAAAAATAAATTTGAAATTCTAGCAGCAGTTACCACCTCAGAGGAAAAATGGCAAAATCTGAAACAAAGTATCACAGAGGCTATGAAAGAGGACATCCCATCATCAACAAAGAAAGAACATTAAAAAATGGACGACTCAAGAAATCATAGACCTTATGCATAGGAGACATGCATTGAAGAAAGAACCAAAAAGACATAAAGCCATCAATAAAAACATTAAAAAGAAATGTAATGAGGCAAAGGAAGCATGGATAAATAAACAAATGTGAAGAAACTGAAAACACAAAGAAGAAAGATAGCAAATACATGCACAATCAGATAAAAGAATTATCCAACAAGAACTTGCACACACAAACAGGATGCACAAAATCAAAAGATGGAAACATTCGAATGGAAAGTGAATCCATACTAAAACGATGGTCAGAATATACAGAAGAGCTATTCTACGATGAGAGAAATGGGAAACCAGAAATAAACAACCCTATGGAAGGACCACCGATTCTCAAAGCAGAAGTCGAGATGGCAATCAAGTCCATGAAAAAGGGGCAAGGCAGTAGGACCTGATCAAATCCCAGTTGAGGTATATGATGCCCTTGAACAGTAGGAGATGGAAGAACTGACCAAACTTTTCAACACAATATATAATACAGGAGAAATTCCTCAAGACATGATCTCCTCTATCTTTATAACACTACCAAAGAAACTAGGGACCACAGAATGTGAATGTCACAGAACAATCGGTATTATGAGTCATACCATCAAAATCCTCCTAAGAATAATCATGGCAAGAACAAGGAACAAGTTAAGACCAGAAATTTCAGAAACACAATTTGGATTTGTTACAGATAGAGGTACTATAAATGCAATTTTCACACGGTCAATGATAATGGAAAGAAGTACTGAGGTTCAGAAAGATCTGTACTTGTTTCATTGACTTTTCCAAATCCTTTGATAAGGTATGACATGAAGATCTCTTTAAGGCACCGAGTCATTTGGACATTGATGGAAAAGACCTTAGACTCCTTAGGAACCTACAGTGGTGCTTGAAAGTTTGTGAACCCTTTAGAATTTTCTATATTTTTGCATAAATATGACCTAAAACATCATCAGATTTTCACACAAGTTCCAAAAGTAGATAAAGAGAACCCAGTTAAACAAATGAGACAAAAATATTATACTTGGTCATTTATTTATTGAGGAAAATGATCCAATATTACATATCTGTGAGTTGCAAAAGTATGTGAACCTCGAGGATTAGCAGTTAATTTGAAGGTGAAATTAGAGTCAGGTGTTTTCAATCAATGGGATGACAATCAGGTGTGAGTGGGCACCCTGTTTTATTTAAAGAACAGGGATCTATCAAAGTCTGATCTTCACAACACATGTTTGTGGAAGTGTATCATGGCACGAACAAAGGAGATTTCTGAGGACCTCAGATGAGGACCTCAGAAAAAGCATTGTTGATGCTCATCAGGTTGGAAAAGGTTGCAAAACCATCTCTAAAGAGTTTGGACTCCACCAATCCACAGTCAGACAGATTGTGTACAAATGGAGGAAATTCAAGACCATTGTTACCCTCCCCAGGAGTGGTCGACCAACAAAGATCACTCCAAGAGCAAGGCATTTAATAGTCGGCGAGGTCACAAAGGACCCCAGGGTAACTTCTAAGCAACTGAAGGCCTCTCTCTCTCACACTGGCTAATGTTAATGTTCATGAGTCCACCATCAGGAGAACACTGAACAACAATGGTGTGCATGGCAGTGTTGCAAGGAGAAAGCTACTGCTCTCCAAAAAGAACACTGCTGCTCGTCTGCAGTTTGCTAAAGACCACGTGAACAAGCCAGAAGGCTATTGGAAAAATGTTTTGTGGACGGATAAGACCAAAATAGAACTTTATGGTTTAAATGAGACGTGTTACGTTTGGAGAAAGAAAAACATTCCATTCCAGCATAAGAACCTTATCCCATCTGTGAAACATGGTGGTGGTAGTATCATGGTTTGAGCCTGTTTTGCTGCATCTGGGCCAGGACGGCTTGCCATCATTGATGGAACAATGAATTCTGAATTATACCAGAGAATTCTAAAGGAAAATGTCAGGACATCTGTCCATGAACTGAATCTCAAGAGAAGGTGGGTCATGTAGCAAGACAACGACCCTAAGCACACAAGTCATTCTACCAGTGAATGGTTAAAGAAGAATGAAGTTAATGTTTTGGAATGGCCAAGTCAAAGTCCTGACCTTAATCCAATCGAAATGTTGTGGAAGGACCTGAAGCGAGCAGTTCATGTGAAGAAACCCACTAACATCCCAGAGTTTAAGCTGTTCTGTATGGAGGAATGGGCTAAAATTCCTCCAAGCCGGTGTGAAGGACTGATCAACAGTTACCAGAAATGTTTAGTTGCAGTTATTGCTGCACAAGGGGGTCACACCAGATACTGAAAACAAAGGTTCACATACTTTTGCCACTCACAAATATGTAATATTGGATCATTTTCCTCAATAAATAAATGACCAAGTATAATATTTTCGTCTCATTTGTTTAACTGGGTTCTCTTTATCTACTTTTAGGACTTGTGTGCAAATCTGATGATGTTTTAGGTCATATTTATGCAGAAATATAGAACATTCTAAAGGGTTCACAAACTTTCAAGCACCACTGTACACTGGGAACAAAAGGCAACTGTTAGGATTCAGGCTGAATTCTTTTTTCTTTTGCAGTCCGTCGATAATGACGATGACTGTTTTATGTGGCATCAGGGATAAATCAAAGTCATCCACTTTTGTCTGTTGTTGGCAAATACAGTGCCTTGCAAAAGTATTCATCCCCCTTGGTGTTTGTCCTGTTTTGTTGCATTACAAGCTGGAATTAAAAAAAAAAAAAAAATTATATATATATATATATATATATATATATATATATATATATATATATATATATATATATATATATATGGGGGGGGGTAGCACCATTTGATTTACACAACATGCCTACCACTTTAAAGGTAAAAATTGTTGTTCTATTGTGACACAAACAATAATTAAGAAGGAAAAACAGAAATCTGGAGTGTGCATAGGTATTCCCCCCCCAAAATCAATACTTTATAGAGCCACCTTTTGCTGCAATTACAGCTGCAAGTCTCTCTATTAGTTTAGCACATCTAGCCACTGGAATTTTTACCCATTCCTCAAGGAAAAACTGCTCCAACTCCTTCAAGTTAGATGGGTTGCATTGGTGTACAGCAATCTTCAAGTTATGCCACAGATTCTCAATTGGATTGAGGTCTGGGCTTTGACTAGGCCATTCCAAGACATTTAAATGTTTCCCTGTACACCACGCCAGTGTAGCTTTAGCAGTATGTTTAGGGTCATTGTCCTGCTAGACCGTGAACCTTCATCCCAGTCTCAATCCTCTGGCTGACTCAAACAGGTTTTCCTCCAGAATTGCCCTGTATTTAGTGCCATCCATCTTTCCTTCAGTCCTGACCAGCTTTCCTGTCCCTGCAGATGAAAAACATCCCCACAGCATAATGCTGCCACCACCATGCTTCATTGTAGGGATGGTGTTCTCAGGGTGTTGGGTTTGCGCCACACATGGCATTTCCCATGATGGCCAAAAAGATCAATTTAATCTCATTTGACCAGAGAATCTTCTTCTATGTGTTTGGGGAGTCTGCCACATACTGTTGGACAAACTCCAAACGTGTTTTTTTTAAGCAATGACATTCTTCTGGCCACTCTTCCATAAAGCCCCACTCTGTGGAGTGTATGGCTTAAAGTGGTCCTCTGGACAGATACTCCCATCTCCACTGTGGATCTTTGCAGCTCCCTCAGCGTTATCTTTGGTGTCTTTGGTGCATCTCTGATTAATGCCCTCCTTGCCCGGTCTGTGAGTTTTGGTGGGCGGCCTTCTCTTGTCAGGTTTGTAGTGGTGCCATATTCTTTCCATTTTGCTATAATGGATTTAATGGTGCTCCCTGGAATATTCAAAGTTTGGGATATTTTTTATAACCCAACCCTGATCTATACTTCTCCACAACTTTGTCTTTGACCTGTTTAGAGTGCTCCTTGGTTTTCATGTTGCTTGCTTAGTCGTGTTGCAGAGTCAGGGTCCTTCCAGAACAGGTGGATTTATACAGACATCATGTGACAGATCATGTGACACTTTGATTCCACACAGGTGGAGCTTAAGCAACTAATTATGTGACTTATGAGGTGGATTGGTTGGACCAGCTCTTATTTAGGGGTTTCATATGAAAGAGGGTATGCACACTCCAGATTTCTGTTTTTTCATCTTAATTATTGTTTGTGTCACAATAAAAACAAAACAAATGTGCACCTTTAAAGTGGTAGGCATGTTGTGTAAATCAAATGGTGCTAACCCCCCCAAAATCCATTTTAATTCCAGCTTGTAATGCGACAAAACAGGACAAACACCAAGGGGGATGAATACTTTTGCAAGGCACTGTACATTCCACAAGTGAGGGTCAATGTTCCTACATTTCAAGTTCCTCTTTACAGTATCTTTAAACCTAAGACGAGGCCTTCCCCAGTCACACTTTCTTCCAGACAGCTGAGAGTAGAGTAGCTGCCTAGGTAGGTGATCATGATCCATTCTTTCCACATGGCCTAACCAACTGAGATTCATTAGTTTCCTTTCAGCCACAGTCATGAAACTGCTTGCAAGGGTTTTAAAGTTCTGCTAGCTTTTGCAAGTTACTAGCAGCACTATCTTGACAGAACAATGGTTTAGCCCAGTGGCAAGGACAGGCCAAGACAAACTGGCATCAATGTCTGCTGCAGTGGCTGACCGGGAGATAGGTTTGTTTCACCCCGCTCTTAGGTGATACCCCGGGTCACTTTGCATGATGGCTTTTGGCTCCCAAGGAGCTCATCCACCCTTTGACAGGGCTTGTTTTTAGTAGTCCTGCTGGGTGACATGCCACCCTTGTCACCAGTATACACTGGTGGGGGAGCCAGTTTAGACACCGACCACCCATACATGCAGCAGGTTGTACTGGGTTACAATGTTACCAGTAGCAAGGTCCGCCAAGGCCCTGACCTGACACATTCAGGGTAAATACAGTGAACCAATACCAATCAGAAGAGGAGTAAGGCAAGGTTGTGTATTGTCACCAGATCTATTCAGTCTATACAGTGAAATAATATTGAGGAACATTGAACACATTGATGGTGTTAAAGTTGGAGGACAAAACGTTAATAATCTCAGGTTTGCAGACGGCATAGTTCTTATCACAGATTCGGAAATTACCCTGCAAACACTACTTGACTTGGTGGCGAAGGAAAGTGGATCTAAAGGATTAGAACTAAACATTAAGAAAACAGAATGCATGGTTGTCACCAAGAAAGCAAAGCCTCCACCTTGTACAGTAAGCAATGAAGAAGAAATTATCAAACAAGTGAGCAAATTCAAATACCTGGGATACATGCTAATATCAGATGGGAAATGTATCTCAGAGGTGAAAAGGAGACTTGCAATGGCAAAGGAAACCTTCAAGAAATTAGAGTCTATAATGACAAACATCAAAATAGATACCAAAATACGAGTTTTAAAGGCATATGTCTGGTCAGTACTTCTATATGGATGTGAGTGTTGGACAATTACTAATGACATCAAAAAGAAATTAGAAGCAGAAGAGATGTGCTTCCTCAGAAGAATCATAAATATCCTGGAAGGAGATGAAGATGAACCAAGAAGTCTTAACCCTTGCAGGAGTAAAAAGGAGCTTACTTGAAACAATAAGGAGGAGACAAATGAAATTTTTTGGACATGTCAACAGAAAAGGAGGATTAGAACAACTTAGTGTGATGGGTAAGATCCATGGAAAGAAAAGCAGAGGAAGGCAAAGAATAAAATATGTGCAGAGCCTTAACAACTGGGCTACTAACAATAGCATCGACAATAACACATTCATAAGGACCTCAAATGACAGAAAAATGGAGGATCATGACCACCAGTGTCTGCTCCAGACAAGGCAAATAAAGAAGATGATGATATTTACATTACTTTGATTAAAATGATGGATAATGTCAGCTAGCTCGCAAATATTAGACACGTCCCTGTGTATGCACGTTGATATCAATGCTCTATCGCTAATACAGGCTGACCTGTTGTCCAGATCCATTTTGCACGCTCTGGCTCTGAGGTCTCCAATTTTCGCAAGATGGCAACTCTCATTTCAACCCAAAAATAGGCCTCAAAAACTGCACAATGGACGTGAATGGCATCATGTTGCATACACATTCATATATGCGGTCATTGGTTACACCCCTAGGACACGGATGCATTTATAACAGCAGTAAAAAGACAGGAAGTTTCATTACCTCTGGAGCCACAAAGTTAGCAGTGTAGCAAGGGGTCATGAGGAGGCCATTTTCAGCCCGGAGTTGTTTTGCGAAGCCGAAGTCGCAGATCCTTATCGAGTCCGGGTCACCTGTTTCATCCATGTACAGGATATTGCTCGGCTTTAGGTCTCGATGTACAACCTTGACGAGAATATAAAAGCCGCAAAAATTGCAAATATGTAACACTTTATAAGCAGCAGATCATGTTCATATTAACATACAGTACATGTAGCTGATAGATAGATAGACCGATAAAGGACATTTTTATTAAGACAGCACTTGATATTCTATAGATTACATACATACATACATACATACATACATACATACATACATACATACAATAGTAATAGGAAGAAAAAAAAGCCAACACACAAACCAACACACAGTAAAATGGGAAAGTCCAAGGAGCTCCGTGCAGATCTGAGAAAGAGGATCGCAGATGTACACAACTCCAGAATGTCTCTAAGAACCATTTCTAAACAACTGCAAATTCCAAGATCAGTTCAAACAATTGTATCGAAGTTATTGTAAGGTGTAGTCACTTTGCCAGTTTGCTTCAAGAAAACCCAAATCATCACCCTCAGCTGAAAGTAAATTGGTTTGGATGGTCAGGAACAACATGGGAACCACCATGGCACAGCCCTGCCATGAACTGGAAGCTGATGGATCACTGTCTATAGTTCAGTGAGTTTTACATCATCATGGACTAAGAGGCTGCTTTCCAAGAAATAACCCCCTGCTCTAAAATTGACACCTTCAAGCTTAACTAAAGTTTGAAGCTGACCACACGAAAAAGAAAAAGCCTTCTGGAGGATAGCTGTATGGTCAGATGAGACAAAGATTGAGTTGTTTGGCCACAATGACCACCATGTACAGAGGGACACTGTACCAGCTGGTGGTGGTGGTAGGATCATCATGCTCTGGGGCTGTTTTGCTGCCAGTGGAACTGGATCATTGCACAAAGTGGGTGGGATAATGAAGGAGGAGGATGACCTCAGAATTATTCAGCATAAACTATCAGAAACTTGAACACAACTTGGGACTTGGGAGTTACAACAGGACAATGAACCCAAACACATATCAGAGTTGGTTGTGGAGGATAAAGCAGACTAACATTAAGCTTAAAACAAGTCCTGACTTCAACCCTACTGAAAATATATGGACCGTACTTATAAGTTGAGTCCATGCCAAGAAAAAAACAAAAATTTAATTGAACTCTACCAATTCTACCATGAAGAGTTGTGAAATATCCAACCAGAATTCTGCCAGAAGCTTGTTCATGGTAAAGAAAAATGTTTGGTCAAGGTGAATCTTGCGAAGAGACATTTTACCTAAATATTAGGTGTGCTGTACCGTATGTATATTTTTGACCCTTTGTTGATTTCAGAAAACCCAAAGAAAATTAAAACTTGTGCACCAAATTCTAGTGTTTTTTTAATTAAAGCTGTATGCTGTACAATCATTCTGCCACAGAAAAAGAACAGTTCAAAGAAATTACTGAAAGCCCATATTGCCATGACATTCACGTCACTGTATTTAAACTTCTGACCACAACTGTGTGTGTATATATATATATATATATATATATATATATATATATATATATATATATATATATATACACACACACACACACCAGTATATGGACGGCACGGTGGTGTATTGGTTAGCGCTGTCGCCTCACAGCAAGAAAGTCGGGGTTCGAGCCCCATGGCTGGTGAGGGCCTTTCTGTGCGGAGTTTGCATGTTCTCCCCGTGTCTGCGTGGGTTTCCTCCGGGTGCTCCGGTTTCCCCCACAGTCCAAAGACATGCAGGTTAGGTTAACTGGTGACTCTAAATTGACCGTAGGTGTGAGTGTGAATGGTTGTCTGTGTCTATGTGTCAGCCCTGTGATGACTTGGCGACTTGTCCAGGATGTACCCCGCATTTCGCCCGTAGTCAGCTGGGATAGGCTCCAGCTTGCCTGCGACCCTGTAGAAGGATAAAGCGGCTAGAGATAATGAGATGAGATATATATATATATATATATATATATATATAGAGAGAGAGAGAGAGAGAGAGAGAGAGAGAGAGTGTAATGTATATGTATGCGCACAGGACAACAGCTATGATACAAGATGCATTCATTCCAAACTAATTCAGGACACGCACCTCATTATAACTATCCTTTTCAAATGTTCACAGCCATAATTATTGTACACAAAAACATGGTGTCTTGAGACGCCCCGAGCTGAGTATATGTATATGCATGCATATGTACGCGAAAGTGTGTGAGTGAAATGTAGAACAGACCCCCTGTGAGTGTAGATACTCCACAGTCTTGGTTATGGTGCAGAGCACAGCAGAGGCCTCTCTCTCGGAGAAGCCCTTGTGGTGCAGGATGCGGTCGAGCAGCTCACCTCCACGCATCAGCTCCATAACCAGATATACAAACTTCCCATCATCGTAGACCTGCAAGCAGCAGCACATACACAGCTCTTATTTTAGCCCTTATGGTATACTTCTGTTAAAATTAGCCATTTTTAATGTCATGTCATTACATTAAAACACTACATGTTTCATTTGCTCAAAGATGTGTACAATTTACAGGGTAATATATATATATATATATATATATATATATATATATATATATATATATATATATATGAGTGATTCCACGCTTATGGGTACTGAAATGGGGACATGAACTTATTTTTAAAAATTCACCTAAAACCATTTCTTTTTTTACCATCAGGTCACAAAACATGTAATCTTTAATGAATGATATGTTAAAAGATAACTTTAATTTTCTGAGATGTAATAAAAACATATTTATATGCCAAAGTCAGAACGTAACAGAAGTGTTGTGGACATATATATTCTCAATTTTAACAATGTAGAATTACTTTTTTAAACATAGGAAGGTGATGTTTTAGCAAATATAATTAATAAACATGTGTAGTAGAATAAACATACACATTCTTTCAATAAGATTAACATGGTATATAGCTAGATTGTAATTAATTTGTAACAGACGCGAGATGGACAATCGTAACAGAAGTAATGTAACAGACATCATTTTGGAACTCATAGGCTTGACTTTGGCATATAAATGTTTTTATTACATCTCAGAAAATTAAAGTTATCTTTTAACATATCATTCATTAAAGATTACATGTTTTGTGACCTGATGGTAGAAAAAGAAATGGTTTTAGGTGAATAAGTTCATGTCCCCATTTCAGTACCCATAAGCGTGGAATCACTCATATATATATATATATATATATATATATATATATATATATATATATATATATAAAACCCCATTCCAAAAAAGTTGGGACAAAGTACAAATTGTAAATAAAAACGGAATGCAATAATTTACAAATCTCAAAAACTGATATTGTATTCACAATAGAACATAGACAACATATCAAATGTCAAAAGTGAGACAATTGGAAATTTCATGCCAAATATTGGCTCATTTGAAATTTCATGACGGCAACACATCTCAAAAAAGTTGGGACAGGGGCAATAAGAGGCTGGAAAAGTTAAAGGTACAAAAAAGGAACAGCTGGAGGACCAAATTGCAACTCATTAGGTCAATTGGCAATAGGTCATTAACATGACTGGGTATAAAAAGAGCATCTTGGAGTGGCAGCGGCTCTCAGAAGTAAAGATGGGAAGAGGATCACCAATCCCCCTAATTCTGCGCCGACAAATAGTGGAGCAATATCAGAAAGGAGTTCGACAGTGTAAAATTGCAAAGAGTTTGAACATATCATCATCTACAGTGCATCATATCATCAAAAGATTCAGAGAATCTGGAAGAATCTCTGTGCGTAAGGGTCAAGGCCGGAAAACCATACTGGGTGCCTGTGATCTTCGGGCCCTTAGATGGCACTGCATCACATACAGGCATGCTTCTCTATTGGAAATCACAAAATGGGCTCAGGAATATTTCCAGAGAACATTATCTGTGAACACAATTCACCGTGCCATCCGCCGTTGCCAGCTAAAACTCTATAGTTCAAAGAAGAAGCCGTATCTAAACATGATCCAGAAGCGCAGACATCTTCTCTGGGCCAAGGCTCATTTAAAATGGACTGTGGCAAAGTGGAAAACTGTTCTGTGGTCAGACGAATCAAAATTTGAAGTTCTTTATGGAAATCAGGGACACCGTGTCATTCGGACTAAAGAGGAGAAGGACGACCCGAGTTGTTATCAGCGCTCAGTTCAGAAGCCGGCATCTCTGATGGTATGGGGTTGCATTAGTGCGTGTGGCATGGGCAGCTTACACATCTGGAAAGACACCATCAATGCTGAAAGGTATATCCAGGTTCTAGAGCAACATATGCTCCCATCCAGACGACGTCTCTTTCAGGGAAGACCTTGCATTTTCCAGCATGACAATACCAAACCACATACTGCATCAATTACAGCATCATGGCTGCGTAGAAGAAGGGTCCGGGTACTGAACTGGCCAGCCTGCAGTCCAGATCTTTCACCCATAGAAAACATTTGGCGCATCATAAAACGGAAGATACGACAAAAAAGACCTAAGACAGTTGAGCAACTAGAATCCTACATTAGACAAGAATGGGTTAACATTCCTATCCCTAAACTTGAGCAACTTGTCTCCTCAGTCCCCAGACGTTTACAGACTGTTGTAAAGAGAAAAGGGGATGTCTCACAGTGGGAAACATGGCCTTGTCCCAACTTTTTTGAGATGTGTTGTTGTCATGAAATTTAAAATCACCTAATTTTTCTCTTTAAATGATACATTTTCTCAGTTTAAACATTTGATATGTCATCTATGTTCTATTCTGAATAAAATATGAAATTTTGAAACTTTCACATCATTGCATTCTATTTTTATTTACAATTTGTACTTTGTCCCAACTTTTTTGGAATTGGGGTTGTATATATATATATATATATATATATATATATATATATATATATATATATATATATATATATATTTTAATGTAGAAATTTGACTCACATCTTTCAGAGTGATGATGTTGGGGTGTTGTCCATATCGCAACAGGATCTCGATCTCCTCAGATGGGTCCTTCTTAGCTCTGTCTATGATCTGAAATGAACAGTGTGTATGTGTGAGAGAGTGTACAGCCTGAGAACACAACTTTTTCACTTGCAAGAAGTGCATCAGGAAAAAGGATCTTGTTAAGTACAAAAAAAATCACTAAAGACGACATGTTACCCATTTTATATACAGAACCTTCTACTGCTGCATTAAAATGCTACTCATATTTGTGCATTATTATTAACTAGATCAAGGAAATGAATGCAAAAAATTCCCTTACTTTAACGGCATATTCCACACTGGTGATTCTGTGTACACAGCGTTTGCATATTGAATACGAGCCGACGCCAATGTCTTCTTTTATTTCATAGCCGTCAGTGAAAAGGATGTTGTTGCTATGAAGTTGCTTGAATGCAAAACAAAAATATGGGAAGAACACAATGATACACATGCGACATATCGGTCCAACTAAATAAACCCTTATAAACAGAAACAGTCAAGCATGTTTCCACATTCCAAATCGTTCTTCCATTATAAATATTTATGGTCTATATTAATGTTTGAAACTGGGCAATTTCAACCATTACATTACTTCATAAAAATCATGCTGCTCTTTGGAGGCAAAACCAGAACATGGTCCAGCGTGTCTAAAGAGTCAGTATCTGTTCATGGAAAAGGTTTACTTGACATCATTTGCACAAATGCTCATGCTGTGTAGGTTCAATCTATGCAAGTGGGGCGTGGGCTTAGTGTATATGACGTCAGACGGAAGCACAGGGAACAGTATGTCAGTGTCAGTTACTAGCCTTGTCGCTCATCCTGACACTTGTGTGTTATCTAAAGTCAATCGTGTTCGCTCCACCTTGACTCTTCAGTGAGATCTATTCAGTAAGTCAGACACCATGTGACACAAACAAATCAGCTTACACAACAGGAATCGCAGCCCTCCTTGTTTTCTGTCGGCCCTTTTTGCTGAGACTTGCATAAGCAGCATCTCTGGTACCTCTTATAAAAATGAGCTTTTGAGTTTGAGATATATCTCACTCACACACACATTTTATATATATATATATATATATATATATATATATATATAGAGGGGCGGCACGGTGGTGTAGTGGTTAGCGCTGTCGCCTCACAGCAAGAAGGTCCGGGTTCGAGCCCCGTGGCCGGCAAGGGCCTTTCTGTGTGGAGTTTGCATGTTCTCCCCGTGTCCGCGTGGGTTTCCTCCGGGTGCTCCGGTTTCCCCCACAGTCCAAAGACATGCAGGTTAGGTTAACTGGTGACTCTAAATTGACTGTAGGTGTGAATGTGAGTGTGAATGGTTGTCTGTGTCTATGTGTCAGCCCTGTGATGACCACCCCGCCTTTCACCCGTAGTCAGCTGGGATAGGCTCCAGCTTGCCTGCGACCCTGTAGAAGGATAAAGCGGCTAGAGATAATGAGATGAGATATATATAAATAAATAATATCTCATCTCATTATCTCTAGCCGCTTTATCCTGTTCTACAGGGTCGCAGGCAAGCTGGAGCATATATACTGTATGTATGTGTCTATATATATATATATATATATATATATATATATATATATATATACATACATACACACAGTGGTGCTTGAAAGTTTGTGAACCCTTGAGAATTTTCTATATTTCTGCATAAATATGACTTAAGACATCATCAGATTTTCACACAGGTCCTAAAAGTAGATAAAGAGAACCCAGTTAAACAAATGAGACAAAAATATTATACTTGGTCATTTATTTACTGGGGCGGCACGGTGGTGTAGTGGTTAGCGCTGTCGCCTCACAGCAAGAAGGTCCTGGGTTCGAGCCCCGGGGCCGGCGAGGGCCTTTCTGTGTAGAGTTTGCATGTTCTCCCCGTGTCCGCGTGGGTTTCCTCCGGGTGCTCCGGTTTCCCCCACAGTCCAAAGACATGCAGGTTAGGTTAACTGGTGACTCTAAATTGACCGTAGGTGTGAATGTGAGTGTGAATGGTTGTCTGTGTCTATGTGTCAGCCCTGTGATGACCTGGCGACTTGTCCAGGGTGTACCCCGCCTTTCGCCCATAGTCAGCTGGGATAGGCTCCAGCTTGCCTGCGACCCTGTAGAAGGATAAAGCGGCTAGAGATAATGTGATGTGTGTGTGATGTGATTTATTTACTGAGGAAAATCATCCAATATTACATATCTGTGGGTGGAAAAAGTATGTGAACCTCTAGGATTAGCAATTAAATTGAAGGCAAAATTAGAGTCAGGTGTTTTCAATCCATGGGATGACAATCAGGTGTGAGTGGGCACCCTGTTTTATTTAAAGAACAGGGATCTATCAAAGTCTGATCTTCACAACACATGTTTGTGGAAGTGTATCATGGCACGAACAAAGGAGTTTTCTGAGGACCTCAGAAAAAGCGTTGTTGACGCTCATCAGGCTGGAAAAGGTTACAAAACCATCTCTAAAGAGTTTTGACTCCACCAATCCACAGTCAGACAGATTGTGTATGAATGGAGGAAATTCAAGACCATTGTTACCCGCCCCAGGAGTGGGCAACCAACAAAGATCACTCCAAGAGCAAGGCGTGTAATAGTCGGCAAGGTCACAAAGGACTCCAGGGTAACTTCTAAGCAACTGAAGGCCTCTCTCACATTGGCTAATGTTAATGTTCATGAGTCCACCATCAGGAGAACAATGAACAACAATGGTGTGCATGGCAGGGTTGCAAGGAGAAAGCCACTGCTCTCCAAAAAGAACATTGCTGCTCATCTGCAGTTTGCTAAAGATCATGTGGACAAGCCAGAAGGCTATTGGAACAATTTTTGTGGACAGATGAGACCAAAATAGAACTTTTTTGGTTAAAATGAGAAGCGTTATGTTTGGAGAAAGGAAAACACTGCATTCCAGCATAAGAACCTTATCCCATCTGTGAAACATGGTGGTGGTAGTATCATGGTTTGGGCCTGTTTTGCTGCATCTGGGCCAGAACGGCTTGCCATCATTGATGGAACAATGAATTCTGAATTATACCAGCGAATTCGAAAGGAACATGTCAGGACATCTGTCCATGAACTGAATCTCAAGAGAAGGTGGGTCATGCAGCACGACAATGACCCGAAGCACACAAGTCGTTCTGCCAAAGAATGGTTAAAGAAGAATAAAGTTAATGTTTTGGAATGGCCAAGTCAAAGTCCTGACCTTAATCCAATCAAAATGTTGTGGAAGGACCTGAAGCGAACAGTTCATGTGAGGAAACCCACCAACATCCCACAGTTGAAGCTGTTCTGTACGGAGGAATGGGCTAAAATTCCTCCAGGCCAGTGTGCAGGACTGATCAACAGTTACCGGAAACATTTATGGCCCTTTTCCACTACCCTTTTTCAGCTCACTTCAGCCCGACACGGCTCGCGTTTCGACTACCTTAGAGCAGCATGACTCAGCTTGCTTCAGCCCTACTCAGCACCCAAAATTTGCACGGTTTTGGAGTAGGGCTGAAGCGAGCCAAACCGAGCCGAGTGGGGCTAGGGGCATGAGGAGACACTCCCCTGTGCACTGATTGGTGAGGAGGAGTGTCCTCACATGCCCACACACGCCCCGCGAGCACGCTGGGATCTGTAAACACCGTAAACCCGGAAGAAGGAGAATTATGAATTACGAGAATTTCTGAAGCCTTATGCGCCTCGCCTCATCTATACGCTCTTGCCAGTATCTGTTGGCGTTGTTGGTGACAACAAGCCACAGCACCAAGACCAGCAACACTAACGACTCCATGTCCTCCATGTTTATTGTTTACTATCCGGGTCGTGAGACTACCGCTTAAAAGGTCACTGATGTCACTGTTTGCGCCGCCTAACGACATCACGTGACGTCCACCCACTTTCGCTAACTCCACCCAATGTGTCCACCCATTTCCAGCCAGCACGGTTCAGCGCGGTTGTAGTCGAAATGCAACTCCAACAGCCCCACTCAGCCCAACTCAGCACGGCACGGCTCAGCCCAACTCAGCCGCGTTGGTAGTGGAAAAGCGGCATTCGTTGCAGTTATTGCTGCACAAGGGGGGGTCACACCAGATACTGAAAGCAAAGGTTCACATACTTTTGCCACTCACAGATATGTAATATTGGATCATTTTCCTCAATAAATAAATGACCAAGTATAATATTTTTGTCTCATTTGTTTAACTGGGTTCTCTTTATCTACTTTTAGGACCTGTGTGAAAATCTGATGTTGTTTTAGGTCATATTTATGCAGAAATAGAGAAAATTCTAAAGGGTTCACAAACTTTCAAGCACCACTGTGTGTGTATGTGTGTATATATATATATATATATATATATATATATATATATACACACAGTATATAGTGTGTGTGTGTGTGTGTATATATATATATATATATATATATATATTCATTCATTCATTCATTCATTATCTGTAGCCGCTTTATCCTTCTACAGGGTCGCAGGCAAGCTGGAGCCTATCCCAGCTGACTACGGGCGAAAGGCGGGGTACACCCTGGACAAGTCGCCAGGTCATCACAGGGCTGACACATAGACACAGACAACCATTCGCACTCACATTAACACCTACGGTCAATTTAGAGTCACCAGTTAACCTAACCTGCATGTCTTTGGACTGTGGGGGAAACCGGAGCACCCGGAGGAAACCCACGCGGACACGGGGAGAACATGCAAACTCCACACAGAAAGGCCCTCGCCGGCCCCGGGGCTCGAACCCAGGACCTTCTTGCTGTGAGGCGACAGCGCTAACCACTACACCACCGTGCCGCCCCATATATATATATATATATATATATATATATATATATATATATATATATATATATATATATATATATATATATATATATATATATATAAAAATCTCCTTCTCACCCCCGGCGGGGGGGTGGTATCCATGTCATCCTCAAGCTCGGGTCCTCTACCAGAGGCCTGGGAGTTTGAGGGTTCTGCGCAGTATCTTCGATGTTCCTAGTACTGCGCTCTTCTGGACTGAGGCTTCAGATGTTGTTCCTGGGATTTGCTGGAGCCACTCTCCCAGTTTGGGGTTTACTGCCCCAAGTGCCCCCACTACCACGGGGACCACGCAACCCTTGACCTTCCACATCTGTTCCAGCTGCTCTTTCAACCCTTGATACTTCTCAAGTTTCTCATGTTCCTTCTTCCTGATGTTGGCGTCAGCTGGGATCGCCACATCTATCACCACCACCCTCTTCTGCTCTTTGCCCACCACCACTATGTCCGGTTGGTTAGCCAGGATCTGTTTGTCAGTCTGGAAGCTGAAGTCCCACAGAACCTTGGCCCTGTTGTTCTCAGCCACCTTCTGTGGTATGGCCCATTGGGACTTGGGTACTCCTATTCCATACTGGTTGCAGATGTTCCTGTATACTATCCCAGCCACTTGGTTGTGCCTCTCCATGTACGCTGATCCAGCTAGCATCTTACACCCTGCTACTATGTGCTGGACTGTTTCAGGGGCTTCTTTGCACAGTCTGCATCTTGGGTCTGATCTACTCTGGTAGATCCTGGCCTCTATGGCTCTTGTGCTTATGGCCTGTTCTTGTGCTGCCATGATTAGTGCCTCTGTGCTGTCTGTCAGTCCTGCATTATCCAGCCACTGGTAGGATTTCTTGATATCAGCCACTTCCTCTATCTGACGGTGGTACATGGCATGTAGGGGTTTGTCCCTCCAGGTTGTCTGTTCCTCCTCCTCCTCTGCTCTCTCATCAGGGTTCTGCTGCCTGAGACATTTACTTAGCAGTTCATCCTTTGGGGCCATCTTTCTGATGTATTCTCGGATTTTCGATGTTTCATCCTGGACCGTGGTCTTGACGCTCACTAGCCCTCGGCCTCCCTCTTTCCGCTTAGTGTATAGTCTCTGGGTGCTGGACTTGGGGTGGAACCCTCCATGCATGGTGAGGAGCTTTCTCGTCTTGATATCTGTGGCTTCTATCTCCTCCTTTGGCCAGTTTATGATACCAGCGGGGTATCTGATGACTGGTAGTGCGTACATGTTGATGGCTCGGACCTTGTTCTTACCATTCAGCTGACTTTTCAGGACCTGCCTTACTCTCTGGAGGTATTTGGCTGTGGTTGACTTCCTTGTGGCCTCTTCATGGTTTCCATTAGCCTGTGGGATGCCAAGGTACTTGTAGCTGTCTTGGATATCACCTATGTTGCCCTCTGGTAGGTCAATCCCCTCAGTCCGGATCATCTTGCCTCTCTTTGAGACCATCTGGCCACACTTGTCCAATCCGAATGACATCCCTATGTCATCGCTGTAGATCCGGGTGGTGTGGATCAGCGAGTCTATTTCTCGCTCGTTCCTGGCATACAGCTTGATGCCATCCATGTAGAGCAGGTGGCTGATTGTTGCCCCACTACGGAATCGGTACCCGTAGCCGCTCTTCATGATGATCCGACTGAGGGGGTTCAGGCCTATGCAGAACAGCAGTGGTGATAGCGCATCTCCTTGGTATATGCCGCACTTGATGTTGACTTGGGCAATGGGTTTTGAGTTGGCCTCTAGGGTTGTCTTCCACATTTCCATTGAGTTCTGGATGAAGGTTCCTGTTGATCTTATACAGTTCCAGACATTCCAGTATCCATGTGTGTGGCATTGAGTTGTAGGCTTTCTTGTAGTCAATCCAGGCAGTGCACAGGTTGGTCTGTCTCTTCTTACAGTCTCGGGCGACTGTTCTATCGACCAGCAGCTGGTGCTTGGCTTCTCTGGTGTTACTGCCAATCCCTTTCTGTGCCTCGCTCATGTATTGAGCCACATGCTCATTTTTGCCGCAATGATGCCTGACAGGGCCTTCCATGTTGTGCAGAGACAGGTAATTGGCCGGTAGTTGGATGGGATGGGTCCCTTCTGGGGGTCCTTCATGATTAGGACTGTCCTGCCTTGGGTTAGCCATTCTGGGTGGGTCTCATCCCTCAGCAGCTGGTTCATCTGTGCTGCTAGGCGTTCATGGAGTGCAGTTAGTTTCTTCAGCCAGTACGTATGGATCATATCGGGGCCTGGTGCTGTCCAGCTCTTCATCTTTGACACTCTTTCTTGGACGTCTGCCATTGAGATGGTTACTGGTTCTTGTTCTGGGAGGTTGCTGTGGTCAGCTCTTAGGTCCACTAATCATTGGGCATTGGTGTTGTGTGATGCCTTTCTTTCCCATATGTCTTTCCAGTATTTTTCCACCTCAGCTCTTGGTGGGTCTAACCGGTTGTTGTTCCCCTGCCACTGAGAGTACACCTTGGCTGGTTCAGTGGAGAACAGCTTGTTTATTCTCCTGGCCTCTCCCTCCTTGGTGTATCTCTTCAACCGGGTGGCCAGAGCTGTTAGTCGCTGTTTGGCAGTTTCGAGTGCCTCTGGTATGGAGAGTGAGTTGTACTTCCTGGGTGCCCCTTTATTCACCATGTTCCCTTATTGTAGTTCAGCTAGCTGGCTAACTTCTCTCCGTGCTGCCTTTATCTTGGTCTCTAATCGTTTCTTCTACTGTTTGTTATGTCCCAAGCCCACCTTGTGTCCAAGCATCTCCATGATTACTGTTGCTGTACTGTGTATCAGCTTGTTGGTCTCAGTGATGGTTCTTGTGGAGATTGTCTTCAGAGCAGCATCTACTAGCAGTAGATTCTAGTAGTAGAATCTATCTATATATATATATATATATATAAGGTACTTGGCAACTCAGCTTCGGTATTCGTCGGGGGCTCCAGGTTTCCAGTTGGGTCGCGATCTTCCTTCTCAGGTCAGCAGCTCTTGTGTTGAGGCTGTTAGCTGTTGGGGCCTGGTACCCAATCTCTGGTTGTGGGGATGATGATGACGACATCTCCCTGCTGACCTGTCTTTCTGGCTCCCCCTTGCCAGAAAGGGGGAGCGTTGTTGTATTTCATTAATCTCTAGTTGTGATAGTAGATTTCGATTACGGATGTTGGAACACGGATGTTGGATTACGGATGTTGACCCGGGCGACGTCTGAGCCGGTATGACTCTATCAGTTATGTCTTCACTCATTCCTGAGGTAGGCTGATATATCATGAGGGGTCTTGCCTAAGTGGATGATGTTTTGCCCCGACCGGGATTCGAACCCCGATCTCCCGCGTCGTAGTCAGTGAGCATTACCACTGTACTATCCAGCTGATATATATACTGTATATATATATACACATACACTATATTGCCAAAAGTATTCGCTCACCTGCCTTGACTCACATATGAGCTTAAGTGACATCCCATTCCTAATCCATAGGGTTCAATATGACGTCGGTCCACCCTTTGCAGCTAGAACAGCTTCAGCTCTTCTGGGAAGGCTGTCCACAAGGTTTAGGAGTGTGTTTATTTGAATTTTTGACCATTCTTCCAGAAGCGCATTTGTGAGGTCACACACTGATGTTGGACGAGAAGGCCTGGCTCTCAGTCTCCGCTCTAATTCATCCCAAAGGTGTTCTATCGGGTTGAGGTCAGGACTCTGTGCAGGCCAGTCAAGTTCATCCACACCAGACTCTGTCATCCATGGACCTTGCTTTGTGCACTGGTGCACAGTCATGTTGGAAGAGGAAGGGGCCAGCTCCAAACTGTAAAAACAGTCTGCATGCCGAGGTGCTTGATTTTATACACCTGTGGCCGTGGAAGTGATTGGAACACCTGATTCCGATAATTTAGATGGGTGAGCAAATACTTTTGGCAATATAGTGTGTGTATATATATATATATATATATATATATATATATATATATATATATATATGTATGTATGTATGTGTGTGTGTGTGTATTACACACACACACACACACACACATACATACATACAGTTCTGTGAAAAAGTCTTAGACACATGTAAAGAAATGCTGGAGACCAAAAATGGCTTAAAAATAATGAAATGAAATGTTTCAACATAAATAAATACTATAAACAGCAGTAAGACATAATAAATAAAACAAAAGTCAATATTTGGTGTGAGACGACCCTTTGCTTTAAAAAAATAGTAGTCTCCGGTACAATGAGTGCAGTTTTATAAGGAAATGAGCTGTAGGTTTTACTGAGCATCTTACAGAAGCAGCCACAGTTCTTCTGGACACTCTGACTGTCACACTCGCGTCTTCATTTTGCACCAAAACCCAGCAGCTTTCATTATGTTTTCTTTTTTTAATCTGAAAAGTGGTGCCTTATGTAATATGCTGCTCAGAGACAAACTTTTTTTTCTGTAACATTTAATTTTGTGCTGGAAAATGAACATTTGGACTCTAAAATATTTTTGTACTGACTTGATAATGTAGAAGTCATAAAATAGAAATGAATAACAAAGTTTGTATGAAAAAAAACCCAACAACAACAGGGTGCCTAAGACTTTTGCACAGTACTGTGTGTATTATATATTATGAAACACGGTACAGTTTTTGGGTAAAATATCTTGGTATTGAATGGAATCACAATGCCATCAGGCTTCATGAAAGAGCCTTTTTTTTTTACCATGAACCATAAAACAGCCCCAAAACCTCAATCCACTGTCAGATGTTGCAGTGTGTATCAGGTGCTTCTTCTTGTATGCAGCCCCCAGCCTCGCCCTTTAAAAAAAACACATGCTTAGCATGTAGGGCCACAAAGCTCAAATTTGGTGTTACCTGACCAAAACACAAACTTCCAGCTGTAGATTTAAAGACACTTGGTGAGGGTTGCTTTCAGGAAGAGCTTCTTTCATGCATCCCTTCCAAACATCATCTTATTGTGGAGGGAGGCGTGTCAGGTCATTCATAACCTCATCTCATCTCATTATCTCTAGCCGCTTTATCCTTCTACAGGGTCGCAGGCAAGCTGGAGCCTATCCCAGCTGACTACGGGCGAAAGGCGGGGTACACCCTGGACAAGTCGCCAGGTCATCACAGGGCTGACACATAGACACAGACAACCATTCACACTCACATTCACACCTACGGTCAATTTAGAGTCACCAGTTAACCTAACCTGCATGTCTTTGGACTGTGGGGGAAACCGGAGCACCCGGAGGAAACCCACGCGGACACGGGGAGAACATGCAAACTCCACACAGAAAGGCCCTCGCCGGCCCCGGGGCTCGAACCCAGGACCTTCTTGCTGTGAGGCGACAGCGCTAACCACTACACCACCGTGCCGCCCCATTCATAACCTCAATAATCAAATAATCAAATCAACTGTACAATTCTGAAATTAATATCTGACTACTTCTTTGCCTTCCTCACCATCAATTCCTAGGACATGCATCATCTTATTACAGCCATGCTTATGCATTGTGATATTTAAATTATTATTTTTTTTATTTGTTACCTGACATCTATCTGTATTTCTTTTGTCATGAAAACTCTTTGGTTATGTTTTCACTTGGTGAGGGATGACACAATTTTTTAAAACTGGATTTGATTGGATATTCTTAAAAGTAATTAAAGCTATAATAAAATACATTCAAATCTATAATCAAAATAGCATTTTTATATATTCTTACACAATATAATACATTATTATACATACAGGCCACTTTTTCCATGCATTCTATTCCCTTCTAGTGGGTTTACTGATATGGCATGCAATATTGCTATTGTATCGCTTATCCTCCATGTATTATGCCACTCTCCCCAATGGAGAATGAGCGTGCAATATTGTTATAATATTGCACTATGTCAAGACAACACGATGTCACACTTTGGAACTCATTCGAAGATCCAATGACAAAAAAACTTTTCTGCTGCGCATGTGTACGATCATTTCTTTGTCAGCTGGGAAAGAGAGAAGATGGGGTTAATTCAGTGCTAGGTTTAAACACGAAATAAATAAACTGAAAACTGAAACTAAAGATGCACTGAACACCCGAAAGGCTACCAAAACTTCATTATACATTCTTCACGCATACTTAGAAGAGAAAAACATACCAATGGACACCAAAAAAACTGGAAAAGAGACACGGAGATGTCAAACTTCCGCATTAGCGAGCGACTGACAGTTTGTAAACAAACACGGCCGTGAGGTTTGCTTCATTAAAAGCAGAAGATTTTGAGAGAATTTTGGCTGCCAGGTAGCTCCATTGTGTGGAGCAGTTGTCGATGCTGATTTTAAAAGTAACTAAGTAAATTACTTGGGGGAATGAATACTTAAGTCTGAGTGAAAAATACTGTGGTGAGCGTGCGTGGAAGAAGAGTCTTGGGACAGAAATCGTAGTTTCTCGGTCATTAGCATGTGCTACTGATGAACGCTACAGTGCCTGGAAGGTGAATACAGTGCTGCACTGACAGTGCCAACTTGCAGGTAAGCTTGCGTTGGCCTTCGAGAATGCTGATATGCTGATTTGAAGAGAGTATGTATAATAATAATAATAATAATAATAATAATAATAATATTGGCTGGCTTTTTTTCATGGTATATCAGATATATTCCATTCAGCTAGCATGATATTGAACTTGTCTTCAACTTGTTCAATATCATGCTAGCTGAATGGAATATATTCAATATACCACTCAAAGCCAGCCAATATTATTTAAACAGAAACAAGAAGACAGAGTCTTCTATATCCCCCGCCCTGTATACCAACTATATACCAAGTTTCAAGATATTATTTGTCACATTTTTCAAGTTCTGCTGCAGGAAACCAACCCTACCTCTTTACACTGACCTCGGCAGGCCATTGCATAAACCCACCGGACCTTTGGTCCAGGTGAGCTAAAAATTTTAATTTCTCACATTTCTTAGTCTCAAAAGGCACATATACATTACTAAATCAACACATACACCAACTTTCAAAACCATACCACTCATAGTTTTCAAGTTCTGCTCCGGAAACAAAACCTACCCTTAAGACTAACCTGAGACACTAAGTCTGAAATTATTTTACATGGAAACATCTCATCTCATCTCATTATCTCTAGCCGCTTTATCCTGTTCTACAGGGTCGCAGGCAAGCTGGAGCCTATCCCAGCTGACTACGGGCGAAAGGCGGGGTACACCCTGGACAAGTCGCCAGGTCATCACAGGGCTGACACATAGACACAGACAACCATTCACACTCACATTCACACCTACGGCCAATTTAGAGTCACCAGTTAACCTAACCTGCATGTCTCCATGGAAACATGAAAAATTTAAATTTCTTAAATTTCTTCGTATGAAAAGGCACATCTACATCACCTTGTTAACATGTACACCAAGTTTCAAATCCGTATCATGAACAGTTTTGGAAATGAACATTGCTCTTAGAAACCAAGTCAAAATCTATTTTTTTATGTAAAAATTTGAAAAGTACTTTTTTTTTCAAAAATCCAAAATAGCAAAAGGCACCAGTTCACATGTTGCTTGATATGTATACAAAGTCTCATGAAGATATCTCCAGTAGTTTTAAAGATACGGCCCGGAAACAAAAACGTGACCGGACAGATGGACAGAACCCGTTTCTATATAACAACACAAACTGTCAAATATCCTTTAGCTATGCCAATTGTGTTTTTCAGGAGAAGCACTATAAAAGGTTTTTTTTTTTTGGTCCTTTCTCCTGAGGGGTACCAATAATTCTGGAATGCACTATGGCATTTGATGTAGGTGGGCCTGTATTTTAAAATGCCAGTATTTTATTACACTATAAAGTGCACCACTGATTTCACTGCTTATCGTTTGCAGGTCATAAATTGGGAAAATTCCAAAGGCACCAACAATGAATAAATGGTGCTCATGAAATTCCTTATCCTGCAATCTCTCTGAACATGAAGTGGAGCAACGATGGAAATGAAATGAGTAGCTCTGTTCAGACTGATGTACTTTTGCTTACCTGTACAATAGGATTAATGGAGCTCGGTCTGGTCTCTGCGATACACTGCTCCTGTCCTAGATTGGTGGCCACAAAGCTAAAACCACGGAAAAGCTGATGGGCATTAGCACTGGGAGGAACACCGGGTGAGTCTGAGTACACACACACACACACACACACACACACACACACACACACATTTAGCAAAGAAACTAGGACATGGATTCTGCATGGATGCAAAGTCACAACTGATCAGATGTGTGTGGTATGAAGTGACTTGACAAGGTCGTCACAACCTGCACAGAGCTGCAGGTCATGTTATTAGCGTCAGGTTGGTATGGTTACATGGTTACATCATGCCAAATCCCAACACAATAACAAATATCTGGTTGAAAGCTGTGCTGAAATGTTATAGAAAGCTGAGTACAATGCTCATGCATTTCTCACCTTCAACACAATACCTATCCATGAAAACTGTCATATCAGGTCAGGTAAAAAAAACGTGCTACTACTTTCCCACTTATATTTGCCTAATCGTTCGAGATCACAATATGAAAACCAAATGATGCATGTAATGAGGAAAGATTTGAATAGTTGTTTGCACCTGTTGGTGTGCGGGAAGTGAATTCAGGGTCGAAATGGAAAGTGTCCTCTGGTCTGCCAACCGCTGGTTTGAATGGAGGTTTGAGCTCCTTCCTGTATAATTTCTGTTGTTTAAAAAAAAAAAAGACACGATTAGTGGTTTTAAAATCATGATTGTACCAAAATGCTAACTTGGTCTACAATTGCTAGACAGTTGTCTAATATCTAGGTGTAAGCAGGTGCAACTTTCTTACACAAGTTTGAGCCCAATATGAATAGTCTTGGTAGTTTTTGGAAACTTGAGGGCAGAGAGGACAGAGGAAAGTGACTTCTGTTCATAGTCATGGAAAAAAAAAAAGCCTCAAATGAGGCTGTAGCTCATACTGGCCAAGACGCCCATAAAATCGTAAATATGACCGGTGGCGCTACTATCTTGACAGTTTTTATGCACACCCACCTGGGGAACATTGTACGCGAGTTTGATTGAAATCCAATCAATCAATCAATCTTGTAGGAAGAGTAGCTATTTTTGTAAATCGTGGACGGACGGCAGACGACGTGTGAGTGATCGCACCCCCACTAACAATCCTTGGTTCAATTCCTCAATTCAGCTTCGCTTTCTTTCAGAATGGAACATCTAAAGGCTCATCTATGCTCCCTTTACGTACAAAAACAAATATGTCTGTTTCAAATGAGGTCACCACCACCACTGCCCACGTACCTCCATTCGTCGTTTACATTGGCATGGGTTACATTAAGCAATCCATTCACGGGAGGGCAGCTCAGAGTCAAAGGTTTCTGACAACAACAAATTCCCATTCAATCTCCTCCCAGCTGTTCTGCAACAGCTGTTTGTCCCTATGCTCAGGAGAAGTATCATCTTATCGATGTTTAAAATTTCTGACTAACCTCGCATAACCTCTCCTCAAAAACGTCTGCCATTTTTAAAATTTCTTCTTCGTGTTTCGCTTGAACTATTGCTACACTGCTAACCTTCGTCTGTATCCGTAAGCTTTCAGAAAGGGGGCACAAATATGGACAAAATGAGCTCAGAATGCTTGGGACAGGAGGCTCGGTCAGTATCCGTATTTAATGTTGAGCATAAATGAGCTTTAAGAGGGTTTTGTAAAGCATGTGTCTTACCGTATATGAGAGGACAAGAGTGTGTGTGGTGTGATGCCTTTTTTTCTTTGCTCCCTAATTTGCCCACCTGACAATTCCCACCCCCCAGCCAGCTCTCCCCTATCATACGACAGTTAACAATCATGAAGGTTGAAACACGTGCTATCTACCCTCTTCCTCATACATGAGCTCACAGATAGCTATTGATGGTGTGATTGACAGAGGAGAGAGAGTGTACCATCCCCTTCTATCCAGACAGCATGGCCTACTTTGCTCCCTTGGTTCCAGGTCATGGTTGGCTGTGGCACTATCGAGGCTTTTCTATTATTCTACTCAGAAGCCATGTTATCCCTGTTAATTCAGGAACTTTAAACCAGCAAGTTGTCAAGAGATCCCACTTACATTCCAGTCTATGTTTGCGAAGAAGTGGTGCCTTTTGATTTCTTCCACTCCATCAGGTCCAGCTCCTATGGAGAAGCCAGAGGGGCAAAGATCAAACTACTGAAAATCACCATAATTCCTCATATGGTCTATGAAATTAAGTGCTTCAGAAATCTACTAGACCTTTCCCATTTGCATCTCATATGAATGGCAAACATCTTGGCAGTCCATTTCAATACTCTGGCTTAAAGACGTCGAGTTAACTGATTACATTAATTCATTACCAGGCCACATTAGCATTAATTTTTGTATCCCTACTCTTGAATTGTTGACTCTTCACAGCTCCCTCAGACAAGAAGGGTCCGGATGATGCATGGGTTGCCTGGAAAACCCAGTTTTTCATCATCAAAATGGCTTTCCTGGTGGGCCATCTATTAACATGTAGGAGTTGAGAATTTGCCCGTGTAAATCGCTAATGCAAGGCTTAGGCCTGTCCAGCTGTGCTCAGCATGATACCTCTTCTGCATTTTCTTTCTACTTCATGAATTATGCATTATGTGATTCTTGCAGTCACATTCAATCACGGCTCCCACAAATGGCCTCCGTCTGAGCCTCGACGTGACTCTACTCGAGCTTAAATAAGATCCACTTCTACTACATCTGCAGAAAATCTCTTTAATACAAGGAGCAGGATGTCCTACTGGATGACTTTTAACTACCACTGTTAAATTGAGAACCTGAATATAAAAATCCTAAATATAAAAATACAGTGTCTTGCAAAAGTATTCATCCCCCTTCATGTTTATCCTGGTTTATTGTATTACAAGCTGGAACTAAAATGGATTTTTTGGGGAGTTTAGCACCATTTGATTTACACAACATGCCTACTACTTTAAAGATGAAAATTGTTTTATTGTCACACAAACAATAATTAAGATGAAAAAACAGAAATCTGGAGTGTGCATAGGTATTCGACTAGCGGTGGTTTTTGCTAACATAGTTAGCTGAACGTTATCACTCACTATGTAGGGATAAAGTTAGCTCTCTTGTGTCAAGTTAGAAGTGATGGGCAGCTCATGATTTTTGAGAGTTGTAAGAGAGATTGTCTAACTTATCGTCTGATCTAATTCACATACAGAGCACGACTACTTGTGGAACCAGAGGGTGAAACAGTACAAACTTCAGGATCTAAAAAAGAAAGCCTTTCTGGAGCTCCGTCAGCCCCTTTTCCTCCTCAGCAGCCGTCTCCTGGCCCATGTCCTTTTTTCTTTTTTGCTGAGATGAGAATTAAACGATTATGTTTTTGTGATTTATGTCAGTTATTAGTTATAACATATGTGATTGAGGCTAGTAGCATTTTGAAAGAGATTTAAAAAGTGTTTATTATTAACAGAATAATGTGGTTATTTTGACTTATAAATGTTAAAATAATGGCAAATTATCTTTTGACCAGAGTATCGATTCTGTTTTGCTCCCAAAGTGATACTTACTTGAGTGAAATAAAGGCTGAAGCCAAGACACAAGTGACAGCTGAAAATGTTTCAGTGTCCATCTTTGCGGTGTCGGTCTCCTTGGCAATAGATTTGCTCTTATCTGATTGGTTGTTGCCAATTGTCTATTGCCCTAATGCAGGGGTTCTCAGGCATTTGCGATCTGGGCCCCCCCTGACTGTAGCAAGTGTACTTTGAGCCCCCCCCCCCAAAAAAAAGACAGATAAGCTATTATTATTATTATTATTATTATTAGGCTGTTTTTTATTGTTGTGTATTATTGTATTATGCCACTGTACACAGTCCGAGACTGAAAATGTTCAATTTTGCCCTATATCCTTTTAAAAATTTCTGGATCCAGATGCGGTTCCGGATCACCTCCGAAATTTAAGTTCTTCATTGGGCCAAGACACACATCTAGTAAAATTTTCATGAAAATCTGCCTGTACATTTTTTTCTGCAAAGTTGCTAACAAACAAACATATGAATGAACAAACAAACAAACAAACTCTACTGGAGTACCGGAGGTAGCGTTAACGAATGTTTCAGTGTGACACATGAGCCTGCTTTGTTTGGCAAAGTTCTCGAATTCTCAGCTCAATTTTAGTTAAACACGGCCTCAGGTCATCCTCAATCTGTGTGTGATTGCGGTACTTAGTTTTGAGCGCGTTCAGTTTTGAAAAGCCTGCTTCACACAAGTCTGTTGACGCGAAAGGTAGGAGAATTTTTAAGGCAACGTCACAGAGCTGGGGGTACTCCTGCATCAGTGTTACCCAGAAGGATGCAAGAGAACAAGGGCTAAAAAGGTGCTTCAGCTTGCTGTCACTCTTCAGCTCAATAAGCTGCTCTTACATTTGCAGTGACAAATCGTTTGCAGTGCAAACAAATGGGTCCCGAACCCATGAAAATGACCGGTAGTCCTCTTTGAAATAAGAAACTAACTGCTGCTTAAGCCCAGACAGGTGATCTGCAGCTGATTGAAAAATGGAGGAGAAATCACTGTCTCTTGCCTCAGTGATGAAGTCTGCGAGGCTTGGGAACATGTCACAATTTCCGACAATTATGCGGTCATGCCAGAGGACAAGTTTTTGGATGAAAGCATCCACTCTGTCAGCAAGGACCAACACACTGGAATCTTGGCCTTATAAAGACAGATTCAAACTATTCAGTCTGTCAAATATGTCAACCAAATATGACAAGGAAGTTAGCCACAGGGAATCATGGAGGTGCTTGGCCAGTTCCGAATTGCTTTCGGTCAAAAACAACTTCACCTCTTCTTGCAGCTCATACAAGCGCTGTAACACTCTCCCTCTGGAAAGCCAGCGAACCTCTGTATGCAAGAGCAGCTGTTCATGCCCAGAACCCATTTCCTGACAGAGGACCCCGAATAACCGTGATTTCAATGGACGTGACTTAATGTAATTTTTATCATCTGACCTGCCTGTTGAAGCACAGACTGGAGGAACGTCGGCATTTTTTTAGCTGGATATGAAAGCTGCAATGGCAGGAGCTCGACTCGATTGCACAGTGGTGTGTTTCTGATGTCTGTGATCTCTTATGTCCTTGAGGTGTGTCTATAAAAGTTCCTTGCTGAGATTTCAAATAATAACTCTCCGTTTTCATTGGCTGGACTGAAGACGAAGATGTTTGTTATTTATTGGTGCAACTGTAAACCAGCCCCTTGCATTTGCCACTGAGTGGTCTGTGACCCCCCTGCCCAAGTTTGAGAACCACTGCCCTAATAAGTTGCCCTGTGTCTCACCTGGTTGTCCGTTGCTGGCAACATTATCCAAAAAGTTGCCCCGTGTATTATCAGCTTAAGAGCTAATCTCAAAAGGAGAAAAGCCAGCTTTAATCACATAACATCACTCAATGTTATCATCACAGACCATTCGCAAATTGTGTTTTGTCGAAAGTTAAAAAACAAAGAAAGAAAGAAAAACGCTTCCATTTTGAAAAAAAAAAACCAAACCCTGCAATGGAACCCTGATTAATGAGGATCAACTCAAGCCATGCTGTAAAAACAATTGTCGTCTCTCTGCTTTTGCAAAGCTGTAACTCTGTTCCAATGGTGCGCCATTCTCCGACATTTTTTTGGCTTCGGACAACCTGCCGTCCTTAAAAAATCTCTGCTGCATCTTGTTACTTTCACTGCAAAAACGTGAGCTCACGTTCAGTCTGCATCATTTACTCATCTTGATCATGATCCATTATAAGAGCTCAGGTACAAATCGATGTCAAATATTTTCAAAACTTGTTCAATGACATCAGAAGAAAATCGCCACCAGCTTACAGTCTCTGAATACCTCATGCAGAGATGATGTCGGGGTGGCTTCCACAAACAATCTGATGTAATTGCAGAGCAAATGGACAGCGTCTGGAGGCTTTGCTCACTGTGTCATGCACAGTTAGCTGCTTTGTCAGATCAGAATTGGTGGGACATTTGGACACACATGTAACATCATCATGTCCCAACATTCGGCATGAAAGAAGTCCAATTACATGATGGCAGCCAAGAGTAGACAAACAATCAGGGCAGAGAAAGGAGACAGTAAGTGAATGAGTTAGTAAGGTATTATAGGAAAAACAGATTTAGGAGTGATGCCTTTTTTTTTAAAACTGAACAAGTCAGGAATTTGTTCTCCATTTTGGTGGGAAGCTAGCAAATGCTAATCAATTTATATTCCTTATGGAATTTTGTTAAGTTGTTTATCTAGAGAACTCGAACTGGAGCTGGAGATGTTGGCATTTCGGTTATACTGGGCGAGTGATCCAGGAGGTCTGCTTGCACCAATGCTTCAAATACTTATTGTCCAGCTTATGCCTAATGTTTGTGATGAGCTTGAGAACACAATACACAGACGAGACAATAAAATATACAGGACCCCCCCCCCAGAGATCTGATAATATAAAAACATTCATATCATCCCTTACAAAAAAGAAGTTTATTCAAGTGTGCTTCTAGTATACTTATTTTAAACTAAAAATAAGAGAGTATGCTTTCAGTTTACTTATCAGAGATATACTTAATAAAGTTATACATAAGTATACTTGGCTTATACTGAAAAGTATATAAAGCTTATACTTAAACTTTTGATCAAGGTATACTTAACAAAAGTGTAATAAAGTATTAAAATATTTGTGCCTTATGTTTAAGTGTACTTGCCCTGTAGCTGTGCTTCAGCATTATTGACTCTTAGGTATGTCTGTGGTTCCACAGAAGGTTTTTTTTTTTAATTTCTCCTGAGTGGGATGATAAATTTTTTTTCTTTCTTTTTCTTTACAGCTTGGATGTCAATTTTAGTCGTCATTGCCATGTTTTTATCCTTTTGGCACTGAATACAATGTTGCTTTAAATTTTGATTTTTAAAGAAAATGAATATGTTCTTAATCCTGAGTATCTGTTATTTTGTGAATTCTTACCTTTATAACTTAAGGTACAAAACACTTAAGTTGTCTACTGGTAGTGTGCATGAGGTAAGGGTTAGGGCTAGAAAACTAATAGTATACCTAGAAGGGTAATTGCAGTATACTTCAAAACTAAAAAGTGGACTAGATGTATTTAACCAGTAACTAATAGTATATTTCCAATATGCTATAAAGTATACTTTTATAAACTAATAAGTGGACTAGAAGTATAAAACAAGTAAACTCAAAATATTTTCCAGTATACTATGAAGTACAGTGGTGCTTGAAAGTTTGTGAACCCTTTAGAATTTTCTATATTTCTGCATAAATATGACCTAAAACAACATCAGATTTTCACACAAGTCCTAAAAGTAGATAAAGAGAACCCCGTTAAACAAATGAGACAAAAATATTAGACTTGGTCATTTATTTATTGAGGAAAATGATCCAATATTACATATCTGTGAGTGGCAAAAGTATGTGAACCTCGAGGATTAGCAGTTAATTTGAAGATGAAATTAGAGTCAGGTGTTTTCAATCAATGGGATGACAATCAGGTGTGAGTGGGCACCCTGTTTTATTTAAAGAACAGGGATCTATCAAAGTCTGATCTTCACAACACATGTTTGTGGAAGTGTATCATGGCACGAACAAAGGAGATTTCTGAGGACCTCAGAAAAAGTGTTGTTGATGCTCATCAGGCTGGAAAAGGTTACAAAACCATCTCTAAAGAGTTTGGACTCCACCAATCCACAGTCAGACAGATTGTGTACAAATGGAGGAAATTCAAGACCATCGCTACCCTCCCCAGGAGTGATCGACCAACAAAGATCACTCCAAGAGCAAGGCGTGTAATAGTTGGCGAGGTCACAAAGGACCCCAGGGTAACTTCTAAGCAACTAAAGGCCTCTCTCACATTGGCTAATGTTAATGTTCATGAGCCCACCATCAGGAGAACACTGAACAACAATGGTGTGCATGGCAGGGTTGCAAGGAGAAAGCCACTGCTCTCCAAAAAGAGAAGTGCTGCTTGTCTGCAGTTTGCTAAAGATCACGTGGACAAGCCAGAAGGCTATTGGAAAAATATTTTGTGGAGGGATGATATCAAAATAGACCTTTTTGTTTTAAATGAGAGGTGTTATGTTTGGAGAAAGGAAAACACTGCATTCCAGCACAAGAACTTTATCCCATCTGTGAAACATGGTGGTGGTAGTATCATGGTTAGGGCCGGGTTTGCTGCATCTGGGCCAGGACGGCTTGCCATCATTGATAGAACAATGAATTCTGAATTGTACCAGCGAATTCTAAAGGAAAATATCAGGACATCTGTCCATGAACTGAATCTCAAGAGGAATAGTTAAAGAAGAATAAAGTTAATGTTTTGGAATGGCCAAGTCAAAGTTCTGACCTTAATCCAATCGAAATGTTGTGGAAGGACCTGAAGCGAGCAGTTCATGTGAGGAAACCCACCAACATCCCAGAGTTGAAGCTGTTCTGTACGGAGGAACGGGCTAAAATTCCTCCAAGCCGGTGTGCAGGACTGATCAACAGTTACTGGAAACATTTAGTTGCAGTTATTGCTGCACAAGGGGGTCACACCGGATACTGAAAGCAAAGGTTCACATACTTTTGCCACTCACAGATATGTAATATTGGATCATTTTCCTCAATAAATAAATGACCATGTATAATATTTTTGTCTCATTTGTTTAACTGGGTTCTCTTTATCTACTTTTAGGACTTGTGTGAAAATCTGATGATGTTTTAGGTCATATTTATGCAGAAATATAGAAAATTCTAAAGGGTTCACAAACTTTCAAGCACCACTATATGCTTTTGTAAACTAAAGAGTGGACTACAAGTCCAGAACTAGTAAACTATTAGTATACAAGTTTACTTGTGGTTTACTTGCAGTACAAAATAAAAAATACTCGTTGTATACTCAAAGTTTACTTCTCTTAGACTTAAAGTATACTTTTTATAAACTAAAAGTGGGCCAATTTAGTCCCAAGAAGTATTAGATTAGTTTACTTACAAGTATACTGTAAGTACATTGATATCAGTATACTTGGTACACAAAAGTATACAAAAGGAAAGATACTTTAACTTTACTTAAGTATCTCATCTCATCTCATTATCTCTAGCCGCTTGAAGTATATAGTTTTACGATGTATTTAAGCTCTTCGGTTTAAATACATTGCGAACTAAGAGATAACAAGTTAGCATTTTCAACTTCAGGCCTTTAATTCTGAAAATGCCATAAAGATGTTTAAAACTGATTAAGATTGAGTCAAGGTGTGGTCCAGAATTCAGATATATCTTACCTAATCTGTTGCTTGGATTCCTTTTGAAAAGTGCTCGAAGTAAACTTTGCACCTCTGGGCTTAAGAATTGCGGCATGCCAAGCTTTGCCCTAAAGAATAGATACACATATTAACCACACATCTGCAAAGATATATATTTATTCATATAATCTTGATTAGAACAAAACTAAAGCAACACGAGTACACACACTAGTTGGCTTGTGCAATATAAAGATTTCGTTGTTTTTATGTGGAACTACATGGCCATGACATCCAGTAATGTTTACTCTGTTTATGCAGCGGAGTGATGGGAGTGCAGGTCACTTTGTTTTCGGTCACGGGAAATGGAGAATGTTTGGGTTCATTAATGTGAAATAAACTCCATCAGGTGATAACAGTACAAGACCCGACCATGTCATGCACTCCTTCAAGCTTAAATGATGGAAATGCTCATTTATTCATTGTGGATGAGAAAATCTTTCAGTCTTTTTTTTAATGGTAAATCAATATATGGGGGGAAAAACATATTTCTATCCACATTCACTGGATAGGAGTGATCACACACTCTGACTCCTCTACTACTAGGATATCAGCTTATATACCGTTAGTAGAGAAAAACAAAATGGCAGAGCACGTTGCTGAACCAACAGAGGACGAAATAAAAACTGTACTCGAAAACAAAATCCCTGCCCCCCACCAAAAAAAGCAACAAAATATGGAATGAAAGTATCTCATGGTAAGAACGGCACGGTGATGTAGTGGTTAGCACTATTGCCTCACAGTCAGAAGGCTCTGGGTTCGAGACCAGTGGCTGATGGGGGGGCCTTTCTGTGTGGAGTTTGCATGCGTGGGTTTCCTCTGGGTGCTCCGGTTTCCCCCACAGATCAAACGGTTAACATGGGGCAGCCACGGCCTGAGGTTGGGCTGAAGTGCCCTTGAGCAAGGCACCGAACCCCCAACTGCTCTCCGTGTGCTGTAGCATAGCTGCCCACTGCTCTGGGTATGTGTGTGCACTCATTGTTCACTTGTGTGTGTGCGTGCATGTGTGTGTTCACTGCTTCAGATGGGTTAAATTTCATTGTGTGCTTAAGTGTACATGTGACAAAGGCTGCTTCTTGGCTTCCTCCCCCCCAAGAATTATTCGAGCATTTTTCACAAATTGCTACTGTCATTTCGATGGTTTGTTTACATTCTAAGCGGAAATGATTTTGTCGGACGTTTTGTACAAAAGCTATTGATTTATTAAATTTGCAAAATGAAAAAAAAAAGCTCCGCTTCTCAAAATCCAGTGAACGTGGATAGAATAAAAGAGTTAGAAAGGTCAGAGCAGGCTGTATCTGCTGTGGAGACTCAGGTCTTTTGGAGTGCAAGGGGCACGCCTTCAGACCTTTTTTGACACTGTAGTGGCGTCAGCCATCTTTCATGGCGTGGTTTGCTGGGAGAGCAGCATCTCCACAGCTGACAGGAAGAGACTGGACAAACTGATCAGGAGGGCCAGTTCTGTGCTGGGATGCCCCCTGGAGCCAATGGAGGTAGTGGGTGGGAGGAGGATGATGGCTAAGCTGTCATCTATGATGGAGAACGACTCGCACCCCCTACAGGACTTACTCACTGGACTGCAGAGCTCCTTCAGCGGGAGGTTGCTCTACCCTAAGTGTGTGAAGGAGCGTTACCGCAGATCAGCACTGCTCACAGTAGACTCACATCTGTATGTTTGTCAATAGTTGCAGTGGGGGTTTTTTCTTCCTTGTTTTATATTTTGCAATTATGACCACCTGATATGTGCAATAAGTGTGTTCCATTTACTTCATAATTCCTCAAATTTAGTATTTATCTCAGGTATAATATATATTTTGTTTTACTTGTGTGGCTTGATATGTCCTCTTCGGCTGCTATCCACTGTGCTGCTGCAAACAGGAAATTTCCCCATTGTGAGATAATAAAGGTCTTCTTATCTTATTCCACTCAATCTTGTTGTATATGGCTTATATCCAACAAAATCATTGTCGCTACACTCGGCACTACGCGCCTCCTCGGCCATCAGCCTATATTTTATATATTAGTCAAAATTATGTGAACACGAATGGATTATTCGTATTTTAATTATTCTTTAAATGGTACTGTTGCGGGCGGCACGGTGGTGTAGTGGTTAGCGCTGTCGCCTCACAGCAAGAAGGTCCGGGTTCGAGCCCCGTGGCCGGCGAGGGCCTTTCTGTGTGGAGTTTGCATGTTCTCCCCGTGTCCGTGTGGGTTTCCTCCGGGTGCTCCGGTTTCCCCCACAGTCCAAAGACATGCAGGTTAGGTTAACTGGTGACTCTAAATTGAGTGTGAATGGTTGTCTGTGTCTATGTGTCAGCCCTGTGATGACCTGGCGACTTGTCCAGGGTGTACCCCGCCTTTCGCCCGTAGTCAGCTGGGATAGGCTCCAGCTTGCCTGCGACCCTGTAGGACAGGATAAAGCGGCTAGAGATAATGAGATGAGGTACTGTTGCTCGCTGGTTTTTGTGTGTTGAACACGATGGCGAACAGGTTGAGACCGTCCTGTAAATCATCTTGCACATATGGTATGATGTATGTTTTGTGAATAAATGGTTTCTACCATTTAAGTGTCAACATAATTTTGACTAACCCTGTATATATGCGTGTGTGTGTGTGTGTGTGTGTGTGAACACACACACACACACACACACACACACACACACACACACACACACACACTTCATCCACAAGATAATTAAACAGAAAAATCTGACTTGAGAATCTTGTGTCAAACCTTACTTGAGAATAAGTGCCATGGTCTCCTTGCGGTCTTTGCCTTGAAATGGCAGAGATCCAGTCAGCATTTCAAACTGGAGGACAGCAATAAAAGCGTTAAGTCTTTGGTGTCAGCTAGACATTATGACAACATCATATACTTTCACAGCATCATCAGTTCTCACAGGTGGTGCTTCTGTCTGTATTCGGAGTTATGTAACTGAATTTTCCCTGAGATATTAGGACACAAGCCAGCGCTCAGTCTGCTGGAGCTGTTGCTAAATTTGTACATTTGCTTGTCGATGCCATGTTCAAAAAGCAGGCCAGAGAATAACATAAGCCACTGTTGATGGTGAAACAGTATGTATACACTATGTGCAAAATACTTGCTAAAAATACTCCTTAATGTGTTATCTAGTACTAATATGATCTAGATCATTTTATAATTACTGTATTTCTTTTCAGAACGTTTAACCTTGGGAAACTGAGTTCTTATATGGCGTATCGACTCTCAAGTCGAATCGAGCCATGCTGGCTGCAAAGACTTTTTTTCTTGCATTTGTAAAGAAAAAAAACAGAGGCTATGATGTGTTAGCTTCTTAAAAATCAATATGCTGACTTGTTTAAGTCAGAATGCCTGTAAGGGTAACACTTTTAGTTTTCAGCTACCAGGCGTCATGAAAAACTTTGCTGCTGAAAGTTTGTTATTAATTATTACTTATACAACAGAAGGATGAGCTAGCTTTCAGTCTTGAAAATATTTTTCACATCTTTTTGCCATCTTAAATCATTCGCTGTTCAAAAAAAGATCACACTGGTGGCTGGCTGCAAAGGAGTGCATACAGTGGTGCTTGAAAGTTTGTGAACCCTTTAGAATTTTCGATATTTCTGCATAAATATGACCTAAAACATCATCAGATTTTCATACAAGTCCTAAAAGTAGATAAAGAGAACCCAGTTAAACAAATGAGACAAAAATATTATACTTGGTCATTTATTTACGGAGGAAAATGACCCAATATTGGGCGGCACGGTGGTGTAGTGGTTCGCGCTGTCGCCTCACAGCAAGAAGGTCCGGGTTCGAGCCCCGTGGCCGGCGAGGGCCTTTCTGTGCAGAGTTTGCATGTTCTCCCCGTGTCCGCACGGGTTTCCTCCGGGTGCTCCGGTTTTCCCCACAGTCCAAAGACATGCAGGATAGGTTAACTGGTGACTCTAAATTGACCGTAGGTGTGAATGTGAGTGTGAATGGTTGTCTGTGTCTATGTGTCAGCCCTGTGATGACCTGGCGACTTGTCCAGGGTGTACCCCGCCTTTCGCCCGTAGTCAGCTGGGATAGGCTCCAGCTTGCCTGCGACCCTGTAGAACAGGATAAAGTGGCTAGAGATAATGAGATGAGAATGACCCAATATTACATATCTGTCAGTGGCAAAAGTATGTGAACCTTTGCTTTCAGTATCTGGTGTGACCCCCTTGTGCAGCAATAACTGCAACTAAACATTTCCTGTAATTGTTGATCAGTCCTGCACACCGGCTTGGAGGAATTTTAGCCCGTTCCTCCGTACAGAACAGCTTCAACTCTGTGATGTTGGTGGGTTTCCTCACATGAACTGCTCGCTTCAGGTCCTTCCACAACATTTTGATTGGATTAAGGTCAGGGCTTTGACTTGGCCATTCCAAAACATTAACTTTATTCTTCTTTAACCGTTCTTTGGTAGAACGACTTGTGTGCTTAGGGTCATTGTCTTGCTGCATGACCCACCTTCTCTTGAGATTCAGTTCATGGACAGATGTCCTGACATTTTCCTTTAGAATTCGCTGGTATAATTCAGAATGCATTGTTCCATTAATGAAGGCAAGCCGTCCTGGCCCAGATGCAGCAAAACAGGCCCAAACCATGTGTGGCAGCAGGGGCGTGGCCAAGCGTCGGTCTGTGAATGGAGGGCGGAGTCAGGGAAGGTAAGTGGTGGAATCATTGCACCTGATGGGGATTAACCTGTGTTTGTGTGTCTTCCCCAGTGACCGCGACCTTTAAAAGGAGAGGAGAGCAGAGAAAGGGAGCTCTCCCCAACCCAGAACACTTGTGTGTGCGCATGGCTGGGAAGTGATAAAAGGCTGAAAATCTAACAATAAATAGTTCATTGAGAACTCAGTTCTGGCCTGCCATGCTTCTGTGCTCCACCCACCTGGTCCAATACTACAGTGGTGCTGAAACCTGGGAAAGTGCAGAAGGGAACGGCCACATGGAGTCCTCCCCCTTCCAGGACCTCGTCCATGCCCTCACCACGGCCCAACAGAGCCAGCACCAGGCGCTGATCGCCCTCTGGAAGGAGCAAGAACAACGCTTCGAAGCCCTGGTGCTGGCGCAACAGGAAGATCGCCAGGCATTCCGGCACCTGCTCGCGTTGGCCCCGATCACCACCGCCGCGGACCCTCCCCACCTCACTCTAATGAAGATGGGTCCGCAGGACGACCCCGAAGCCTTCGTCGCTCTTTTCGAGCAGGCAGCCGAGGCATGGGGTTGACCGGTGGAATAGTGCGTGGCGCGCCTCCTCCCCCTGCTAATGGGCAAGGCACAGCTGGCCGCGCTACAGCTCCCTGCCGACAGCGGCTGGTCTACGCGGACCTCCTCAGGGCTGTCCTCCAGCGCGTGGGTCACACCCCGGAGCAGCAGCGGCAGCACTTCCGCGCACCGCGCCTGGAGGAGGTCGGCTGGCCGTTCGCATTTGGCCAGCAACTCCGGGACACCTGCTGGTGGTGGTTGAGGGCTGACAACCGCGATGCCGAGGGAATCATCGATCTGGTGGCGCTGGAGCAATTCATCGCCTGACTTCCGGAAGGAACCGCGGAGTGGGTCCAGTGCCATCGCCCGGCGTTACTGGATCAGGCCATCGAGCTGGCAGAGGACCATATGGCAGCCGGTCTGACGGCAGGACAGCGTGTCTCCCCTTCTCCCCTCTCTCTCTCCCCCTTCTGTTCCTCGCCCCATTCCCCCACCGCGGGGGCCAGCTCCACCCCGAATGCCACGAATGCCAGTTAGTAAATCCCGCGGCCATCCCAAAAGTGCCATTGCGCCCCTCTGCCATTAATCGAGACCCCGTTCGAAAGAATTGGGATGGATCTCATCGGGCCATTAGATCGGTCAACACGAGGATATCACTTTATTTTACTTCTGGTAGACTATGCAACGCGATATCTGGAAGCAGTACCTCTTTGCAATATCTCAGCACGTAGTATTGCAGAAGCGCTCTTCCACGTCATCTCCTGGGTCGGAATCCCCAAAGAGATTCTGACTGATCAAGGCACTATGTTTATGTCACGTACACTGCGCAAACTGTATGGGTTACTGGGAATTAAGCCTATCCGCACCAGCGTTTATCACCCACAAACGGATGGCTTAGTCGAACGGTTTAATTGCATCCTCAATTAACTATTTATTGTTAGCTTTTCAGCCTTTTATCACTTCCCAGCCATGCACACACACAAGTGTTCTGGTTGGGGAGAGCTCCCTTTCTCCGCTCTCCTCTCCTTTTAAAGGGCGCGGTCACTGGGGAAGACACACAAACACAGGTTAATCCCCATCAGGTGCAATGATTCCACCACTTACCTTCCCTGACTCCGCCCTCCATTCACAGACCGATGCTTGGTCACGCCCCAGCTGCCACACCATGATACTACCACCACCACCATATTTCACAGATGGGATAAGGTTCTTATGCTGGAATGCAGTGTTTTCCTTTCTCCAATCATAACGCTTCTCATTTAAACCAAAAAGTTCTATTTTGGTCTCATCCGTCCACAAAACATTTTTCCAGTAGCCTTCTGGCTTGTCCACGTGATCTTTAGCAAACTGCAGACGAGCAGCAATGTTCTTTTAGGAGAGCAGTGGCTTTCTCTTTGCAGCCCTGCCATGCACACCATTGTTGTTCAGTGTTCTCCTGGTGGTGGACTCATGAACATTAGCCAATGTGAGAGAGGCCTTCAGTTGCTTAGAAGCTACACTTCCACAAACATGTGTTGTGAAGATCAGACTTTGATAGATCCCTGTTCTTTAAATAAAACAGGGTGCCCACTCACACCTGATTGTCATCCCACTGATTGAAAACACCTGACTCTAATTTCACCTTCAAATTAACTGCTAATCCGAGAGGTTCACATACTTTTGCCACGCACAGATATGTAATATCGGATAATTTTCCTCAATAAATAAATGACCAAGTATAATATTTTTGTCTCATTTGTTTAACTGGGTTCTCTTTATCTACTTTTAGGATTTGTGTGAAAATCTGATGATGTTTTAGGTCATACTTATGCAGAAATATAGAACATTCTAAAGGGCTCACAAACTTTCAAGCACCACTGTAGATGGTCTCGAATTCAACCTGTTTGTCGTTCAGCCTCAAAGACACTTACCATCAGCACGCCAAACGACCACCAGTCAGCGCTTTGTGTGTGTCCTCTCCTATTAACTACCTCTGGTGCCATGTACTCGATGGTCCCGCAGAACGAGTACGCTCTCTTGTCATGATCTATCGCTTCTTTACTCAAGCCAAAATCTGAAACCCGCAAGATAGAGAGATCTTGCTTTAACATAAGCCCTCTGCTGATGAAGTGATGGAAAAGAAAGACTCTATCTTACCAGTGATCTTTATATGCCCCTCCTCATCAAGAAGTATGCTGTAAAAAAACACATTTACAAACATCAACTCACAGCTTTTAAAGAAGTACTTCTTCTGAGGTGTGTGCAGGTTGACATGATTAAAGATGTGTTTGTCCTGATGAACAGAAGTTCAACGTCCTCCAGGTTTTTTTTTAGCTAAATGCCATTTATCACTTGCACGGAGAACAGCGTGTCCACAGTGCCGTTCTGCAAGGAACCCTGTGCTGCTCCTCATACCCTTGTCCCCTTGAGGAAAAATGAACATGGGGAGGATTATCTCTCGGTTTATCCTCTCTCAAGAGCCGGTTCAGCGTACAAGTCAGTGTGGTGTTCAACACTCAGGGAAAAAAAAATGCGTTGCTGTTTGCACAAGCAGAACGCTGGTGTAGATTTCAGCTATCTACGAGAGGAAAAAGCTTCGAGTGTGCGCCTCTAAATCCAGCCCAAGCACAGCTGCTGTGTTAATCACACCTGAGCACCTGGATGGATTTTTTTTGGATCAAAGCAAGTGGTTACATCACATCGCATCACCTCAGCTGAACTGCAGGATTGCCAGCATTTAATCCAAGGGCATTTAATCCGATCTCATAATGGCTGGTGTTTAAAAAACAAAACAAGACTTACAATGAATCGTACAGCTCCAGAGGTACTGGCACCCCTGTTAAAGGTGGGAAGTTAATCTGTAGTTAATTTGCTTAAATCATATGCTAAAAATGTGAGCTTTATTTGAAAACAAAACAACCTCATCAAATTTCTGGCACCCCTGATTTTACTACTTTGCGCAACCCCTACTTGTCAACAGAACAGCACCAAGTCCTTTCTTTGAACACTTAATCAGATTGGAGAATGCAGCTCCATCGTCAACAATCGCTCCAGATCCTCCTCTCCTGTGGACTGTCCGCTTCAGCTCACCTCACCTCACAGGTTTTGAAAAGGGTTCAAGTCAAGGGGCTGTGAAGGCCATGGCACAAGCTTGATTCTCTGGTCATGAACCATTTTTATGCAGATGTAAATTTTGTACCATTGTCAGGGCTTTCTGAAGAAAATATAATAATAATAATAATAATAATAATAATCAGAGCGGTGCTACTGATGCAGAGCTGCTAGGGGGGTCCGGGAGCATGCTCCCCTGGAAAATTTTGAAATTAGAGACTTCAAAATGGTGCATTCTGGTGGCATCTAGGGATGATTTAGGCACAACTCAGCATCATTAGATTTGCTGTATTTTATCTTGTCAAATATGCAAGGGGCAAATTTAAAGGGCAAAATTAGATTTGAAATGAAAACACTGGAAACAGTTTTCATTTAGCTGCACAACAACAAAAAATGCATAATACTGAATATAGGGAATCGAGGTCAAATCACGCAACTCCGCCCTCTCGCAACCAGCGCCGAGAACGTGGTTTTATGTATGGTTTCTAATAGCAGTCAGTGCATGCAGTGAAACCCTTTATTTTCACTTCTGGGTTGAGTACCAGGATAGTCTAGACCTACAGTATATATCTTCCTATTTCTATAGTTATTACTTCTTTTCAGAGGGGAATAGGAGATATTTAGGTTCAGAAAAGTACTCTGCATTATTCAGTTTATGGTATTGATTTCTTTTGTACACAAGTGACAACGTGGCGCTGATGTCGCACAGCACGGTAGAGTGCCGTGTATCCGCACTTTGGGGAAAGCCCTGATTATCCTACCATGAGTTGTCACTTCTTGGCAGAGGTAGCCAGATTTTCATTTAAAATCTCTTGGTACTTCAAGAAGCCCATGATACGACATATCCTGACAAGGTTCCAAAAGCCTTTGGACAAAACAAAACTCGGTCCATGTCATCACAGATCCACCAGCATGGATTAGGTTCTTTTCAGTATAACTTTCTTTTTTTTTTTTTTGCACACCAAACCCACTTGAGTGTTTATTACCAGAAAACTCTATTTGTGTATCATCTGGACATAGAACCTGACAGGGTTCAAAGATCCAGTCTTGTTTAGTGAACTCCAGGATCCTGTATTTGTGGTTAGATGAACAATGCTTTCCTGTGTTGTTTAAAGGAGAGAACCTTTATTTTTAAACACATTTCTGAGTGGATAGTATCTCCATCCTTGACTCTTGTATGCTGCATAAATGGGAATTTAAAAAAAAACAACATATTTTTGATTGTTAAAATCGACCACAAAGTTGGCATTCGAGCTGCCCTGCTGAGTCAGCCAGCCCTGAGTGAGTGATGTCACTGTGGTAGCCGGTTTTAAGGCTGAGGCCTTTGACAGCTATAGACCAAAGCCAGACTCGGCAGGCAAGAGTGGTTGCAATGGCCTCTTCGTTCGGATTTATTGGAGATTCTTTGGGTAATACATCTGACTGTGATAGTCCTGAAATTGGAGTGTGTGTACATGCTACTGCGATACACGTAGAACCGTATCAGTTCGAACCATCAGAACGTGAATCCGATAGTAACGCATTGGCCACGGAGGCCCCCACCTTACGAAATAAATCCAGAGAACAAAGCCGTCTAGAGAATTGGATGGAATTGAACTGATAGTCACATGAGACTCTCATTAAAACAGGATAGGTGTTATAACTTATGCAACATACATGTACATGCATGCTTTTTCACTGATAAAATGTAAAAGGCTAATGAAATAATCAGATGAACTGAGAATCACATTCTGAAGCAAATTAAATAATCTTATACCAGTAACTTAAACACACAATACAAGTTACATGTATTAATCTAAATGCAGGTAAACAACAAGTGTTGCTATTGTTGTGATGTAACCAAATGAGAGTCGCATCTTACCCGTTTGTGTTCTCGCTTCTTGAAGGCCGATCTTGTGGCCAATTGTTTTGAAACAATCTGACTTTCAGTTCTTTGTTCAGTTCTTCATTCATTCGCTTCTTCCACGTAAGGGCGAGATATTGCTGCTGAGGCAAGCATATCCAGCAGAGAAATCTGACGGCTGGCCCACTCATTCTCCATTTTCTCCATACTGAGTACTCCGCCATTACTGCTCGACTCACACTCCGGGAGAACTGGTGCAACTGAACTTACCTTCCTTTTCTTGTAGCTTTCTTTTCCTTTAATTGTTGGTATTGCACCCTCTTTCAATACGGGCTTATAGCCAACGCGTCTCAACAGATCAGAGGTTTTGTACGAGTCATCAGTAAAATGTGCCCGTGAATTTCTCGCAAAACACGTCCAAATCTTTGCAGTTTGAACATTCTTGGGCCATGAATGCAACATAAATCCACCTTCTGTCGTGTTGCTGCAACCGCCAGCACCACATCTACGTGGCATGGCGATAAATTAGCTCAAAATGCAGAATTGAAGTTGCAGTCAGCTCTGTGTTTTAGTATAGCGGAAATGGCGATGAGACCGATAGACTTCCTGCGGTGACGTCAGAGATATCAAGGTCATTCACTCAGACCGCTACCTATATGAATCATTTTAATCGTAAAAATTACTATATTAGATTTATTGTTAACGCTTAAAACTATTCCTGTGCCATTCTTGAGGTCTCAAGGCATTTATAAACAAAAAGTGAGGCCATGTTTCTGCATATCTCCTTTAAGTACTTTGTTGGCATACAGCTGCCATCTAATTGTAGATTTGGAAACTTGGAGATCCCAAAATGATGCCATCTTCTGCAAATCTCCAACCGAGATGACTGGAGAAATGGGGAAAAATAAAATACACTTGTATCCTCTTCTAGACGGGTTCATTACGGTTCTGGTTCTTTTAAACTTCTTAATGATGGCCCAAGCAGTGGACATGGGCATTTTCTTAGAATAAATTCACGTCAATTAAAGGTTAGATTACCCTCATATTTTCAGTGAAAGTTTCAGCTAATTAACCTCAAAGATTTTTTTAGAATCTTTTTTTAAACCCAACTTTACCAAGGGTAAAAATTATTCTGGAGCTGACGGCAATAAATAATTGGTTGTAGTAGGTGGCTCACATTCTGCCATTGTTGTGGGATATACAGTAGAGTACAGGGTTGTTGTTTTTTTTTTTGGTTACACTTACTTTTCTGGCTTGAGGTCACGGTAGATAATTCCGAGGCTGTGAAGATGGTCCAGAGCTAAAGCCAGCTCAGCCAGATAGAACTTCACATCTTCCTCAGTAAACATGACCTGTAAGAAAAAGCAGAAGCAGGCTGAGATTTTTTCTTTTTTTATCATCCATTTTTAAAATGCTTCATGCAGTATTTAAAAGAGGAGAAAAACTATCAGGAGAAAGTAACTTCTAACCAAGACACAAGCTACTCTCTCTCTATTTATTTATTTTTGTTTTTAACCGTTCATCTTGCTGCATAGCCAAGTTTTAATTCCTGGGAAATTCATTTCAGTTCTGCACAGGATGAGTTGGGAGACAGGGAAGAAAATTGGCTCGCAAAGATTGTAACAAGTTCCAGGCAGGAGTGCGGCAGCTGCTGCTGGCAGATGACCGATTCCAGCGCTGGCGATAATTAATTCGCATCTCCCGTTTCTCAAGCCTCTGCGCGGAGGAGCATGATTAAATCAAGCTTCACGCATGGTGTCACCGAGAGTGGTAAGAGTCTGTCCAATCGCCTGGTGCTGTTATAAAAAGAAATGGAAGTGACGCTAAAAAGGTAAGGCTGGCACTCCTGAGGTGTGCTGGTTCATACTTACCAAGTAGCTGGAGTGTAAAATGGCTTATACCTTGCTGATTTCATGTCGAAAAATCACTCGAGAGGTTTTGGCTCACTACATGCAAATTCATCGAGGGTAGAGGGCAATGTGGTCATATGTGCTTTTATTGTCTTAATAAAGTGCTGCATTGACGGGGCAATCAAAGCAAGTGTTATTAGTTTGCGGAGAGGCTCTCCTATCTGAAGGTGATGATGCTGAAACGAGGTGGGACTGGATGCTTAACAGAGGGAATGATGCTCATTAATCACTGTGTGAAGAAAAGCACTGAAAAACTAAACACGCTCCGAGAGTACCATTAAAGCTAGACTGCCTTTCAGATTTTTCAAGTGTAGGTCATAAAAAGAATTTTCCCCAACACCCAATTATTTTTGTTTAGCGGACTGAAAGTTACTGAATTCAAATCACAGACTTCCAATTTTATTAGTTCTTTTTTTTTTTTAAAGAACAATTAATGACTTTAGGGCCATGTGGCCCTAAATTCTCTGTTATTTTTTTCTGCTTCACCATGACGCAATACAAGATACTACGTCATACATCACGTGGTGGGCTTTCCCTGTTCGCGCAAGGCATTGTGGGATACAAATTTGAAATAGGAGAGGAAAATGGAGGATGTGAATGAAACGTCGAAGACGGACTAGAGTAACGGAAAGCGAGAAGAAAAGACGTTATGTTGCGAAGGAAAGGAAACACAGGACCAAATTAATAAATATCGGCGGTCAGCGAGCACCTCGGTGTGATCAGCTGTTCATTCAATGATAGAATGATGGAACTGTCAGTGCACGGTCAAAGGTAAACCTGTAGATGGCAGTAATGCAACACTGGATGCCAGCAGCTGTAAAACCCAAAAGAAGAAGGAAAAGAAGAAGGTAAACCTGCGCATGCGCACACAGACTTCCTCTGTCTGCTTGACTGCATGAAGCGAGTGATTTCATGCACATTATTTGCTCAGGAATCCCTTCAAATTAAATAACTTCCCAGCCACAGAATGGACTGATATTTTGTGAGATATTACAGAAATAAATATACATCACAATGACCAAATTTCTGACGGAACTAAATTTCACTGATTTTATGAAATCAAAAGGCCGTCGAGCTTTAAGGCAGCGTAAAACAACAACAACAAAAAACTCCAGCAATTCAGAATGAACATCGAGCCTCAACAAGACTCTTGATAAACAAGATTTATGACGCATGTATAATGACAGAATTGGAAACTAAAACCAGGATTAGCAGTTAAACCAGAGCTATAAAAACACAAGAGTTTAGAACACACAGTCTCTACAGATCTTAAATTTAGATTCATATGATAGACATCACTTCTTTATGTGTCTTGATTAAACTTTTTTTTTTTTTTAATTTCTGTAACATACAATGATTTTTTTCCTCTTGGGTCATGTAATATATTTTTAAAAAAATCGTAGACTCTATGCATTTCCATTAAATGTGCATAACTGACATTTACATTTCAATAATTAAGATTACTTTTTTTGTCACCTGGGACTCACTTTAATAGCTATAACTTTTCCTCAGTCAGTGACTGCACTCTCAGAAAATAAAGTACATTATTGTACCTTTAGGGGTACAACGGCTTGTCACGGTGCAGTACCTACTAAGGTATTTATTTGTACCCTTTATATACTGCTTGGGAACATATACAGTGCCTTACAAAAGTATTCATCCCCCTTGGTGTTTGTCCTTTTTTGTTGCATTACAAGATGGAATTAAAATTGATTTTTGGGGGGTTAGCACCATTTGATTTACACAACATCCCTACCTTTTTAAAGGTGCACATTGTTGTTGTTTTTAAATTGTGACACAAACAATAATTAAGATGAAAAAACAGAAATTTGGAGTGTGCATAAGTATTCCCCCCCCCCCCCCCCCAAAAAAAAAGTCAATACTTTATAGAGCCACCTTTTGCTGCAATTACAGCTGCAAGTCTCTTGGGGTATGTCTTTATTAGCTTAGCACATCTAGCCACTGGGATTTTTGCCCATTCCTCAAGGCAAAACTGCTCCAACTCCTTCAAGTTAGATGGGTTGTGCTGGTGTACAGCAATCTTCAAGTTATGCCACAGATTCTCAATTGGATTGAGGTCTGGGCTTTGACTAGGCCATTCCAAGACATTTAAATGCTTCCCTTTAAACCACACCAGTGTAGTTTTAGCAGTATACTTAGGGTCATTGTCCTGCTAGACCGTGAACCTTCGTCCCATTCTCAAACCTCGGGCTGACTCAAACAGGTTTTCCTCCAGAATTGCCCTGTATTTAGTGCCATCCATCTTTCCTTCAGTCCTGACCAACTTTCCTGTCCCTGCAGATGAAAAACATCCCCACAGCATAACGCTGCCACCACCATGCTTTACTGTAGGGATGGTGTTCTCAGGGTGTTGGGTTTGCGCCACACATGGCATTTCCCATGATGGCCAAAAAGATCAATTTAATCTCATTTGACCAGAGAATCTTCTTCCATATGTTTGGGGAGTCTGCCACATACTGTTGGGCAAACTCCAAACGTGATTTTTTTTAAGCAATGACTTTTCTGGCCACTCTTCCATAAAGCCCCACTTTGTGGAGTGTATGGCTTAAAGTGGTCCTATGGACAGATACTCCCATCTCCACTGTGGATCTTTGCAGCTCCCTCAGCATTATCGTTAGTGTCTTTGTTGCATCTCTGATTAATGCCCTCCTTGCCCGGTCTATGAGTTTTGGTGGACGGCCTTCTCTTGTCAGGTTTGTAGTGGTGCCATATTCTTTCCATTTTGCTGTAATGGATTTAATGGTGCTCCCTGGAATATTCAAAGTTTGGGATATTTTTTTAAAACCCAACCCTGATCTATACTTCTCCACAACTTTGTCTCTGACCTGTTTAGAGTGCTCCTTGGTTTTCATGTTGCTTGTTTAGTAGTGTTGCAGAGTCAGGGTCCTTCCAGAACAGGTTGATTTATACAGACATCATGTGACTGATCATATGACACTTTGATTGCACACAGGTGGATCTTAATCAACTTAATGTGACTTATGAAGTGAATTGGTTGGACCAGCTCTTATTTAGGGGTTTCATACGAAAGGGGGTGAATACTTATGCACACTCCAGATTTCTGTTTTTTCATCACAAAAAAAAAACAAATGTGCACCTTTAAAGTGGTAGGCATGTTGTGTAAATCAAATGGTGCTAACCCCCCAAAATCCATTTTAATTCCAGCTTGTAATGCAAATAAAACAGGACAAACACCAAGGGGGATGAATACTTTTGCAAAACACTGTATGTACCTTTTTGGCCTTTAAAAAAAAAAAAAGACCTTGAGGCCCAATAATAATACCTGGAGGGTACATTAGTGTCGATTGTACATTGGGGGACAGAAATAGATTCCTACTGTCCCCCTATTTCTGACAGTGCACATCACATGACAAGCACATTCGTACTGTAATTACAGGACTTTTCAAGGATAATCAGGCTTAATTAGAGAACCCTGTTTAACATTAAATCTTGCTATAACACTCCCCCCACACACAAACTGGTTCTGTACTGTAAATCAATAAACCTGCCACTTTGCTGACCGCCCACCATTAAGAAACATACTTTATTCTTAGTTACCACTTCTACTTTTTGACCTGGGCCTCTGCGCACAGCCATTTCTGGGAAGAAAAAGCACAAAGGACGGGCAGGCTCCAGATAAGAATAGCAATGTGCTGTCTAAGATACGCAACCCTTATTATGTTCTAAAGCTCTTAATGTTATATGGGTTTCAGCATTTCCTATCTTATCACCAAGGCAACAAGTTATTCTTGGCCATCTTAATCTATGTGCAAAGACTGAATTAAAGTATCCTTGATAATCGTACAGTATCACTGTGTTCACTGGTGTTAATTTTCACCATGTTGTTTAAAAAACAAACAAACAAACAAACAAACAAACAAACAAACAAAAACAAACAAACCCATTGTATAATCAGAGATTCACAGGGACAGCTCATTTTTCAATCCCCTGACCGGTGTACACTGAGAAAGCAACATGATAAACATCCCCATTTTATTGCTGTAACTCAGAAATGAGATTTCTTGCGACTTCATGTGAAAACATCACCAGTGGTAAAAGGTCCACTTTACCGATCCTGTGAGCATTTAGACAACAACCGGACAAAAATCAATCAATAATCCATTCCTGCTTTACTTTTCAAGGAGATTTGAAGGAAATATCAGAATGCTGGGTTTATTTTCAGCAGACAGAAGAGATAAGTGATGCAATCAGGGGAATGAAAGAGTCCATTAGGGAGAGTTATAGCAAAGCAACGCACTCGCGATGCTAATTACATCATCATCGGAGAATAGCTGGCAGACATGCCTTTAATTACCCAGCATTGTCTGAATAAATCTCCATTAGGAGGCTATCTTCACGCAGCTATGGTACTGATATGGTGACTAAAAGATCTGATATCAAACTGGCATTTCAAAGTTTATACCACAGTGCTGTAGAAATCTCAAACCTGAAGGTGGGGATTAATTTTCTACGGCAGCATGACTCCGACAGCAGTGCTGGCGGTACGTTTTCCACCACAGGACAGAATAGTTTGTGCTTCCTGGTTTCTCAGTAACATGACAAGTGTGTGTGTGTGTGTGGGGGGGGGGGGTGTTCGTTAGTGAGGAAACAAGTGTTTGTAGTTATAATGATGGTATATTTATATAATCATGGTTATAGCTATGAATAACAAGTATAACAGGAAGTAACTTGTATCTATGTTATGGACGTTCCCTAACATTTATATATACATTTTTAAAAAGGTATGACGTAATTATTGGAGAATTGATGCGGTATAAGAGTGATAAAACACTCCAGCATGGATATTTAAACAATATTGGCTGGGTTTGAGTGGTATGTCAGATATATTCTTCGACTCGTTCAATATCATGCTAGTTGAATGGAATATATCTGATAGACCACAAAAAATGCCAGCCAATATTGTTATTATTATTATTATTATTAATATTATACATACACGGGCGGCACGGTGGTGTAGTGGTTAGCGCTGTCGCCTCACAGCAAGAAGGTCCGGGTTCGAGCCCTGCGGCCGGCGAGGGCCTTTCTGTGCGGAGTTTGCATGTTCTCCCGGTGTCCACGTGGGTTTCCTCCGGGTCCTCCGGTTTCCCCCACAGTCCAAAGACATGCAGGTTAGGTTAACTGGTGACTCTAAATTGACCGTAGGTGTGAATGTGAGTGTGAATGGTTGTCTGTGTCTATGTGTCAGCCCTGTGATGACCTGGCGACTTGTCCAGGGTGTACCCCGCCTTTCGCCCGTAGTCAGCTGGGATAGGCTCCAGCTTGCCTGCGACCCTGTAGAACAGGATAAAGCGGCTAGAGATAATGAGATGAGATTATACATACACACTCTTCATATCAGCATTCTCAAAGGCTAACGCTAACTTACTGACAACTCTGTGCTGTTAGCGTGGCAGTACAGTTACCTTCCAGCTGGTGTTGTGTTAGCGAAAGCCAATGCTAGCGCAGTCAAGCTGAATATTATTTTTTTCCCTGTGTAATTTACTTTCTTACTTTTAAAATCAACATCGACAACTACACACAACGGCGTGACCTGGCAGTCAAAATTCTCTCAAAATCTTCCGCTTTTAACGAAGCAAACCTCGCGGCCATGTTTGTTTACAAACTGTCACAGTCACTCGCTAGTGCGGACATTTTACATTTCTGATATGTCTCTTTTCCAGTTTTTTGGTGTCCATTGGTATGTTTTTCTCTTGTAAATATGCATGAAGAATATATAACGAAGTTTTGGTAGCCTTTCGGGTGTTCGGAGCATCTTTAGTTTCAGCTTATTTATTTAGTGCTTAAACCTAGCACTGGATTAGCCCCGTCTTCTCTCTTTCCCGGCCGACAAAGAAATGATTGTGCGCATGCACAGCACGAAAGTTTTATTGCTGGATCTTCGCATGTGCTCCAAAGTGTGACGTCGTGTTGTTTTGACAACGTGCAATATTATAACAATATTGCACGCTCATTCTCCACTGGGGAGAGCGGCGTAATACATGGAGGATAAGCGATATGATAACAATATTGCATGCCATCAATAAACTCACTAGAAGGAAATAGAATACATGTTTTTATTCCATGGAAAAAGTGTCCCGTATGTATAATAATTTCATATACTGTAGAGGACTTTCATGTGATGTCATTAGAACTGCGGATTTGTTTACACGGCCATGTTGCCTGGCGAGCTCTGTGTTTGCCAGTGACTGGCACAAGTGTATGCGAGCAATTGTAAGCCCAATTCAGTAAAAATCTACAGGTAAACTTGTAGAAGTTATATCTACCGTAAAAGAACAATTCCAGAGACCTGTAGTGCTTTTGGAGGCAATAACAGATGTGGAGATAAGCCTGGTTTAACTTTTCCTGTTGAACCCAGGAAGATGAGGCGAGGTGCAGTTAAACAAGAAGACTGGATGATAACAAAACGTTCCCGTGTGTGTGAACATTTTATATCAGGTTAGTGTGAAAGCTCTGTGCAACGGTAAAATGTAGATGTGGGCTTTGGACGTGATATATTTTATTAGATCTAATGCTTGGCTCGACTAGCAACATGTTTTATGTACTGATAATGTAGACTCCATAAAATATGCTATTTTTCTTGATCAGAAATTTCCCATAACATTCCAGCATGAGACCTGCCTTGAAATATTTGGTCGGCATCTGTACTTTTGTAAGTCCTTAGCATCTCTGGTGTCTTTAGAAATCCCAAATACTACAACCCCGATTCCAAAAAAGTTGGGACAAAGTACAAATTGTAAATAAAAACGGAATGCAATGATGTGGAAGTTTCAAAATTCCATATTTTATTCAGAATAGAACATAGATGACATATCAAATGTTTAAACTGAGAAAATGTATCATTTAAAGGGAAAAATTAGGTGATTTTAAATTTCATGACAACAACACATCTCAAAAAAGTTGGGACAAGGCCATGTTTACCACTGTGAGACATCCCCTTTTCTCTTTACAACAGTCTGTAAACGTCTGGGGACTGAGGAGACAAGTTGCTCAAGTTTAGGGATAGGAATGTTAACCCATTCTTGTCTAATGTAGGATTCTAGTTGCTCAACTGTCTTAGGTCTTTTTTGTCTTATCTTCTGTTTTATGATGCGCCAAATGTTTTCTATGGGTGAAATTTTGATTCGTCTGACCACAGAACAGTTTTCCATTTTGCCACAGTCCATTTTAAATGAGCCTTGGCCCAGAGAAGACGTCTGCGCTTCTGGATCATGTTTAGATACGGCTTCTTCTTTGAACTATAGAGTTTCAGATTCAGAATATTTATTGTCATTGTCACAAAAAAGAACAACGAAATTTTACGAACAACAAAGTTTTAGCTGGCAACGGCGGATGGCACGGTGAATTGTGTTCACAGATAATGTTCTCTGGAAATATTCCTGAGCCCATTTTGTGATTTCCAATACAGAAGCATGCCTGTATGTGATGCAGTGCCGTCTAAGGGCCCGAAGATCACGGGCACCCAGTATGGTTTTCCGGCCTTGACCCTTACACACAGAGATTCTTCCAGATTCTCTGAATCTTTTGATGATATGATGCACTGTAGATGATATGTTCAAACTCTTTGCAATTTTACACTGTCGAACTCCTTTCTGATATTGCTCCACTATTTGTCAGCGCAGAATTGGGGGGATTGGTGATCCTCTTCCCATCTTTACTTCTGAGAGCCGCTGCCACTCCAAGATGCTCTTTTTATACCCAGTCATGTTAATGACCTATTGCCAATTGACCTAATGAGTTGCAATTTGGTCCTCCAGCTGTTCCTTTTTTGTATCTTTAACTTTTCCAGCCTCTTATTGCCCCTGTCCCAACTTTTTTGAGATGTGTTGCTGTCATGAAATTTCAAATGAGCCAATATTTGGCATGAAATTTCAAAATGTCTCACTTTCGACATTTGATATGTTGTCTATGTTCTATTGTGAATACAATATCAGTTTTTGAGATTTGTAAATGATTGCATTCCGTTTTTATTTCCAATTTGTACTTTGTCCCAACTTTTTTGGAATCGGGGTTGTAAATAGTTCAGGATGTTGTAGTGTCCCAAATCCGGTAACTGGTATGCCGAACACTTTTCAAGTGGAATAAATACATTTGTGGGTAAATTAAGAAGAAGAAGCCTTTACTTTTGTCACATGTAAACTCAAACACAGCGAAATTCTTCCTCTGCATTTCACACACACACACACACACACACACACACACACACACACACACACACACACACAGAGAGAAAGAGCGCACACAATGTGCAGAATAAATAATAAACAAATACAGTGGTGCTTGAAAGTTTGTGAACCCTTTAGAATTTTCTATATTTCTGCATAAATATGACCTAAAACATCATCAGATTTTCACACAAGTCCTAAAAGTAGATAAAGAGAACCCAGTTAAACAAATGAGACAAAAATATTATACTTGGTCATTTATTTACTGAGGAAAATGATCCAATATTACATATCTGTGAGTGGCAAAAGTATGTGAACCTTTGCTTTCAGTATCTGGTGTGACCCCCTTGTGCAGCAATAACTGCAACTAAATGTTTCCGGTAACTGTTGATCAGTCCTGCACACCGGCTTGGAGGAATTTTAGCCCATTCCTCCAGCTTCACCTCTGGGATATTGGTGGGTTTCCTCACATGAACTGCTCGCTTCAGGTCCTTCCACAACATTTCCATTGGATTAAGGTCAGGACTTTGACTTGGCCATTCCAAAACATTAACTTTATTCTTCTTTAACCATTCTTTGGTAGAGTGACTTGTGTGCTTAGGGTCGTTGACTTGCTGCATGACCCACCTTCTCTTGAGATTCAGTTCATGGACAGATGTCCTGATATTTTCCTTTAGAATTCACTGGTATAATTCAGAATTCATTGTTCCATCAATGATGGCAAGCCGTCCTGGCCCAGATGCAGCAAAACAGGCCCAAACCATGATACTACCACCACCATGTTTCACAGATGGGATAAGGTTCTTATGATAGAATACAGTGTTTTCCTTTCTCCAAACATAACGCTTCTCATTTAAACCTAAAAGTTCTATTTTGGTCTCATCCGTCCACAAAACATTTTTCCAATAGCCTTCTGGCTTGTCCATGTGATCTTTAGCAAACTGCAGATGAGCAGCAATGTTCTTTTTGGAGAGCAGTGGCTTTCTCCTTGCAACCCTGCCATACACACCATTGTTGTTCAGTGTTCTCCTGATGGTGGACTCATGAACATTAACATTAGCCAATGTGAGCGAGGCCTTCAGTTGCTTAGAAGTTACCCTGGGGTCCTTTGTGACCTCGCCGACTATTACATGCCTTGCTCTTGGAGTGATCTTTGTTGGTCCACCATTCCTGGGGAGGGTAACAGTGGTTTTGAATTTCCTCCATTTGTACACAATCTGTCTGACTGTGGATTGTTGGAGTCCAAACTCTTTACAGATGGTTTTGTAACCTTTTCCAGCCTGATGAGCATCAACAACGCTTTTCCTGAGGTCCTCAGAAATCTCCTTTGTTCGTGCCATGATACACTTCCACAAACGCGTTGTGAAGATCAGACTTTGATAGATCCCTGTTCTTTAAATAAAACAGGGTGCCCACTCACACCTGATTGTCATCCCATTGATTGAAAACACCTGACTCTAATTAACCCCGCCGACAGTAGTCGGAGGGGTTATTATTTTCACCTGCGTCAGTCTGTGTGTGTGTGTATCTGTCTGTCTGTCTGTCTGTCTGTCTGTCTGTGTGTCTGCAAGATATCTCAAGAACCAATGGATCGATTTGGACCAAATTTTGTACATGTGTTGCCAATCACCCAGGAAGGAAACCATTAAATTTTGGAGGTCAAAGGTCAAGGTCATGGCAGAACTTCGAAATTTTCGCCCAATGTATTTTAATAGGGAAAAGGCGGGGTTTGCACTCGTTAGAGTGTCCCTGTCTAGTTTCACCTTCAAATTAACTGCTAATCCTAGAGGTTCACATACTTTTGCTCCTCACAGATATGTAATATTGGATCATTTTCCTCAATAAATAAATGACCAAGTATAATATTTTTGTCTCATTTGTTTAACTGGGTTCTCTTTATCTGCTTTTAGGACTTGTGTGAAAATCTGATGATGTTTTAGGTCATATTTATGCAGAAATAATAGAAAATTCTAAAGGGTTCACAAACTTTCAAGCACCACTGTACATTTGTGGGTAAATCATATGGATTTGTGATGCCTGCATATTTCAGCTTTTGGATGTGATGCGATCTGCTGGTAGAAAATAAATTTTCAATAGTTTCAGAGAGATTGTACAGTACTGATTGCAGTTGTCTCAACTTTCATTATTAACTGTCGCGCCTGTTTCTCTGTTTGCCTGGCTATATGACGGACGCCGCATAAGAAACAAAAATCTGTGAAGTCAGTGAAAGGCCTCAAGACAACACACCTCGTGTTTCATTCCTTACTCACTGAATAGCAAACTCAAATACTTTGGCAAAATTACTGGAATCAAATCATGTCTTTGTAATCAAACAAATAGACATTGTCCATCTCAGACACTGTCCCAAGAGAATCATGAGCATTTGAATGCATACTGAAGCTCCTGTCTGTCAATATCAAATTAACGATCAACCAATAATGCTGTAAATAATAACACAGTGTCTTTTGCTTTCCGAGCATGTATGTGAAAGTGAGCAGATGGAAAGCTTACTAATGTAGCGCCTTTTCCTCCAGCTCAATATTCTCTCTCATCGCGCCACATCTGCCATTTAGAGATTTTACTTGATGAAATCAATATGCAAACATACTTTCACATATTCATTCTGGACTTTTTCTATCCCTGTTCAAAACGGAGCAGATATGAAAGGCCGTGTCGCCTTAGAAAACCAGCAACTAACCTCTTTGGAGAGACGGGTGAAGAGATCGCCTCCTCTTAGGAAGTCCAGGATGAGATAGAGTTTTCCCTCAGTCTGAAAGGCTGCAGGAAACACATCACATCAACAATGCACTCTTCCTTGCCACACAGTTGGCTGCAACGTTATACATTTTTATGGAGCACTGATAAACTATTCTAGACCAAGATTCGTAACTGAAATGTATCATATGTGCACTGTAATGCCAATACAGCAGCTATAATGATGTCATTGTTAACAGGACCTAATTAACAATTATTCCATGAAACTGAGTCGTACATGAGCTGATAAGCCATGTACGAGGAGATTGACAGGAATAATTGTTTTATTCTATCCACATTCACTGGATTTTGAGAAAACGGAGAATTTTTATTTTTTGCAAATGCGATAAATAAAAACTTGATACAAAACGTCTGACAAAACCATTTCCGCTTTGGCTGGCTTCTTAAAAACCTATGGATGGCTGCATGAATTGATTTTAGTGGGTTTTTTTTGTAGAAAGTGACATCTTGCTGTTGTGCCAAGGTATAGAATAGCTTTAGACATTTATTTAATTCTTCCTTGGATGTTTCAGTGATGTAATTTTCAAACTTCTTTGAGCTTTTGAACCAGTCTAAAAAAAAATCAACAAATTTTAATGCTTAAAGATGAAGAATGTAAACAAACCAGCGAAATATGCTCTAATAATAAATAATAAGAATAAGAATTCTTGAAAAAAAACTTTCTTACGATCAAATACTTTCATTCCATATTTTGCTGCTTTTCTTGTATTTTTGGGGTTTTGTGTTCAAGTAGAGTTTTTATTTCATCCTCGGCTGGTTCAGCAACACACTCTGCCATTTTGTTTTTCTCTACTCACGGTATATGAGCTGATATCCTAGTAGTAGAGTAGCCAATCAGAGCGTGCAATTGCTCAGATCCAGTGAATGTGGATAGAATAATAATAAGTAAAATAATTGGTTATTCTGTGGTGCGTACTTAGATTATATAGATCTGTGATGCCTGCATGTTTCAGCTTTTGGATGTAACACAATCTGCTGGTATAATCTACATTTCAAAATCAAAATAATCAGCCTAGTGATGCTATAATCTTGCTTTTTTTTTTTTAAGGAGAGAAGCAATGGCCGCTCACCATAGTGAAGTTTCACTATGAAGGGATGATTCACTTCGGCAAGTATGTCCCTCTCCATTTTGGATCGCACCCGGTCACGCACTTGATGGACAACAGGGTAACAGAAGGCCATATACAAAGAGTCAGACATTAGATTGCAGTGAAAGATTTGGAATTCCCCAAAACCATTTATGCCCAAGTCTCACCCTTTATTCATTGGATAAGTTCTTCTAGAAACTTGCACTCCAGACTTGTGCGCAAGAAATACCTACAAAGCTCATCCTTGGCTTTGAGGTGCCAATCAGAAAGGGATAGAGTCCCTTTTGATCCTATTCCTGTCGTAGTACCATTCAAAATCTCTCTTGCATAATAGACTGGAATTCCAAACACACTTTGAATGTATTCTGTGAATGCTGCCTCTATTTAACATGATCTCATTAAGCTGGCTCGTATTCAGTCCTGGTAGTACATCTACAAACCAAATGATAGAGTTTTTTCCCTCGAACATCTCCAAGACCACTAACAAGGGAGGAGAAGGGAAGCGTGTGCTGCACAGCCGGGTATTTCTGAAGAGCTTGTTGTTGCTAAGGTGTCACTCTCACTGGTGGGGTTATTTTTCACTCACGAGTACACAAAGAACTTGTACAGATGACTTAGTAAAAGCTGAGCTCATGTTAAAAAGAGCATGGGAAGTAACCATGGTTACACCCAGGGAATTATGTGGGTTGTGCGCAGGTTGGGCAAAAGGAAACCTCTGAAACAGACATCATGAACTACCATAATGACAAACTGATTATTGTAATTATGGTGTGACTCAATAAAAGGAACCTGAAAGGAAAAAAAAGGTATTTTGTGGAAATCTCATTTTATACTGAATTTTGTGTTCTTAAAGGAGTAATAAGCAGTTTTGTGAAAAGTGGATGACGTAAAGAGAAGAGAAATCACTGCTTCATTTTTTTGTTTGGGTAATAGCAGTAGTCATGCAGGGCTCTAACCAGATCTATCAGCATAGTAGAATCAGTCATAACAGCTAGGGGTTCGGGGGCCGCCTCAGGTCCCCGAAAGCTCACGGATTCTACATGCTCAGCTCGGAGATGCATTCTAGTGCATTTCCTGGCACTTGCAGGCCTCCCTGAAAGTCACTCTTTGTTGGTAATGAGATTTTTTTTTTTTGCCAAAAGTTGGTGTGATTGTTTTTGATTGAATAATTAATATTCAACTACATTAGTGACATATTTATGGAAGAAGAATAAAACCAACCAGTTGATGTTCACCAAGTGTCAGCTTTATTTTCAGCTTCAGACATTCAATTACAATACACGACTATTCAGATCTAACTCAGGGACTGGCACGTATGGCGTGTAAGCGCCTCCTAACATGGATGGCACTTTACCGCGAACACAGCATAAGGAAAGAGGGAAACTGGACTAGCATGATCAGTGACGATCTCCACACAGAACTACTCGGGCAGCTATGCACTGGGAGCTTATGTGGACGGGGAGTGGATGTCCGAACGTAGAATATTCACATGGCGGCGCGCTGCCGCCGCTGCATAGTGATAACAAGAGAAAATTAAACAAAAGACCACATTTTCAAGATTGACGAGTCTTTTTATTCAACATATTAGGTGAAAATTTAAATTCAGTCCAAATTGCTTGAAACTTGGACCCCTTGAATTCACAATTGAATGCAGGACATCATACTTTCTACAGAATTAAAATATGTTTAACTGTTCTTCAGATATTACAAATCAAAGATTGAAAAAACGGCTTAATTTTTAGAAAACTGCTGTAATATTCTGTATTCGGATCACATGGTTCAAAATGGGCCTCATTAACGCATGAGATCAAATGTTTTTTCTTAATAACTTTTTATTTTTCCAAGATATTTACATGGAAATTGGCAGGCACATAGATGGTTGTATACTGAATACGAAGTTTGAAAAATTTGTAAAAACCAAATATGCAAATTCATATTTCATGAGCATTAATTATGCTAATTAGGTAAAAAACGTTAAATTGGTACACTCGATAAAAAAGTAATAAAAGATTATTTCTAATACCCTCTTTGCACTCTGTAGGCCTTTGTATTTCTCAAAAGTAGGGCCTATTAGTGTTTATATAAAAGAATATAAATCAGGGGTCGGCAACCCTAGGCACGCGTGCCACAACTGGCACGCCGAGGAATTTCCAGTGGCACACTGACGATGATACACAAACCTAATTATTCAACACATTAAAAATGTTCAAACGTCATCTTGAACTGTCATTGGCTTTTGCATGGCGAGCCTGCTCTTTTAGCATGACTACACAACAATATAGCGCCCCCCCTCCCAGTGTTGCCAGATACTGCTGACGTTTTCCAGCCCAAAATATGTTCAAAACCCGTCAAAATGCACTTAAAACCGCCCAATCTGGCAACACTTACCCCTCCCCATATTTCTCACGAGATGGACCCACTTGATGCAGCAGTTGCGCTAAGATGGCAAAGAAGCCGACAGTTCGGGCTTTCCTCTCCTCGTGGACCAAAGAATATGGGTTCATTTCTCAGAGGGATCGTGCTGTGTGCACGTTGTGTTTTGAAAGTGTTGTGTGTCGAACATCCAGTGTTAAACGTCATTTTGAGGCAAAGCACGAAAAGACTTTCAAAGATCAGGCACATAGAGATGAATCAATCTCACGCGCAGTGTGCAGATATGGGAAGCAAGCCCACACTTTAAAAGTCTTTGCCTCAGCTAAAAACAATGCCACTGAAGCTAGCTATATAATTTCTCACTGCATAGCTAAACATGGAAAGCCATTCACAGACGGTGAATACATTAAGGAGGCCTTTCTCTCCGGCTCGGATAGTCTTTTTGAGGGGCTGCCAAATAAAGAGACAATAAAATCAAGAATAAAAGACAAGACATGTATACGTAGCTCTGCAAAAAAAGTTTGCAGAGCTACGTATACAATTACAAAGCACAGCACAGGGTCAAGGAGACATCATTTACGCCTGCTGAGCATCTTTACACGAAAAGTTCAACTGTCTTCGCAATATCACACTGGCTTTATTGTCAGTGTTCGGATCAACATATCTGTGTGAACAGGTATTTTCGCACATGAAGAATGCACTTTGCCCTTCCCGAAGTCATCTGACAACGGGCCATTCGGAAGCGTGCGTCCAACTCAAAGTGACCAATTACCATCCCCACATCTCGGAGCTACAGTGGTGCTTGAAAGTTTGTGAACCCTTTAGAATTTTCGATATTTCTGCATAAATATGACCTAAAACATCATCAGATTTTCACACAAGTCCTAAAAGTAGATAAAGAACCCAGTTAAACAAATGAGACAAAAATATTATACTTGGTCATTTATTTATTGAGGAAAATGATCCAATATTACATATCTGTGAGTGGCAAAAGTATGTGAACCTTTGCTTTCAGTATCTGGTGTGACCTCCTTGTGCAGCAATAACTGCAACTAAACGTTTCCGGTAACTGTTGATCAGTCCTGCACACCGGCTTGGAGGAATTTTAGCCCGTTCCTCCGTACAGAACAGCTTCAATTCTGGGATGTTGGTGGGTTTCCTCACATGAACTGCTCGCTTCAGGTCCTTCCACAACATTTCGATTGGATTAAGGTCGGGACTTTGACTTGGCCATTCCAAAAGATTAATTTTATTTTTCTTTAACCATTCTTTGGTAGAACGACTTGTGTGCTTCAGGTCATTGTCTTGCTGCATGACCCACCTTCTCTTGAGATTCAGTTCATGGACAGATGTCCTGACATTTTCCTTTAGAATTCGCTGGTATCATTCAGAATTCATTGTTGTACTAATGATGGCAAGTCGTCCTGGCCCAGATGCAGCAAAACAGGCCCAAACCATGATACTACCACCACCATGTTTCACGGATGGGATAAGGTTCTTATATGCTGGAATGCAGTGTTTTCCTTTCTCCAAACATAACGCTTCTCATTTAAACCAAAAGTTCTATTTTGGTCTCATCTGTCCACAAAACATTTTTCCAATAGCCTTCTGGCTTGTCCACATGATCTTTAGCAAACTGCAGATAAGCAGCAATGTTCTTTGTGGAGAGCAGTGTCTTTCTTCTTGCAACCCTGCCATGCACACCATTGTTGTTCAGTGTTCTCCTGATGGTGGACTCATGAACACTAACATTAGCCAAAGTGAGAGAGGCCTTCAGTTGCTTAGAAGTTACCCTGGGGTCCTTTGTGACCTCACCGACTATTACACGCCTTGCTCTTGGAGTGATCTTTGTTGGTCGACCACTCCTGGGGAGGGTAACAATGGTCTTGAATTTCCTCCATTTGTACACAGTCTGTCTGACTGTGGATTGGTGGAGTCCAAACTCTTTGGAGATGGTTTTGTAACCTTTTCCAGCCTGATGAGCATCAACAAAGCTTTTTCTGAGGCCCTCAGAAATCTCCTTTGTTCGTGCCATGATACACTTCCACAAACATGTGTTGTGAAGATCAGACTTTGATAGCTCCCTGTTCTTTGAATAAAACAGGGTGCCCACTCACACCTGATTTCAATCAATGGGATGACAAACACCTGACTCTAATTTCACCTTCAAATTAACTGCTAATCCTAGAGGTTCACATACTTTTGCCACTCACAGATATGTAATATTGGATCATTTTCCTCAATAAATAAATGGCCAAGTATAATATTTTTTGTCTCATTTGTTTAACTGGCTTCTCTTTATCTACTTTTAGGACTTGTGTGAAAATCTGATGATGTTTTAGGTCATATTTATGCAGAAATATAGAAAATTCTAAAGGGTTCACAAACTTTCAAGCACCACTGTAAGTAAGGGGAAGCAGGGCAAGGGATCACACTGACTGACAGGCAAAACATTTATTTTGTAACAAGGCTACTTCAAATTTGCAGTTTATTGTTAAGCCACTTTATGTAGGCTACTTGTCAATGTTGTCTGACACTCATTATTAAATTTTTTTTTCTGCAGTTTTATTATTCATCAGTTCCATTTCCATTAGGCTGCTACCATACGTCTTTATTGTGAATAACTTGGGCCTGTTACCTACTGAAAGATTTTGGATGTTATTTTGTGAATTTGTATAAGCTGCTTGCAATGTTGTTATCCAATGGGGGGGGGGGGGGGGGGGGGGTGTTCTTAAACCTTGTGTGTGAGGTTAATGGCATAAAACAAGTGCAATTTGGTTAAAGTGGGTGAGGTTAATGGCATAAAACAAGTGTAATGGTGTTTTACATTTGCTCAATGCATTAAATATCCATATCCGTCTAAAATGTGTGGTGTCTCATTACACATAGTTAACAACACCTATTTGAATGGCACACTAACTAACAAGAACATTTCTAATTGGCACTACATGGCAAAAAGGTTGCCGACCCCTGATATAAATGATTATTTCGATTAATATTCACAGCTTTCAAGGCGAACCTCGAAAAATTGTATGATCCACAGCCGATAAACAATTCCAATTAATTGAATTGAAATTGACACTCATGTTTCTGACATCCAGTTTTTTTTAATCTCATCCCGACCACTAAGATGTCAATATTTTTCATCAAAACAACTACAGTTATATTCTAAAATTGTTATTTATTTACAGGAATCAGTTTGATTTGAAAAAATAAGTAGATAAAGCTATGAAAGCTCACTTCAAAGTCTCCCGTGAATCATAACATCAAAACTAGCAGATGGAAAATTTTGCTGAATACTTCATCAGAAACAGTGAGAGCGAGAGAACATCCCTCTAGGGGTTATCTGACTGATATTCATGATTAATCCGGTTGGAAACCGATCAGAAGCGAGAGAGAGCCTGAGCGCTTTCCCGTGACTCAAAAAGCACTGGCAGTTTCTCGACGTCCCGCGAGCAGAAAGTGGACTCTGTTGTATCAACTTCAACCTGCCGTTACTCCCAAAGTACTGAACAGATCTTAATGAGATCAATTTCTTTCAAAAGCAGAAATTATAAGCTTCTTGATGATCGTATTCATGATAAATATTTAAGAAGTAAGCAATGACAGATTTGGAAACTTAGATGAGCGTCTGCATGCACAATTTTCACAGCACGGCCAGCGAGAGTCTGATCTGCCTAATTCTATTAGTGTAGCAGCAACTTTTACAGGCGTGTCGGCAATATTGCGGGCGTAGCGGTAAGGAAACATGACATATCAACCTGATACACTGAAAAGGCCTAGTTAGAACCCTGGACATCAACAACCATGCCTCCGTCAAAGTCACTGGAATCATATTCCCCCCCCCCATCTGATATTTGATGTGAACCGAAGCTCTTCGTTTGTATCATGTCTTATGTCTTGCGCTGCTGCCACACAACTGACCAATGAGATAACTGCTGGACATGAATGTGCAGATGTACCGGTGTTCCTAATAAAGTGGTCAGTGAGTATACAACTGACAAGCAAATTACCAAGTGTTCCTTTGCATTCATTCAAGGCATTAAACTCATATTATTTACGCTGTGAAACTGGCCTAATGGTTAGAGAAGCCGCTTTAGAACCAAAAGGTTGCTGGTTCAATTCCCTGAACCAGCAGGAATGGCTGAAGTACCCTTGAGCAAGGCACCTAACCCCCAACTGCTCCCCAGGTTGCTCTGGGTGTGTTGTATGTCACTCTGGATAAGAGATAAGAGCGTCTGCTAAATGCCTGTAATAATGGCAGCTCTGCAGGACTGTGTAGGAACTCGGGCAGCCGCTCCCTGGTGCTAAATTAAATAGTCTTTAAAAAGTTGCCCGAGAGCACTTTTTTTTTAGCTCCTTCATGTTTTCATATAATTATGAGTCACATGTAAAACACACTCCACTAAAAGTGCTGAGGACTGCTGATTTATAACAGGGAAGTTTGACAAATCGTACGTACACATGCTTTGGAAGCAAAAGATTTATTTTATTTGTAATATTTGGAAATGAAGCGATGGTACTACCTTTCAGGGTGGCCTTTTTTAACACCTTCATGGCATAGAGTTGTCCGGTGTCGGAGCCTTTAATTTTTCTCACCAGAAATACCTGTGTTTAAAAAAAATAAAATAAATAAATAAAACACCCCACCACACATTACTTTTTTTTTTTAAAGAGAGTTATAAATTCACAAAACATATACCTGTACGATATGATTATAAATCAATATCATGATAAAATTTGTCCTTTCCGAGATGTGACACTATGTATAAAAAATAGCAATTAATTACACACTAACTGGAAGCAGCTGGCGATTTTAAAATCTTTTAAATGATAAAACGCTAAATATTTTCACATAGTTAAATTCTTCCTTTTTGGAGTGTTTTTTTAATAAGCAAACATACATAAAATGTACATTTTTTATTTATTTAAAAATTCTAATTTATTTTGTGGTCAGTAACTGGAGATAGACAAATAATCACACCGCTTTTTCCATTTAATTTGCCACACTGCTGTATTGCTGGCGGTTTGTGAGCAAACCTAAACATGTATCTTGATCACGGAGCTTGTCGCGTATAAAGCGTGCGTAATGGAGCTCCGTATTTAAAGGTAGACTGCCTTTCAGATTTTTCAGGTTTAGATCATTAAAAGAATTTTCCCTGACACCCAATTTTTTTGTTTAGTGGACTGAAAGCTACTGAATTCGAATCACAGACTTCCAATTTTGTTAGTTTTTTAAAAAACAGAACAATTAATGAATTTACAGCCACGTGGCCCTAAATTCTCCGCTATGTTTCCTGCTTCACCATGACGCAATACAAGATACTACGTCATGCATGATGTGGTGGGCTTTCGCCATTTGTGCAAGGCATTGTGGGATACCAATTTGAAACAGGAGAGAAAAATGGAGGACGTGAGTGTGTGAATGAAACGTGATAGACCGACTACAGTAACGGAAAACGAGAAGGAAAAGACGTTATGTTCCGAAGGAAAGGAAACGCAGGACCAAACTAATAAATATCAGCGGTCAGCGAGCAGTTCGGTGTGATCAGCTGTTCATTTAGCGACAGAATGATGGAACTGTCAGTGCACGGTCAAGGTAAACCTGTAGATGGCAGTAATGCAACACTGGATGCCAGCTGCCATAAAACCCAAAAGATGTCGATAGGTAAACCTGCGCATGTGCGCACTGGACTTCCTTTGTCTGTTTGACTGCGTGAAGTGGGCGATTTCATGCACATTATTCGCTCAGGAATCACCTCAAATTAAATAACTTCCTAGCCACAGAATGGCTTTTTTTTTTTAGATATTACAGAAATAAACATATATCACAATGACCAAATTTCAGAGGGAAATAAATTTCACCGGTTTTATGAAATCAAAAGGCCGTCTACTTTTAAGAGAATATAGTAATGCATCAACCTGATTTTTGATAGCTTTGACTGTACGACATCTGGACGTACGTATAAATGACCTACGTGTGCCACCACAGGGAACCCGTTCATAAGTGCAAGGCAATGTATCTCAAACGCTTGACCACCGGACAACGAAATTTTTATCTTTATTTCCATAAGATAGATGAGTTTTTACCCAGCACTTATTTTTTATTTGCGTTTTAAAAAGTAACATGGGATTATTTACTAACACATTTTATGGAAAATATTCATGACCGTTTCATATAAAACTAGTTAAAGCAGTTTTATAAGTTCACTCACTTGTTGGACGGTTGTAACCAGACAACTGTTTGAAATATCAAGAGTGCAGCTCGAACCCTTGGAACTCATACACTGCATTCGGTTGAGGAGGAGGTTTTCTAGTAGGGCCCCCCCAAGGTTTTTATCCTACTGTTTTTTTCCATAGCAGGGAACATATCTTTGCATTGTAAGTTTGTTTTTTTTACCTGAACGATTTCTTACTCTGCACACTCATCGAAATATGATTATTATATACTTTAATAGCAATTATGAGCATCTTTCCTTCGTTATAGTTAATCTAAAACTAGTGCAGATCGATCTAGATTAGGTCTTATGTTCGATAACACTCAACTGCAACTATATAAAGTGAAAGCACTGGTTCACTGCTATCCACCAGGCACCCAGCAGAGTCACACCATAATAAATGTTGTGGTGTTGTTTTTGACGCATGGCATGCAGTGACAAAGAAAGGAATAAATATGTATTCGTAACTGTGATGCTCATCTCTGGCCTTGGTGTGCCGTGGGTGATGCCTGTGTTCCCCGCTATGGACTGCAGTGAACTATGTTGCTCTTTTAACATCGGGGTTGTCCAGCGCTCTGTGCGGACGTGCTTTTGTGTTTGGTGCGGTGTTCTGAGCGATGTTGCCCAGTGGCGTCACGTTGGCTATGCAGGTGGTTTGGGACATATCAGTGCTCTGTGTGGCGGTGCTTCTGTGCTCACTTCGTGGATCCATGCAATGTTGCCCGGCGGCGGCAGGGTGGCTGTGTGGGATTTATTTTCGTGCACCTGATGGGACTGTGGTAGCGATGCCATTGGAATTACATCCTGACCCTCTCTTGGTGGACTCCGCCCCCAATTGTAAAGTGACCTTGGGTGTGAGAAAGGCGCTATATAAATTGAACTGATTATTATCTCATCTCATCTCATTATCTCTAGCTGCTTTATCCTGTTCTACAGGGTCGCAGGCAAGCTAGAGCCTATCCCAGCTGACTACGGGCGAAAGGCGGGGTACACCCTGGACAAGTCGCCAGGTCATCACAGGGCTGACACATAGACACAGACAACCATTCACACTCACATTCACACCCTGATTATTATTATTATTATTATTATTATTATTAATTACCACTCTCGCAAGACAATGCAGCAACTTACTGACACAAAAGTCGATAGTTCAGATGCTATTATTATCTCATCTCATCTCATCATCTCTAGCCGCTTTATCCTGTTCTACAGGGTCGCAGGCAAGCTGGAGCCTATCCCAGCTGACTATGGGCGAAAGGCGGGGCACATTCATACCCTGATTATTATTATTATTATTATTATTATTATTAAGTACGGGCGAAAGTCGGGGTACACCCTGGACAAGTCGCCAGGTCATCACAGGGCTGACACATACAGTGGTGCTTGAAAGTTTGTGAAACCTTTAGAATTTTCTATATTTCTGCATAAATATGACCTAAAACATCATCAGATTTTCACACAAGTCCTAAAAGTAGATAAAGAGAACCCAGTTAAACAAATGAGACAAAAATATTATACTTGGTCATTTATTTATTGAGGAAAATTATCCAATATTACATATCTGTGAGTGGCAAAAGTATGTGAACCTCGAGGATTAGCAGTTAATTTGAAGGTGAAATTAGAGTCAGGTGTTTTCAATCAATGGGATGACAATCAGGTGTGAGTGGGCACCCTGTTTTATTTAAAGAACAGGGATCTATCAAAGTCTGATCTTCACAACACATGTTTGTGGAAGTATATCATGACACGAACAAAGGAGATTTCTGAGGACCTCAGAAAAAGTGTTGTTGATGCTCATCAGGCTGGAAAAGGTTACAAAACCATCTCTAAAGAGTTTGGACTTCACCAATCCACAGTCAGACAGATTGTGTACAAATGGAGGGAATTCAAGACCATTATTACCCTCCCCAGGAGTGGTCGATCAACAAAGATCACTCCAAGAGCAAGGCGTGTAATAGTCGGCAAGGTCACAAAGGACCCCAGGGTAACTTCTAAGCAACTGAAGACCTCTCTCACATTGGCTAATGTTAATGTTCATGAGTCCACCATTAGGAGAACACTGAACAACGATGGTGTGCATGGCAGGGTTGCAAGGAGAAAGCCACTGCTCTCCAAAAAGAACATTGCTGCTCATCTGCAGTTTGCTAAAGATCACGTGGACAAGCCAGAAGGGTACTGGAAAAATGTTTTGTGGATGAATGAGACCAAAATAGAACTTTTTGTTTGAAATGAGAAGCGTTATGTTTGGAGAAAGGAAAACACTGAATTCCAGCATAACAACCTTATCCCATCTGTGAAACATAGTGGGGGTAGTATCATGGTTTGGGCCTGTTTTGCTGCATCTGGGCCAGGACGGCTTGCCATCATTGATGGAACAATGAATTCTGAATTATACCAGCGAATTCTAAAGGAAAATGTCAGGACATCTGTCTTTGAACTGAATCTCAAGAGAAGGTGGGTCATGCAGCAAGACAACGACCCTAAGCACACAAGTCATTCTACCAAAGAATGGTTAAAGAAGAATAAAGTTAATGTTTTGGAATGGTCAAGTCAAAGTCCTGACCTTAATCCAATTGAAATGTTGTGGAAGGACCTGAAGCGAGCAGTTCATGTGAGGAAACCCACCAACATCCCAGAGTTGAAGCTGCTCTGTACGGAGGAATGGGCTAAGATTCCTCCAAGCCGGTGTGCAGGACTGATCAACAGTTACTGGAAATGTTTATTTGCAGTTATTGCTGCACAAGGGGGTCACACCAGATACTGAAAGCAAAGGTTCACATACTTTTGCCACTCACAGATATGAAATATTAGATCATTTTCCTCAATAAATAAATGACCAAGTATAATATTTTTGTCTCATTTGTTTAACTGGGTTCTCTTTATCTACTTTTAGGACTTGTGTGAAAATCTGATGATGTTATAGGTCATATTTATGCAGAAATATAGAAAATGCTAAAGGGTTCACAAACTTTCAAGCACCATTGTAGACACACACAACCATTCACAGTCACATTCACACCCTGATTATTATTAATTATTATTATTATTTAGTACCACTCTCACAAGACAATGCAGCAACTTACTGACACAAAAGTCAATAGTTCAGATGCTATTATTATTATTATTATATTCAGGTTGATTTTGTACCCTTGCAAATATTTTGCTCATACACTCATCAGGAGCTCTGCTTTCATTCAGTGCCTATGTATTTATTTATTCAGTTAATTACACAGTGTGGCGCAGGATTGTAGAGACATTCTTGCCATATAATCTTCCCCTAACTGACACAAAGTTTACGTACAAGGCAAAATATGAACCTCGGAAAAATAACACGGCTTTAATACCACTGATACACACTACAGGACCAGATGTTTTTTTCATGGAAAGGTGAATTTGCATGGCATTGACTAACAGATGTGAAACGGTGTGTTTTTGAACTCACCTTGCCATAAGAGCCCTGTCCCAACACTTTAAGAAGCTCGAACTGTGATGGGTCAGCTTTCTCGAAGCCTTCTTTCACATGGCTGCTTATATCAATCTCTTTGAGGATGCTGTCATCCTGCAATGGAAGCAGATGGTACACAGGGAGACCATGTGATTGGAGGGAAACAAACACTCTTACCATTAACCTGCGTGTGTACGAGTGAGAGGTTTCACTAGCTTTCGTTGCGACTAATGGAGCTGTCATAAACACACTTAGTATGAATCACAGCTGAATCATATTTAAAAATACAACTGATATTATATGTGATAAATATTATGTGCAGTGCAGTGTTCTGCAGTGCGTGGGTGTGTGAGCTGTGACGATGGACATCTCTTCTCGACAAAAAGAAAACAGTAGTTGTAAATATGAAGCAACATTTATCATGGATAAGGTAATAATGGGCATCATTAATATACACCCAGGCTTAGTGATTAATAAAGGGAACTGACTGAGCTGCTGAATCACAAGTTCTTTAAACCTAGTTCTGTAGTCTGCTAAACAATAAGGAGTACGACACAACGGACAGAAATAATCCAAGCCGCAAGCGTTATCCTGCTTATAAAACTGATTCGCCAACAGTTACAAATTTTTTATTGATTAATGAACAGCGTATGATGCCTTTAATGGTTTAGGAGTTACGTTTAATCTTGTGGAACGTCCAGGAGACAAGATAGTTCCTGTTGTAACCTACATTATTCTATCCACAGTCATTGGATATGAGCAATTGCACGCTCCGATTGGCGACTCTACTACTAGGATATCAGCTCATACTGTATACAGCAAGGAGAGAAAAACAAAATGGCGGAGCGTGCTGCTGAACCAACTGAGGACGAAATAAAAATGACTCGAAAACAAAACCCCAAAAATACAAACAAAAAAGCAACAAAATATGGAATGAAAGTATTTCATGGTACGGGTAAGAATGTTTTTTTTTTTTTAATTTTTCAAAAATTATTATTAGAGCATTTTTCACAAATTGCTCCTGTCATATCGCCGGTTTTTTACATTCTTCATTTTTAAGCATTAAAATTTGTTGATTTTTTTAAGACTGGTTCAAAAGCTTAAAGAAGAAGTTTGAAAATTACACAACTGAAATGTCCAAGGAAGAATTAAATAAATATCTAAAGCTATTCTATACCTTGGCACGACAGCAAGACGGCACTTTCTACAGAAAAACAACACTCAAGTCAATTTGTGCAGCCATCGATAGGTTTTTAAGAAGTCCGCCTAAGCAGAAATGATTTTGTCAGATGTTTTGTATAAAGTTTTTATTCATCAAATTTGAAAAAAAAAAAAAAAGATCTGTTTCTCAAAATCTAGTGAATGTGGATAGAATAAAACAGTGATTCCACTCAATCTCATCATACATGGCTTATAGCCAACAAAATCACTGTCGCTACGTGCCTCATCAGCTATCAGCACATGTACGACTCGATTTCATGGAATAATTGTTAATTACAGCAGCTACAATATCAATAGCTACTCCTGTATTCTCTCTCTGGAAGTTAATAAGACAAAAAAAAAAAAAGTCTTATCGTGTGACCTGGAAAGCACAGACTCACCTGTCCTGAAGATGACTCCTTCCATAAATGTTAAATAAACACATCCTTATCAAAAGCTTCAGCATATTAATGATAGTATGTTTGTCTTTGTAAAACATGCTGTTTATCCATTTATTAGCAGCCTTAAAATTAAATAAAAAACATTCATCATAGAAGTTAGTAATCTTACTGCTTTTATTTATGCCACATCAGTATACGGTCTATTCCCATCACGTTCAAATAGGTTCTTCCTTGCCTCCTGTTTTTGTCCGTTTGTCTGGCTGTAAGCAGGATTATGCAAAACCTACCAAACCAATTTCCATGAAACGTGGTGGAAAGGAATAACACAGGCCAAGGAAGAACCCACTCAGTTCTCGAGTGGATCCGAGTCATGGGGCAGACCCACGAATTTACTTTCACCAACATGGCGGCATTTGGCCTTGGTGGAAGTCTGTGCATGACAATGCCATTTATCTTAAACTCCAGTAGATGGCAGTAAAGTTCAATAGTGACAAAACATAGTCAATGTAGAAATATGATGACTCCATATCGCAATCCACATTCACAGGTACCAGCAGTCCTCTGGGATACATATGCAGGCAAGTTGCTCAAACGTAATACAGAAAGCAGTCATTGTGGAGCACCAGAGGACAGTGGTTTCAAAAGATATCTTAGGTGGGGTTTACATTAGACCGTATCAGCGGATCATCAGATTAACGTTTTTAAAACGATTAGTGTGCACACAGCAACACCAATACACGATTTGCGTGCACACAGCAACACCAATACACAGATACGCTCGGCTCCGCAGGCATCCTGCGCTCCAAATCACTCCGCCCTGAACAGCGAGTGCCCCTCTGGAGGGTGCGCACTCCGGCCCTGCGCAGCTCACAGAGCGCGCGAGTGAAGTGCACAAGCAGTGATTCGGGACTGAGCCGCTGTGTGTGTGATCCCAGTGCATATCACTTACCACTTGCAAGTGGAAGGATGGCAAGCCTAAAGACAATCATAACTACACAATGGGCAGTATTTGCATCAGTATTTGCAGTATTTTCATACTTTTATACTCTTTAATGAAAGGTGATACAAGGCGGAAGTCCGCGCCGTTTTTCAGCAGTCGCGTCACATGACCAACGCCAGCGAATCAGGAAGGTGGATGTCACAGTGACGTTGTCCAATGACGACGCCAGCTAGAGCTCAGCACAGCGTATCCGCGTATTCTCAATGTTTACACAGCACCGGACCTGACACGATCTGGATTGAATACGTGGACCCTGGCGGATTCCCGTTTCCCGGCGTTTCCAGGCGTTTTAATGTAAACGGACAGTGCATCCGCGAAGAAAACGAGACAGATACGGTCTAATGTAAACTTGGCCTTAATGTGAGACAAACAAGTGGTTGCGATTGCAAATTTGGATATTGTAGAAGAATCGACTGTTCTTGGGTTTCACGTGACGTCACATCCGCCTCCTTAGTTATTCAAAACTTTAGCTGGTGGTCTACCAAAGCTCAGTTGACAAAGCGTTTGTATGGAGAAGGTGCATTGCTCGCATGAAAAATGCCTTACGCTTGCATTGTTTCAGGTTGTTCGAATCGATCAAACCAGGAAACTGATAAAAGTTTCTTCAGGGTTCCCAGTAAACTCATAAAAAAAGGGTGTACAAATACAGGATTTTACAAAAAGACATTGAGAAAGGTGGCTTTTGAACCTCTCACTGAAATCGAAGGGAGACGAGTCGAAGCATGCTCGAGTTTGCAGTGATTGCTTGGTGAAAGGTTTGTATCTCCCTCTCAGCTACGTCCTTAGTGTTTTCCAAGTACTTTTCTTGCTATGTGTCGTTATCTTACGGTACTTTGTTTAGTTGCGAAGCACTAAAGTCCCCAACTGTTTCTTTGTTTCCTCCTCACAAAGTCCATATGCATGAAGGTCGCGACAAAATTCTTACCCAGCCATACAGTTACAATGCGCCATGATCACTTCTCCGTCTTGTTTAACTAAGATCCAGGTCTTTAAAGGGGTTTCTGATGATCTTTGTGAATGATTTACCTGAAGCCTAGGTCACAACCGGCCGTACGTGCTCCTACGGCCGGTCTACGTGCAAAAAACGCAAGAAACGCACGGAGGGCGTGCGTGAGACGTGCTGATTTTCGAGCTGTAGACTGGCCGCAGAGGTTCTTTGTCATGTCAAACAAACTCTACGGGCACTTACCTTTTTTTCAGGTTGCAAGACAAACTTACGGCCAACGTGCGTCTTTCTCCACGAACAAAAAAAAACGTAGCGATTTGGGAAACGCCAAAAATTGCACGGCCAAAAAATCGTACGTCCGGTTGTGACCTAGGCTTGAGAGATAAGAGCAAACACAAGTGAGAATCAAGCAAACTATTGTTTATTTACACTTCAACTTGCAGCGCTTCATTGTAAAGACGCGAACGAAAAGCTTAAAAAAAAACTTACACGGGCCAAAACAATACAGGATTCATTCAGCAGCGATTTGATACCGATGTCCTTTTCCCAGCCACATACAAAAAAAAGCCGTAAGCCTCCATACTCTTCCACGCTTTCATCTGTTTTGCGGTGTAGAAGGACGTCTGCAACACCAGATAGTTCGAGATGTCAGGAAACTCGACTGAAGGGTAGTTTTCAAGATCGTATGACACATCCTTCTTTCCCAGACTGTAGGGGTCGATTCCATTGCACACAGCAATCTTCTGAATATATCTAAAGCGAGCAGTGGCTTCTAGATTACGAGCATACTCTGATAACTTATCGCTAGTTGTTTGCACTATGGCAGCCGTTTTAGTTTGCTAGACCACCAGCTGTTTTACCAGAAGTGAAATCGCTAAGAAAAGTCATGTGACTGAAACCCAAGAATTATCCTTGGTGGAGGTCTGCACTCTCCAAGTGCCCTTCTAGTTCATTTATGTTCATTCCGCTTTCCTGATGGGGAGTCGTGGTGGCATCAGGCGAAGCTGTCTATATTCCCAGTCACAGATTCCAGCTGTTCCTTGGGGCTCTCCAGATGTTCCTAAGACAAATGTGAGATAAAGGGCATTTTCACACTTGTCCTGCATACCTGAATCACTCATTTGTTGCAGGAACTCCTAATTGCAGGTTTACCAAATATGGTACACAGTAGATTCATCCTTTTATTGACTGATTTTTATTATTTTCCTTTAGTACCAACGTTCAAGAGGTGACGAACAACGCTTTTTGGATGCTTGGCGTGTTATCGTGCAGGAGCAGCTCTCTTTCCCTGCCATCACAAAACTTGGAAAGCGAAGTAACATGACACATACTCAAAGAGCAATGGATAGCTTTCTCATCATGGTTTGGTGGAACCGAGCCCCAGACCATCATTTTCAAGATGAAAAGGGAATAGTTTTCTGGGCTGCTCCTGGGCTTGAAAAGCCACTTTCGCATTTCGTCAAACGGTAAGTGTGACAATGACCAGTGGGTTCTTGGGTTGCCCCGGGGTCTCCATCCAGTAAGACATGTGCTTGACAGAGCTCTCCGGGAGCTGACACAGGCGTGTCCTTTTAAGCGAATTTGAAGGAGCTACAACTCTACCCCAAGGCTCTGCCAGATTGTCAAAACAATTAGATGTAAAACTCCTGCGGCACGTAATATGGATGCAGTCTGACAGCCGGAAATCGTACACTCTGGATGAAAACTTGTGCTTTAACAGTTACGTGTCCTGGGTTGCACCATCTGTTGTTCTCAAAAAGCACAAGTCCACCTCCTCGCCTCCGTATTTTTGTGAGTGTATATGATACAAAATCCGCCCACCTCTCAGATATGTTTCAGGCAGTTTTTCCTTTAACTGGCACTGGCCTACACCACGAGCCACTGTTTGTTCTAGGACCTGATACCTGGTGCCAAGATAACACAACAAGAGCAGAAGGCTGGAATGCTGCAGCATGCTGTCTACACTTCATGTACTACCTTTCAGCAGCACACACTGTAAGATGCGTTTGCAGCAGAATTAATGAGACTAACTGATCACTTAGCTCTTTTTCTCTTTCATTCCATTTATATTTTGATTAAATTGAATTGTATGGAGTTGTTAATGTGATGGATCCATCATCCAAATCACATGTTTTTTTCCTTTTCGTTACAACTTCCTGGATAAAGTGCCTTCAAAATCGTAACCATTCACTATGTGGACAATATAAGCACATCTTGCTTAACTTAACATTGATTTTGCTGATAAAATGCAAATGGTTTAAAAAAAATCTATAACATAACATGCAACTCAGCCACGCTAACCATCTACATCAGCCTTCACTTTCATATTCTGCATTGTTAGCAACATGAATTATGGATTATATCAAGTTGTTTAGACTAAAATAATGTTTTTTAATTGTCTTCACTAGCTGTTTTCACTCTTGTAAACTCCTTTTACTACAAAGCCAATTGTAAACTTTACAGAGCTTCATGGGCTATAACTGTAACACTGAAAATGATGCAATTTAGAAAACTGGACATCTGTAAATGAATCGTAATCTCTTATTTGTAAAATGGCTTGTTTTTCCAATGCAGAAAATATGATTCATCTGTTTGATGACAACGGACTCGTTTGAAAGTTGTTCTTTAGCTGCACCTTTTCTGACGTGTTGTGATGATTACGCCAAACACCAGTAAGTTGAAGCGAGAGTCTCGACCATCCACAAGCACAAAAATTACTGGTAGGCAGCAGGCAAATTGAGAAATGGGCAATTCCATGTAAATGTCAACCTCACCATGCAAAAATAAAGCAACATGTAATACATCAAAACCACTCCCAGAGATATCACCTAGGCCTGTATTTTACAGATGTGAATAAGTTGAACCAATTTGTAACCAACCTAATATGTCACAGTCAGTCTTTCTTTCTTATAATGTAAACCCCAAGCTAAAATCAACTTTGATCATGTACAATTCTATATTATTGCCACAAGCCACAGAAATGTATGCTAAAATCCACAAAACAGCAAAACAATAGCCATCCTAAATATTATTTAAGAACTTTGATAGTTTTAGCTGATATTTAGAGAGTTTTTCAAAGGGTTATGGTGGTTAAATTGCTGATTTTCTAAACATATGCCATGTCTATTTCAGACGCGTCACATCCATAACGGAATTTCGTCACATCCATAACGCTGACTTTTCCTTCCGAAACTCTGCATGAAATACAAAATATTTTAAACAAAGATTTTTTTAATATTCACCTTGGACCCCTCTATCAAATGGATATCTCCATTTCGACATTAGGTTTACGATTTCACAGAGTTTGATAAAAATGTACAGTCACCCAAGAAAAGTGATACTTTTTCTGTCACATCCATAACGCATCTTTTATTGGCATTTTCTGGCATGCCCTAGATGTACTATGGGAATTGTTCTTGTTCTATCACTTCTCCAGTATGGTACAGCCTTAAAATATGCAACACCTGTTTAAATACTGGGAGACAATAAAACATGCACTGGGTCATTTGTTGCCATTTTGAGTTCAAGTGTCACGTCCATAACGCTGGAATTGCTCAAATATATCCACCCAAGATGTTTTATTGTTGGTGCTGGAGCACAGTAAGTGCATGAAATTCACATCGATGTATGCTATTCAAAATATATTTCACATTGCAGTGCTTTTAGGCTTTAGGCCTCAAAGCTTCCTCTAAACCAACTTATACACAATGGTATTTCACATTTTCCACCAAAACCATCATGAATACTCAGATAATGAATAAATCTTCATTTACTTCAATACCAACCTGTAGATGAAATTTACAACCCCAATTCCAAAAAAGTTGGGATGCTGTGTAAACTGTAAAGAAAAACAGAACATGATCATTTGCTAATCATGGAAACCCTATATTTCATTGAAAATAGTCCAAAGACAACAAATCAAATGTTGAAACTGAGAAATTGTATTGTTTTTTGAAAAATATATGCTCATTTTGAATTTGATGTCAGCAACAATTTTCAAAAAAAGTTGGGACAGGGGCATGTTTATCACTGTGTTGCATCACCTCTACTTTTAACGACACTCTGTAGATGTTTGGGAACTGAGGAGACCAGTTGCTGTAGTTTTGAAAAAGAATTGTTGTCCCAGTCTTACCTGATATACAATTTCAGTTGCTCAACAGTCTGGGGTCTCCTTTGTTGCATTTTGCACTTCATAATGCACCAAATGTTTTAAATGGTTGACAGGTCTGGACTGCAGGCAGGCCAGTTTAGCACCTGGACTTTTTTACTACGAAGTCATGCAGTTTTAACCCTCTGGGGTCGAGAGCTTTACTGGCGAAGTTCGGCAGGTTTAGAATGAGTAGGTCATTTATTCAGATAAATATCTTAGTGAGTTTTTTATCATACAAGCATGATAAACATATTGACAGAAACTTTACACTTTCCTATGAGCCCACTGCCAAATAATATAGTTTTTAAATTACCTAAATTAGATGAAACATAAAACTTGTCACCTTACTCCGTCACACCGGAGTCGGAGTGCTCACTTATGCATTCATGAAAGACTATTCACATGGTAACGGCATGATAATCACTTTCACTCTTTTGGTTTCGATTGGTTTCTCTTTCGTCATGGGAATGCCCACCGTAAACAGAATAAAATTTGTCAGACATAGTTTAGGCTAGAGGTCTGCGCGGGTTGGATTTTTCAGTCCCGCTCCCACCCGCGCCCGCATTGTGCAGTCCCGCTCCCGCCCGCAAAGAATTATGATTTTCAGTCCCGCTCCCGCCCGCGCCCACAAAAAAATTATGATTTTCAGTCCCGCCCCCGCCCGCACCTGCCATATTTTGTCCCACTCCCGCCCGCAAATCCCGCATGATGCAGACGTTCGCGTTATTTCTCAGGAAAGTTCTTGTCTTGATACAGCGTGATGGTGCCCCGCCCCCTACTTTGAGTGGATTTGAGCATAAATATCTACAGCTCACGTTTGTTATTATTTACCTTGTTTCTGAATTCAGCATGTAGTGTCTCTAATAATAATAATAATAATTAGTGCTGTCAAGCAATTAAAATATTTAATCGCAAATTGCACATTAGAAACCATTGTAATTCTCTGATCAGCATAAAAAAGTGAATGGGCTTGCTTTGTACTAATGGTGTGGTTTTTTTTATTGCAAAGCAGAGCTAGTAAGAGAAGTGAATTGATTTACTGCTTGAGTTAGTCTACAACTCTAATCAGAGAGACAGGTTACACAGTGACGGTAGGCTTGACTCAATGCTATCCCAGAAATCCTTCCTGTAATATGCAAATTTGGCCGCCTCTGATTGGACAGCCAAATTTGCATATTACAGGAAGGATTTCTGGGATAGCATTGAGTCAAGCCTACCGTCACTGTGTAACCTGTCTCTCTGATTAGAGTTGTAGACTAACGCAAGCAGTAAATCACTTCACTCATGGTTCTCTTGCTAGCTGGGTATGAACTGTGAGTCATTAGAGTGATCAAAGGATTTCCCATTAGGGTGATCAATGGCAAATTTAAGATGCCACTTCTCACTCAATCTGGCAATCTGACTCTCTCTGCAAATTCAGGCATCTTAAAATGTTTTTATTAATGCCAAATAAAATATTCAGCACAAATTATATATGATAGACATAAATTAATAATTTATAAATTTTATTTCAAACACGTTTTTAGTTAGCGGGACTGCAGCTTGTCACTGCTCCCGCCCGCGCCGCATATTTGCACTCCCGCCCGCGCGCGCGCATATGTGCACTTTCGGTCCCGCCCGCAATGAGCTTTCAAAATTTGTCCTGCGCCGCACTGCTTTGCGGCGGGGCCCGCGAGTCCCGCGGGACTGCAGGGCTCTAGTTTAGGCTATTTGGAGATAAAACTTGTTGCGAGATAGCACACGGATTTTACACGCTTCGGATGATTCAGGACAGCGATTCAATTCATGATTCAGGACAGTGATTCAGTTCAATCTTGAGAACTGCGACACTGATGATGAATGGTGCCTTTTCTTCTTCTTTATTTATTTATTTTTTTACTTCAGCTTGATCCAGCCAAAGATCAACTTGAGTAAGTGTAAATATTTCTTCTATTTATGATGAGTAAATTGGTTGATATGCGTGCGCTGTAGTGCATACACAGGAAAAATGACCGAGCAATTTTTTTCCAGAGTTAATTTTTTTTCCTCAAAATAGTTCATTTTGCTCTATTTTGAGTTTAGAGAGTAAAATTTGGAGTTGGAGTGGGAGCAAAATTACAGAGTAATTGTGTAACAGATTAACAGAGTAGGTTGTGGCTCCGAACTGAGTAAAATAGTACAAGAGTTAATTTCAAGACAATTAATAGAGTCAAATACCAAAATAAAGTCAAATACCAGATAAATGAAGCTGTTGTAAAAAGCAGTTTTAGAATGGTGTTGGAATGTGTGAAAGAACATGACCTTACCCATTGTGACTTGACTTGATGGGATTAAGAGTTGGCAGTGGGAGGGGTTTTCAATCTTCTCATTGAATGAATGGAAATTTTTACCCTTCTCATTGAATACCCCTCCCACTGCCAACCCTTTATCCCAAAACAATAGGACATAATTTTTTTTTTGCTAGCCAGTTAATTGTCCAAATCAATGGAGCAGATTTAAGTTTTTGTGCTTGATACATTCCTAAGACTGAACAGAATCACCTCAAGTGATTAAAACTGTTTGTCACAATGGACAATAGGATGTTTTTTTTCCTATACATTCCAACACAGTTCTAAAACTGCTTTTTACAACATCTTCATTTTTCTGTTATTTTTTTAAAAGTACAATCATGACATATGTACGACATAGATATTAATGTAGCTGAACTTGTGCTGAATACAAAAACATAAAGTCAACGACTTTGAAAATACTGTTTAAATTTGTTGAAATTGACAACAAAATCAGGGCATGTCAAAATCATTAGAGTGCCAGAAAATACCCTCAGACCCCAGAGGGTTAATATCTGCAGAAAGTGGTTTGGCATTGTCTTGCTAAAAGAAGGAAGGCATTCCCTGAAAAAGATTTTGTCTGGATGGCAGCATATTGTGCTGAAACGTGTATATATCATTCAGCATTAATGATGCCTTCCCAGATGTACAAGCTACTCATGTCATGTGCACTAATGCACACTCATACCATCACAGATGCTTGCTTTTAAACTGCACACTGATAACAAGCCGGATGGTCCCTCTCCTCTTTAGCCTGGAGGACATGGTGTCCATGATTTCTAAAAAGAATTTCTACTTTTGATTCGTCAGACCTCGGGACAATTTTCCACTTCGCCTCAGTCCATCGTAAAAGAGCTCGGGCCCAGAGAAGGTGGTGGTATTTCTGGATATTGTTTACGTATATCTGGTTTTAACTTGCATTAGTGAATGCAGTAATGAACTGTTTTCACAGACGATGGTTTTCTGAAGTGTTCCTGGGCCCATACAGTGATTTCCACTATAGACACGTGTCTGCTTTTAATGCAGTGTCGCCTGACGGCCTGAAGATCGCAAGCATCCAATGTCAGTTTTCAGCCTTGTCTCTTGCATGCAGAGATTTCTCCAGATTCTCTGAATCTTTTAATGATATTATGTACCATAGATGATGTGATCCCCAAATTCTTTGCAGTTTTACAATGAGAAACATTATTCTTAAATTGTTGCACTGTTTCTCCACGCAGTCTTTCACAGAGCAGTGAACCCCTCCCCATCTTTACTTCTGAGAGACTCCACCTCTCTGGGATGCTCTTTTTATACCCAATCATGTTACTGACCTGTTGCCAATTAATCTAATTAGTTTATTTTACCATGCTACAACTTTTTCAGTCTTTTGTTGCCCATGTCCCAACTTTTTTGAAATGTGTTGCTGACATCAAATTCAAAATGAGCATATATTTTTCAAAAAACAAAAAATCTCAGTCCAACATTTGATACGTTGTCTTTGTACCATTTTAAAAGAAATATAGGGTTTCCATGATTTCCAAATCTTCACATTCTGTTTTTAGTTATATTTTACACAGCGTCCAAACTTTTTTGGAATTGGGGTAAGGTAGTGATGATCCAAAAACTTTTGTCATGTAGTGTATTCATTACAAATTTGAAGATTTCTACCTTTGGACAAAACCAAATAAAAGGATATTAGATGCTTCAGCTGGTGAATGATGCATTTAAACCTGTGACCATAACAACACTAGCATATTTTTAAGTTCAAAATGTTCTTCTTCAGAAAAAGTGAGTGCTTACAAACCACAGATTTGATTAGAAAGTCGGCATGCAGGCAAACGGAGTTGTAGTTAATAACATACTTTTAATGCTCTTAGTCGAACGATTAATAAAAAGCTAAAGGTTTCTTTAAACCCCATTAAAATCTTCCTTTTCTCTACTCCCGGAGTCTTTACACACACAGTATTAAACTGATTACATGATATATATTCTCCCTTTGTACAGAGCAAAGGAAAACAGATGATGCACAAAGCAGCAACTGAAGGACAGACTTGATGCAATATCCCTCACTGCAAAGCACATGATTCAAGTCAGTGCATTTCATTTCAGCTGACCTAATTGTTCAAATCAGACATACTATGTATAGACTTTTCAATTTTTATACATTGCGAATCCACTTGGATTTGAGCATACCGAATAAAAAGCACAACTGTATGAAAGGGATTTACATAGTTGGTCGGTACCAGAGGTGGACAAAGTACCCAGCTTCATTACTTCAGTCAAAGTACAGATCCCACTGGTCAAATGTTACTCTGATACGAGTGAAAGTTGGACAGTCAAATTTTTACTTGAGTTAAAAGTACTGAAGCACTTGCTTTTAAAAATACTTAAGTATTAAAAGTACATTTTCTGTCAACGCATTGTTGTATTATTGCCACAACGCTTACAAAACCTAATGCCTCTGAAGCAACCGATTGGATTTACTGACCAGCTTGTAGAACCTGTAGAAGAAACACCTGATAGAATGTTACAAAATGAAACACAAATGAACTGAAAAAGAGCCATTGTCGTTTTCATTTTTTTTTAAAATTGTAACACTCCTCCCCACCCCCACAAAGCAGCATGGTAGTGTTCTGACCCAGCTCTGGCAGTATGTGCATGTTAATCAGGAGGACAGTGGAATAGCTGTAAATGCAGCTTGCTCAGAAAATGACAATCCAAACTGCTTAAAACCCAGATCCACACCTCAAGCTTAATAACTGCCCAACAGCAACACTGCTTTAAGCAAGACAAAAAAAAAATGCAAGACCATCATCTAACATCTCATCTCATTATCTCTAGCCGCTTTATCCTGTTCTACAGGGTCGCAGGCAAGCTGGAGCCTATCCCAGCTGACTACAGGCGAAAGGCGGGGTACACCCTAGACAAGTCGCTAGGTCATCACAGGGCTTCATCTAACATCAAAATAAAAAATTCCAACAATTTGTTGTGACTGACTAATACAATACTGTCCATCTCACAGGTCTCACGTGCACATGTGTATGTATTCATGCACATATGAATCTGCCTGTGGAATCATGGTGGTTTAATGTTAAGCTAGCTAGTCAGTAGCTAACGTTACTAGAAAAGAAAGATTTCTACATTTTGGTTATTTGGCAAGATTATGCTAAAACATATTTCTGAAAGCTCTTCAGATAAGTTAATGTTCTTCAAGTTAGCGTAACTCTGTTTTTACATGCTAACTAACAGTGTCCAAATTAACTAGCTTTGTGTAAACGTTAGCTGTGGACAAGGCGATGGCAACTTGGCGGGCAAATCTATGGAAAGTCATTTGACTAACCAGACTGCATAGCTATTGCAACATTATTGCTAGCTCTAAAAGCATATAAAATTTCATTGCAAGCCTTCTCTTGGAATAAATATCTCAATATGCTTCTGCAGGGGGCGGCACGGTGGTGTAGTGGTTAGCGCTGTCGCCTCACAGCAAGAAGGTCCGGGTTCGAGCCCCGTGGCTGGCGAGGGCCTTTCTGTGTGGAGTTTGCATGTGTCCGTGTGGGTTTCCTCCGGGTGCTCCGGTTTCGCCCACAGTCCAAAGACATGCAGGTTAGGTTAACTGGTGACTCTAAATTGACCGCAAGTGTAAATGGTTGTCTGTGTCTATGTGTCAGCCCTGTGATGACCTGGCGACTTGTCCAGGGTGTACCCCGCCTTTCGCCCGTAGTCAGCTGGGATAGGCTCCAGCTTGCCTGCGACCCTGTAGAACAGGATAAAGCGGCTAGAGATAATGAGATGAGATGAATGAGATGCTTCTGCAGGTCGGATGGCAAGTTTTTGTAGGCTGTGATGTGCTCCGTTTTAGGCAAACAAAGCAAACATTTAAAATGAAACGACTATTTATTCCTTTCAGAAAACTGAAACATGGGTTCTTGGTATGGCCATGAGTGCGTGCATTCTCCAGAAGAACTGTCTACTTCTATTCTGCCATCAACTGATCGTGTTAAATAATGCTGCGGAGAAATCACTGATCTTGATTTTATACAGTCTATGGATGTGACGTGACCCTAGTGATTACTGATAGACTGTCTCAGTGTCACCTGTGAAAAAAAACCAATCACGTTTTAGAAAAGAAAAGAAAAAAAAATCCACTTTCAAAGCCACTTCATAGTAACGAGTAACGAGGACCTTGATAGAAATGTAGTGGAGTGAAAAGTACCATATTTGTCTTTCAAATGTAGTTAAGTTAAAACCATAAGTTGCCAAAAAAATAATACTCAAGTAAAGTACAGATACTCAAAAAGTGTACTTAAGCACAGTACTCAAGTAAATGTACTTCGTTACTGTCCACCTCTGGTTGGTACCAACACTGTGTGAGACTTTGAAACAAAAAGATATTCAGAATTTATCATCATAGCAGGAAAAAAATCCAAATCCAAATCTGTGGAGTGGTGGTTCAGTGGTTCCCTTGAGCATTTGGTTGATTATTCACAAGGTTGCGAGTAGGAATCCTAGCACTACCACTGCTACTGTCACTCCTGTGTCCTTGAGCAAGGCCCTTAACCTTCTCCTGCTCAACTGTATCCTGTTGCTTTAGATAAAAGCATCGTGCAAATGAGTAAATGTAAAAAGGCACCAAAATATATGCAGGACAGGAAAAAAAACAGGGCTCATGAGGTTCTACAAATGGGACTAAAAAAAAAAAGTTAAGCCTTTAATTAAGGTTAAAAGCGTAGTTAATTGACACCTGCAGGTTTTATTTAAGTCCATCTGCACACAAATGAACAAAGGTTAATTTCATACCGGGTGTTTTTTTGCTCTACTCCGGGTATTTTTGCTACAGAATATAAAATGCCACTTTTAACATCTCATCAGCGATCAATATTAATCACAGGTACACAGATACTTTGACGATTTCACATCTAATACTGCAAGGCAACTCTATCAAGACTGATCATGTCGTCAAACATTTTGCATGTTTGGAAGGAAGAAAAGAATTGGAAGGAATTTTCAACACATGAATTTGCATGAAATTCAATTCAATTCAATTCAATGGAACCTAAGCCCAGTTCCTAAACTTTAAACGAACAAAAATAAAAGTGATTTCTTAATTATTTGTAGAGTAAAATTTAAAGGTGCCAACTGCAAAGCCATCTCATCTCATCTCATTATCTGTAGCCGCTTTATCCTGTCCTACAGGGTCGCAGGCAAGCTGGAGCCTATCCCAGCTGACTACGGCCGAAAGGCAGGGTACACCCTGGACAAGTCGCCAGGTCATCACAGGGCTGACACATAGACACAGACAACCATTCACACTCACATTCACACCTACGGTCAATTTAGAGTCACCAGTTAACCTAACCTGCATGTCTTTGGACTGTGGGGGAAACCGGAGCACCCGGAGGAAACCCATGTGGACACCCATGTGGACACGGGGAGAACATGCAAACTCCACACAGAAAGGCCCTCGCCAGCCACGGGGCTCGAACCCAGACTTTCTTGCTGTGAGGCGACAGCGCTAACCACTACACCACCGTGCCGCCCGCAAAGCCATCTGAAATGTTCAATTTTTCATGCATGGCATTTTCCTGTGTCTCACAAGAACAATATCATGCAGACGAGATGTGATCATTTTGATGTCCTGAGGATCGCTTTTCTCCGTTTTGGGACCGAATATCCTCCCTCTTGAGGTAAACAGTATGGCCCTATGGAAACAGCCGAACGCGAGGAGCTTTAACTAATTAGCATAACTATGGAACGGTGTCACACCAAGATGGCGACATGCCTGCATCGACCTCAGAGAGTTTTGAGTCGCAGGAATGTAATTTGCGGTTGACATTCATGAATAGATCCATGAAACAAAAGACAAATATATCTTTTCTCTGTTACTGCTTTTGTGTTCTTGTTTCTTTCTCTGTACGATCAAAATATTAGGTGTATAACTCCATACTCGGTACCGTGGAGTCGAGCCCATGCATTCTAAGGCTAAGATAGCTAAGCGCTAGCTAGAATGATTTAGTTATCTGTCCAGAAAAATGACACGTCATCTAACCTTGCTCTATCTTGCAGTTGCCCTCACTAGACAGGCTTTCCTTTTCTTTTCCGCTGGCTTTTAGCTGGTGGGAGAGCCGAGCCCGTCATGTTTGCCCATGCCGACTTGTTTTGGTTAAAAGCAGGTCAAACGCCCCATGGTGGTCATGTGATATTGTTGCTTGCTTGCTTTGGCAATCTCCGGAATCGTAAAAATGTGGGACATGTTTTATCTCGGCAAAACACTCACACACAGGATACACGGTATGTGTATGTGTGCAGCAGCGAAACATCTTGAAACTCCAACAGCTACAGAAATAGAACATTTTGCCCAGAATTCAACTTTGCAGTCAGAACCTTTAACTCCAGAAGAAATACTTGGGTCTGAGCTTATGGTAAGGCAAATAAACACAGTTTGTTTTAATGCAACAATAGGATTGCAGTTGTGTAAACCAGATGTTTTCAAAATTATTATTTACATTATTATTAAAGTGATCAAGACTCGAATTTGATAGATAAACCGGATATAGATATTTGTTTGACATGCTTGCAACTTGTTTTGCCTAGTTTCAGTTTAATCCTTGAAAATGATCTTTGCTCGTACATCTGCTCTCTGTTTTAACGCTATTCTGCACAGTAATCTTCCCCATCACCCGTTGAAGCGAACCCTATCACACAGAAAACTCAGTTTTCTGAAATTACATCTTCCAGTCACTACAACACACTCCTGAATATGGATATATGCTAATGTTTGTCTTTCAATAAACTGAGAAAAAGCTGCGTCTGAGTCAGTAATTGTCGCCGTGAGGCAGATTCTCTTAAGACTTATATTTCTAGATCACTCATACTTTGTCAATTCAACTTTATTCAGCAAAGACAAATCAAAACCTATCAACACCAAACCACGATAACCCAAAAACATGTAGGAGTATAAATGATATCAACTTGGGCATTATTGCTGGACAGCACAGTGGTGCAGTGGTTAGCATTGTTGCTCTACAGCAAGAAGGTTCGAACCTGACTGTCAATTAGAACCTTACTGTGGGGTGGGTTTCCTCACACAGTGAAAAGACATGCAGATTAGGTCAAATGGTTAGTACTTTTAAATTGCCCATGGGTGTGAATGAGGGTGTGAATGGCTGTCTATCTCTGGGTTAGCCCTGTGATAGATTGGGGACCTGTCCAGGATGTACCCTGCATCTTACCCAGTGTCAGCTGCACTGTCAGAAATAGGGGTACAGCCAGTGTTTGTCTGTCCCCCAAGGTACAATCTGCAGTCATGTACCTCCTAGGGCTCATTATTGGACCTCAAGGTAACTGTGTACATTTTTAGGGCCAAAAAGGTACATACCTGTTCCCAAGCAGTATATAAATAAGTACCTTAGAGGGTACTGCCCTAGTGACAACCCATTGTACAACTTCTTATTTCATGGGGGGGGGGCCACAATGGATCTGTTCTGCATATTTGATTTGAATGAATGAATGAATGAATTTATTTATTTCGAACATGTATAAAAATGTATGTAACTATTTATACATACAAAAGAAAGAAAATGAAAAAAGTGACAAAAAAAGAATAAATAAAATAATATAAAGAGCTAATACATTACAATACACCGCACATTGTTCGAAAAAGGAGTGGGAAGAAGTACAATACTTTTTTTAATTTCCCACCCCTTTTTAACTACCCCGAAATCCAAACTACATTAATACACTTATAAAAATATATACCACATATACACTTCATGATTACCCATATAAATATATAATTACAAAAATAAATATATACTACATACCATATCCATATACATATATATACATATACACATAACTATCTATATAAATATATAATTACAAAAAAAAAAAAATCTACTACATACTTATCCCTGTAAATATGAAGATATCTATCCCCATAAATAAATATATACCATATACTATATACCATATATTTGGCATAGGTTTTACACCGGCTGCCCTTCCTGAAGATCAACCCTCCCCGATCTATCCAGGCTTGGGATCGGCACTAAGTATGCACTGCCTTGGGTATTTTACTTAACAGGCAGGTGGGAGGAAACCAGAGCACCCACGAAGAGAACATGCACACAGGAAGGCCCCCGTCAGCCATGAGGTTCGAACCCAGAACCTATGAGGCGACGCTGCTAACCACTGTACCACCATGCTGCCCAAAGCTGTTGTATGACTAAATGTACAGTAATTTACTTTATGAAAAATCTTGGCTACACAGAGCTTGAAGGCCCCTGGTGTCATCTCCATCCTGAGAGTCCACAGAGAGACAGAGAGAGAGAGAGAGAGAGAGAGAGAGAAAGAGAGAGAGAAGTAGTACCTCAGAGGTACTCAATACTCATGCTTGCGTGCTTTCTTTTCACCCTGTAGGCTATGAACCTTCTCGACCAGGGTTTTAGTTTATAGTTGATAGTCCTTGACCTTGTGAACCAGCATGGAGGATATTTGACATTACAAGGCACTTCTGGAGAATGGCATCATAGGCTACTAAATAGCATCAATGTAAATATGTTATCCATCCATTATCTGTAGCTGCTTATCCTGTTCTACAGGGTTGCAGGCAAGCTGGAGCCTATCCCAGCTGACTATGGGTGAGAGGTGGGGTACACCCTGGACAAGTCGCCAGGTCATCGCAGGGCTGACACATAGCCCATGTTTACATTAGACCGTATCAGCGGATCATCAGATTAACGTTTTTAAAACGATTAGTGTGCACACAGCAACACCAATACACGATTTGCGTGCACACAGCAACGCCAATACACGGATACGCTCGGCTCCGCAGGCATCCTGCGCTCCAAATCACTCCGCCCTGAACAGTGAGTGCCCTCTGGAGGGTGCGCACTCCGGCCCTGCGCAGCTCACACAGCGCGCGAGTGAAGTGCACAAGCCACGATTCGGGACTGAGCCGCTGTGTGTGTGATCCCAGCGCATATCACTTACTACTTGCAAGTGGAAGGATGGCAAGCCTAAAGACAATCATAACTACACAATGGGCAGTATTTGCATCAGTATTTGCAGTATTTTCATACTTTTATACTCTTTAATGAAAGGTGATACAAGGTGGAAGTCCGCGCCGTTTTTCAGCAGTCGCGTCACATGAGCAACGCCAGCGAATCAGGAAGGTGGATGTCACAGTGACGTTGTCCAATGAGACGCCAGCTAGAGCTCAGCACAGCGTATCCGCGTATTCTGAATGTTTACACAGCACCGGAGCTGACACGATCTGGATTGAATACGTGGACCCTGGCGGATTCCCGTTTCCCGTCGTTTCCAGGCGGTTTAATGTAAACGGACAGTGCATCCGCGAAGAAAACGAGACAGATACGGTCTAATGTAAACGTAGCCATAGACAACCATTCACACTCACACCTACGGTCAATTTAGAGCCACCAATTAGCCTAACCTGCATACCTTTGGACTGTCGGGGAAACTGGAGCACCCAGAGGAAACCCACACAGACACGCGGAGAACATTCAAACTACACACAGAAAGGCCCTTGTCAGCCATGAGGTTCGAACCCGGAACCTTCTTGCTATGACGCGACAGTGCTAACCACTGCACCACCATGCCACCCAAACCTGTCATATGACTAAATGTCCACAGAGTTTGAAAGCCCCTGGTGTCATCTCCATCCTGAGAGTCCACAGAGAGAGAGAAGTAGTACTTCAGAGGTACTCAATACTCATACTCACCCTGTAGGTTACGAACCTTCTCAACCAGGGTTTTCGTTTATAGTCGATAGTCCTTGACCTTGCGAACCAGCATGGAGGATGTTCAGCATTACAAGGCACTTCTGGAGAATGGCGTCATAGAGTACTAAATAGCATCAGTGTTATATCCTAGTCTAATAAGCTCCAGCTTGCCTGCGACCCTGTAGGACAGGACTGGATGGATGGATGGATGGATGGATGGATGGATGGATGGATATCCTAGTCTATTCAGAGTGGCATCTTTTTTTTTTTTTGGTCTATTTATTATTGGATAGTACCTATTTTGTTCTAGAGAAATCCTAGCTTGGGGAAGGGATTGAGTTTGCTGTGTGTCAGTGTGGAGGTGGTGACCAGTTTGGGCTGTTTGCAGTTCAGCGCACAAACACACGCGCGCAATGCGCTTGGGCAAGGCAGCATCCAGCTCTCAACACAACCAGGGCAACTTTCACATAGCAACAGAGATTCGAGCAAAACCTCACAACTTCAAACACGAGGAGAGAGAAGCAGGCACTCACCTCGAGTTTACACAAGCTGGAGCTCTTAGAGCGCGACTTCCTGCGCAGGTAAACCGAGAACCACCTCCGGACGGTGAATTTCCGCATGTTCGCATCCATCGTCCCGATTCAGCCGCTCCAGGGTTCTTTGCGTCAGGTCTCTCCTCCTGCGCTGTAAATCCGGATCACACACCGCAGGGATTTATGGTCGCTTCTCTTCTCCACCCGACCTGCTCTCTCTCTCTCTCTCTCTCTCTAATCCATAACGCAGACTTATAATAATAATAATAATAATAATAATAATAATAATAATAATGACCTGGACGTGTTCTGTCTGTGCCTTGGTTTTACTGCATAACGATGAGACATAACTCTGTGTCTTTTAGCATCCTTCCTCTTCTTCTTCTCTCACTCCTGACCTGTTCAGCAGCTCTACCTTCAGCTCTAGTCCCGTTATGCAGCCAATCCCGGCACACTGCCTCCTCCTCCTCCTCCCGGTCCCGGGGCGCTTCAACTACTGTAGAAAGCGGCACCCGTTTTCATAACAAACCCCGCCTCTATGGTGATTCACACACAGCCGCCAGCGCGTCATTGGACAACCATTTTTGTTTGTATTAACTCCTAACCAATCATAGCGCAGGACGCCAGGTTTGTCGGGGAATGTGGGCTGGATAAACATGACTGTGCGTAGAGCGGTTCAGCACGCGCTGGAAACAGAGCTGCTCAGGAACAGGGACAGAGTAGGAGTAGATGTCTTAAAACAGCGGTCCCCAACCTTTTTTGCGGCACGGACCGGTTTGATCTCAGACAATATTTTCACGGACCAGCCTTTAAAGTGTGGTGGATAAACTGTGGTATTTTCTAAATATAGTAATAAACGTGAATCCACTGTCTACTCGTATGCAACTTTATTAGCAGCATCCTCGTAACATCGCGTCAGCAACATAACATGAGTAATGTCCTCTCTCCAACATTCTTGGTCGCTGAGATAAGCGTCTTGACATGCGTCAAGAGCAGAGCATGTGAGTGGAGCGGACGAATTTTGAAAAGAGCGCGGAGCGGGATTTTTTTTTTTTCAAGGATGGGAAGGATGGAGCGAGGCAATGGCCCGCTCCAGTTTCGCCCCGTTACCGCTCACATCACGAGTCTGAAGCATGCCCAACGTGGCTCAGAATGAACGACAGCGGTGTTTGTTTGCCACCTGCGCTCCGCCTGCTCATGATGCGTTTAGAGGCGGCTCGGAAAAACGCGTTTCCACATGTTAAAAATTAAGTGGTTGTAATGGCTGTAAAAAGTGCGGGGGACAGAGGGCAGAGATACGGGAAGTGCTCCGGGTCCGCTACGCGCATGCGTGCACATATTTTTTGAGCGAGCGTGGAGTGGAGCGGGATGCAATCTTGGTGGAGCGCTGAGCGGTAACGGGCGAAGCGGCATGGTGCGACATTGAGCGGGGAGCGAGCGGAGTGACCACCTCCGTGAGCGAGGACCGAAATTCTCGCCGCTCCACTCCGCTCACATGCTCTGGTCAAGCGTGAGTTATAGACGGATGTAACGGAGAGAATCCGGTCATTTTTCAAAATCAAACATCGTTCAGACTCAGATAATGAATGAAACGGAAATAGTGCAGGTTATTTATTCTTTCTGTGTGGCCCGGTACCAAATGACCCACGGACCGGTACCGGTCCGCGGCCCGGGGGTTGGGGGCCGCTGTCTTAAAACAAACAAACAAACAAAAACAAACAAACACTCTCAGAGGCATACATGTCAACCTATACGGAATGTCCGTATTTTATACGGATTTTATTCAATAAACGTAGTATACGGGCGTGTAAATAAAGTTATACGGATTCTTTAAAAAAAATTTCAAGATTTATTTAGAGCTATAATCAATTCCCACGATGATAAAAGAGCGCAAAACATTTACAAACGTACTGTACACCACAGCCAGCCAGTAAAGAGTCTTATGAAATCGCGCGTTACCTTGTGGTAGCGAGACTTCGTTCCACTTTTGATCATGCGCACACCGCATTGCGAGAATCCCGCCAACCGTGAAGTCATAGGGCCTCTGCATGCTCTTGCGACAAGGCTTTCGCAGATAGCTTTTCGCAGACAGTTGTAATTTATCATTGAGCAGGGAGTAATAGGCGTGCGCGATGTTATTCACTGTCACAACGCAAGGGGGCGCGAAGTCATGAAATCGCTAGGAGTAGTTGGTGGGTGTGGTTAGTGGAGTGTTTATCCTCCGGTTACTTATAATGACTAGAACTGGAGTCGTATAGATGTATGTACTTCCTCACTTCCTCAACCGCTCTTCGTGCTGCTCCATCTTCGCTCGTGTTTTTAAAAATGGCGGTAGTGAAAACAAAACAAACCGGGAAAGTAGGGAAGCGGACGTGCGTGTACAGCGGATGTAGAGTGGACCAATCAGAGCCCTCTTGTCTGCGACGCTGTCTGCGAGGCTGTCTGCGGTGGTCACAATTTTTGGGAGGTGCGCGCAGAGCGTCTGCGAAGGGGGGGCTATGCAGACGTCGTCTGCGAGGACTGGGTTGTCAGCATAAATTGGCCTTATAGACATAGACGCCGCCTTCTGCGTAGAATCGTACGTCATCCTCGCTGCCATATTGGATGTGGCAAAGTGGAGATTCTTCAACCGTCTCTGGTATAGCGTCTAGACAGTAGCCGAGAATAAAGATGCCTCATTCATGTGCTGCGTTTAACTGTACCAACAGGTTTACCGTCCAGACAAGATCACATGGGATTACCTTTCACAGGTGAGACTGGAAAAATACTTTTCATTGTAGCTATTTGGTCATTATAACGTAATTTTACGAACAGATTTTTCTGACTTTGTGGCTAATATGAAGTCTCGCGCATAATAGCCACTCGGTGAAACCTGTCTGCAAACAACGAAGTATTTCCTTCGTAACTACGCTGATAACACTTTGTGTTTTTGTCAAACATTGGAATTTTGTATTCATTCTGAAGGTTTATTGTTATTAATATTGAATAAAAAGTAACTGGGATATATCATTGTTAATTATCATTCAAATTTTAGGTAAATTATTTTAATTTGCATCTTATAAGGATTTTATAAGGGAAATACGGATTTTGGAGGTTGGTTATACAGGTTTGATTGACCAAAGGTTGACATGTATGCAGAGGTTTCAGCAAGAATGATCTTTATTTGGGTGGTGTAATGGTTAGTCAAGTCAAGTTTGTTTGTATAGCGCTTTTAACAATAAACATTGTCCCAAAGCAGGCGGCACAGTGGTGTAGTGGTTAGCACTGTCGCCTCACAGCAAGAAGGTCCAGGTTCGAGTGTGGGTTTCCTCTGGGTGCTCCGGTTTCCCCCACAGTCCAAAGACATGCAGGTTAGGTTAACTGGTGACTCTAAATTGAGCGTAGGTGTGAATGTGAGTGTGAATGGTTGTCTGTGTCTATGTGTCAGCCCTGTGATGACCTGGTGACTTGTCCAGGGTGTACCCCGCCTTTCGCCTGTAGTCAGCTGGGATAGGTTCCAGCTTGCCTGCGACCCTGTAGAACAGGATAAAGCGGCTACAGATAATGAGATGAGATGAGACATTGTCCCAAAGCAGCTATACAGAATTTGAATGACTTAAAACATGAGCCAATTTTATCCCTAATCTATCCCCAATGAGCAAGCCTGTGGCGACGGTGGCAAGGAAAAATTCCCCCAGATGACACAAGGAATGCCCCTTTTCCACCAAATCAGTTCCAGGGCTGGTTCGGGGCCAGTGCTTAGTTTGGAACCGGGTTTTCTGTTTCCACTGACAAAGAACTGGCTCTGGGGCCAGAAAAACCGGTTCCAGGCTAGCACCAGCTCTTTGCTAGGCCAGAGGAAAGAACCGCTTACGTCAGCGGGGGGGCGGAATTGTTAAGACCAACAACAATAGCAAGACCATGAAAGGTCGCCATTTTTAAATAAGCGACGAGATATCATGGATGCAGTAAAGCAGCAGTCATCCATTATTGTTGTTGTTGTTGTTGTTGCTGCTTCTTCTTCTTCTCCGTGTTGTTGTTGCTTCGATGTTCGCGCCAAGGTTTATGCAAATGCAGAGACGTAACTGACATATACAGTGATGTAATGATGTGGCTCCCCTTAGCACCCCGAGCTAAGGAAAAGCGAACTGGTTCTCAGCTGGTTTGCAAGTTGAACGAGTTGTGAACCAGCACCAGCACTGGCCCCGAACCAGCCCTGGAACTGATTTGGTGGAAAAGGGGTAGAAGAAGCCTCGAGAGGAACCAGACCCAAAAGGGAACCCATCCTCACCTGGACAACAACAGACAGCATGACCATAACATTAACAGTTTTAGCATGAAGTCAGTTTCGTTGATGTTATAAACTCTTCATTAATGGAAACTTGAGTGCAAAACTGTTCATGACAACTGTAGTCCTCAGCCATAAAAGCATTACTGTAAGTGTCCAGAGCGTCTTTCAGGTGTGACTTCCAACTGTCCATATGGGGCCGTCCTCCACAGGAGCGATGTGATGAGACTCCAACCAGACATAGAGCATCAGGATGGATCAGGCAGGTCCGAGGAGCAGAAGAGGTCAGTATCTCGATCCCAGGATTGACATGTAACTCGCACCCCTTTTCTACCAAATCAGTTCCAGGGCTGGTTCGGGGCCAGTGCTGGTGCTGGTTCACAACTCGTTCAACTTGCGAGCCAGCTGAGAACCAGTTTGCTTTTCCGTAGCTCAGGGTGCTAAGGGGAGCCACGTCATTATGTCGCTGTATACGTCAGTTATGTCACTGCGTTTGCATAAAACTTGGCGTGAATATCGAAGCAACAGCAACACGGAGAAGAAGAAGCAGCAACAGCAACAATAATGGATGACTTTGCGTTTGTACAGCTGCTGCTTCTCGTCGCTTAAAAATGGTGACCTTTCGCGGTCTTGCTATTGTTGTTGGTCTTAACAACTCCACCCCCCGCTGACATAAGCGATTATTTCCTCTCGTCCCAAATAAGAGCTGGTGCTAGCCTGGAACCATTTTTTCTGGCCCAAGAGCCAGTTCTTTGTCAGTGGAAACAGAAAACCCGGTTCCAAACTAAGCACTGGCCCTGAACCAGCGCTGGAACTGCTTTGGTGGAAAAGGGGCATCAGAGGGACAGAGTTAGCACTGTTGCTTCACAGCAAGAAGGTTCTGGGTTCGAGCCCAGTCATCGACAGGGGCCTTTCTGTGTGGAGTTTGCATGTTATAATGGATGGATGGATGGATGGAACACCTATATTTACATTAATGCTGTTTAGTAGCCTATGACGCCATTCTCCAGAAGTGCCTTGAAATGTCAAATATTCTCCATGCTGGTTCACAAGGTCACGGACTATCAACTATAAACTAAAACCCTGGTCAAGAAGGTTCGTAGCCTACAGGGTAAAAAGAAAGCATGCAAGTATGAGTATTGAGTACCTCTGAGGTACTACTTCTCTCTCTCTCTCTCTCTGTATGGACTCTCAGGATGGAGATGACACCAGGGGCCTTCAAACTCTGTATAGCCAGGAACCCCATTAGTAAAGATTTTTCATTCATTCATTCATTCATTTTGTAAACCAGCTGAATGTGAATTGGAGGCAATCTCACACTTTCAGAAAATAAAGTAAATTACTGTACCTTTAGTCATACAACAGCTTTGGGTGGCATGGTGGTGCAGTGGTTAGCACCATTGCCTCATAGCAAGAAGGTTCCAGGTTCAAACCTCATGGCTGAAGAGGACCTTTCTGTGTGGAGTTTGTATGTTCTCCCCGTGTCTGCATGGGTTTCCTCCAGGTACTCTGGTTTCGTCCAAAAACGTGTGGTTAGGCTAATTGGTGGCTCTAAATTGAATGTGAGTGTGAATGGTTGTTTGCGTCTATGTGTCAGCCCTGCGATAACCTGACAACTTGTCCAGGGTGTACCCTGCCTGTCATCCATAGTCAGCTGGGATAGGCTCCAGCCTGCCTGCAACCCTGTAGAACAGGATAAGCGGCTACAGATAATGGATGGATGGATAAATTGTCCATAGGTGTGGATGGTTGAGAGGAGAAAACCTCTATAATAATCCAGTAGAAGGCAACAGGAAACCACTACTGTAATGTTCCTGACAGACTTTGATAGCTGAAGCCGTCAGATCGGCCATGTCACTGTAGTGATATGCCAAAATGGATGGATCTTGATTTATGGTCCTCTCAGAGGAATGGTGGCCGAATATCTGTTGTGAATCTGTTCAAAATGCATAAATTACTGTTGTTTCATACAAACTGTTGTTCTCTGGCTGTAGAACCAAAAGTTCAGGGGTGGAGCTAGCTCTGTTCCATCCATCCATTATCCGTAACCAGGGTCACAGGCAAGCTGGAGCCTATCCCAGCTGACTGTGGGTGAGAGGTGGGGTACACCCTGGACAAGTCGCCCGATCATTGCAGGGCTGACACATAGAGATAAAAAATCATTCACACTCACGGTCAATTTAGAGCCACCAATTAGCCTAACCTGCATGTCTTTCGACTGTGGGGGAAACCGGAGAACCCGGAGGAAACCCATGCAGACACGGGGGGAACATGCAAACTCCACACAGAAAGGCCCCTGTTGGCCACTGGGCTTGAACCCAGAACCTTCTTGCTGTGAGTTGACAGTGCTAACCACTACACCACCGTGCCATCCTCAGATCAGTTCCAGCTTCTCCTAACTGGGCTGACTCAGAACCAGAAGTCAAGGGGGTGGAGAATAATACATGATTCTTGTGCAATATTAAATGTCACAAAATTTTGACAGACATTTTGGAGATTAAATAGGAACCCAGTATTGTACTATGTTGACGTATTATTCTGAATGCTAAAAGTTAGCAGTGAGTAAGAAATAATGTACATCAGTGATCATCAACTGAAGGACTGTGGTCAGATACAGGCCCAGTACAATATTTTAATGTGGGGGAAAATGTCTGTAGGCAGCATGGTGGTGTAGTGGTTAGCACTGTTGCCTCCCAGCAAGAAGGTTCTGGGTTCGAGCCCAGTGGCTGACGGGGGCCTTTCTGTGTGGAGTTTGCATGTTCTCCCCGTGTCTGCATTGGTTTCCTCCACAGTCCAAAGACATGCAGGTTAGGTTAATTGGTGGCTCTAAATTGACCGTAGGTGTGAATGTAAGTGTGAATGGTTGTTTGTCTCTGTGTGTCAGCCCTGTGATGACCTGGTGACTTGTCCAGGATGTACCCCGCCTCTCGCCCATAGTCAGCTGGGATAGGCTCCAGCTTGCCCACGACCCTGCACAGCATAAGCGGTTACGGATAACGGATGGAAAAATTTCCGTAGTTCAGCAGGTTTTCTGAACATGAATATCATTGCTTCTGGAGCAGATTCTCTGTAGTGGCCAATCACATGTTGTATATCATTGAGCTGAAAGCAGCTCATCAGATCAGAGACTAGCTTCAGGGCTAGAAACATAGGGAAGCATTTCACAGACATAGAGATTTTGCATTTTATTTGAAAATAATGAAAACATAATAGACAGAGAAACGTTTATTCTCTTGCTGAAAAATTCAAAATCTATTTTGTCTCTTGTGCTTGTCTAAAGGGGTAAGGTGAAGCGCCACTATGAAAGAAAACTATCCATCCATCTATTATCCATAGCCATTTATCCTGTATAGGGCTGCGGGCAAGCTGGAGCCTATCCCAGCTGACTACGGGCGAAAGGCGGGGTACACCCTGGACAAGTCGCCAGGTCATCGCAGGGCTGACACAGAGACACAGACAACCATTCACACTCACATTCACACCTACAGTCAATTTAGAGTCACCAGTTAACCTAACCTGCATGTCTTTGGACTGTGAGGGAAACCGGAGCACCCGGAGAAAACCCACGCAGACACGGGGAGAACATGCAAACTCCACACAGAAAGGCCCTTGTCGTCCACTGAACTCGAACCCAGAACCTTCTTGCTGTGAGGTGACAGTGCTAACCACTACACCACTGTGCCACCCTGAAACAAAATTAGATATCCGATTACTAAGAAATATCCTTATTTATCACCATAAACTAATTACTAGTGGTTAAATTAAATTCAAATAGTAATTAAAATGGTTGTCACCATTCAGTCTTGTTAGTTACTTATTTGGACCTCATGGATTGTTATATCACTGGTTCTTTACCAATTTTGGTTAAATTGCCCTGATATACAGTACCAGTCTAAAGTTAGGACACACCTTCTAATTCAATGATTTTTCTTTATTTTTATTAATTAAAAGATGCTTCATGTCTCAAAGTAATGATGGATGTCATTTCTCTTTACTTAGTCGAGTGGTTCTTGACATAATATGGATTACTACAGTTGTGGAATAGGGCTATTTTCTGTAATTTTTATTATTTACTACTTATTGTTTGATCTCAAATGCATCAAGGCGGCAAGAAATTGCATTAATTAACTTTTGAAGAGACACAAAAGCATTCCAGGTGACTACCTCATAAAGCTGGTTAAGATAACGCCAATAGTGTACAAAACATCAATGTAAACGGTGGATACTTTGAAGAATCTAAAATATGGAAACATTTAACACTTTGTGTTTGCCACATAATTCCATATATGTTCCAGATGTTATTTCATAATTTTGATGTCTTCGGTATTGTTCTACAATGTAGAAAATAGTCAAAATACAGAAAAACCTATGAATGTGTCCAAACATTTGATTGATAATGTAGATTTAGACATCATAAATTCAGTTATTCAAATCGACCCACTTATGCAATACCACTAGAGTCTCAGACAGATCATTTAATGAGGTCTGTGGTGCTGGACTACCTTCCTGATGCATGTGATCCATCATTTGGGTGAGCTCAGTTTTCTCACTAACTGCCATGGAAAGGTTTTGTGTATACTCTGTAAGAATTTGCATGGCTTGACCTTGAGTGTCAGCGAGTTGAACTATATATATGGCGCTACTACTCTTAACCAGGTCTACATGTGTTCTGTTACTTGAAAAATCATGATTAAAAAGGTATGCAATAAACACTCATGGTGACACATTGCGGTTTACCTCCTAATAATTTAACACTTGACACTGACTCAATATCAGGGCTTCTAACATGTTAGCATTAATGTTGTGCTGCTTAAGAAGAAACTTTTATTATTAAGGAATTATGTCATGCGATTTCCAAACTGTACTTTGGCACAATTGTATTCGTGCCAACACACGCACCCACTCACAAAAATAAATAAATACAAAAACACTGTCAACTTTGAGTGTTCTTATTTCATCAAGTAGATAATAAAAAATAGAGGAAGCTTCCTTACTGTTAAATGAGATCTCTTACACTGTGTGAAAGAACATGAAGTGTCTTATCAAAGAGCTTCGGAGGAATTAAATGCACCACTCAGTCATCTGACACCATACAAAGTGTGATTGATAAGAAGTGAGTTAAAGAAATGCTGCTGCTGACTCTGATGTTCCCAGCAGGTGCTAGACTTCATGACTTCATTTCATACAGTCTCTGGGCTTAATGGTGTTAAGCAGAAGAAAACTAATGGTGACATGTCGTGGTAGCCTCTACCTTCTAATATGTCAAAGTGAGCTATGATCAGAGATATATTAAATATAGTACATGGATGAATATTATGTGACTGGACTGTAGTTAATAGTTGTAGAAAAGAATCATGGATAGAAATTAATTAGAAGTAATGTTAAGAGTTATGCCGTTGCCCAAAATGAGGCAACTTAATGTTCGTAAGATAGAATTATGTAAGAGTTGAATATCGTCTTTACAATTTTCTTACAACAGTTACGTTTTTTTTTTTTTTTTGCAAGAAAAGAAGCTAACTTTTCCATAATTTCACCTCTAGCCTACTTTTTGCAAGCAGACCAACACTGCACACTCACTGGTTACTTTAATACGAATACCCATCCACCTGCTGTTTTCTGCAGTTCTCTAATCAGCCGATCGTTTGACAACAGCAGAATGCAAAAAATGATGCAGATACAAATCAAGAGCTTCAGTTAATGTTCACTTCAAACATCAGAATGGGAAAAATTGTGATCTCAAAGTTTGACTTTCACTGTGGCATGGGTGTTGGTTTGAGCCAGATTTGAGTATTTCAGAAACTGCTGATCTCCTGGGGTTTTCACACACAACAATCTCTAGAGTTTACACAGAATGGTGTGAAAAACAAAAAACACTGAGTGAGTGACAGTTCCATGGGTGGAAACGCCTTGTTGATAAGAGAGGTCAGAGGAAATGGCCAGATTGGTTCGAGCTGCCAGGAGGGATATTGCAACTCAGCAACTCTTTACAACCGTGGTGAGCAGAAAAGCATCTCAGCATGCAACAGCAGAAGACCACATTGGGTTCCACTCCTGCCAGCCAAGAATAGGAATCTTAGACTCGAGAACAAGTTCCTATTAAAGTGGTCGGTAAGTGTAAAATGTATTGTAATCCAAGACCTGTAACTGTAGCTGATTTCTTGTACCTCAGACTTTTTCTGGTTTTCTACTGTCTCAACAAGGACAGTGGAAAAGTTCCAGAAAACAAATCTAAACACAGTGTGCTTGTTTGCAGCATGCTGAGTTGCCTATTATCAACCCAATTTAGGTCACATTAACCCACCTACCTGACCCAGCAAGCCAAACCCAGCATTTTTAGACTGGATATTTATAGTTCCCAAGAAATGAAAACTGCAATTGGAATATCTCTACAATATTTCCACAATAAAGAATGCAAAGAAACAGCCCCATGATATCCTTCCATTCTGGCCCTTTCCTTTGACTAGCCTGGTTATGCTATGCTAGTATCAATGATACTGCTATTACAAATGGAAAGAGGCAACACTGGGGAATGTTTGAACCTCAGACTGATTCTGTAATCTGAAGAGGGGACATTTATTCACAAAAATCAGAGAACTGAAGAGAATGCTTGGTGATAAACTTGTGTTTAATGCCACTGCCTGCGACAGTACTGCAGATAATGTTAACAAACAGCTAGGCATCTAGTTACATAAAGTGCTCTCTGAGGCCTGAGTAGTATTGTCATATATTCCATTATTTATATACCGTAACCATGTTGTGATGCCAGTTGTCTTAAAATATACCACAGCATCCAGCTAACATTGGCTAAACTAGATAACAAGCTTCTGTGGGTAAAAGTTAATGTTTACCACTTCACTGGCCTCTATCCACTGGTTGGCATCCATCAGTCGTGTCGACTATGGTATTGCACTTTGGGTGGTACAACGTCAGCTGTAGCTGTAGAGGCCGATTCTCAAGGTACAGTCTCGCCCACAGGTTGGGTAGACATGGTTGTTGGTTGTTATTAGATTGCTCCTTCTGGGCTGTTGCTGCTGCTGTATCCTTCTCCTTTGTCTTCTTTCAGCAGACTGGCGCGCCAGGGTTTCTTCATGATCTTAAAGGCCTTGTCTGATGTGGTGCTTCCAAGCAGTTCTGTCGAGGGCGAGGGCCTCCCATGACTGGAGGTTAAACCTGAGGGCTTTGAGATCATGCTTGCAGACGTCTTTGTAATGCAGCTTTGGTCTGCCTGTTGGGCGTTTGCCGCTTATTAGTTCTCCATAGAGGAGGTCCTTTGGGATGTGCCCATCGTCCTTGCGAACCAGATGACCAAGCCATCTCATCCTTTGCTGCTTCAAGAGGCAGTACATGCTGGAGACTTCTACCCTCTCAAGAACTGCTTGGTTGCTGACTTTGTCCCTCCAGGTGATCTTGAGGATCCTTCGAAGGCAGCATGTGTGGAAGGTGTTTAGTTGCAACTCTATCCATTATCCATTTGAGTATTGGGAAAAAAATTAATCCAGGGATGCTATTTTGTAATATCACTGAGCTCAAGTGAAAAAAAAAAATACTTGGGCAAACTAATTTGTCATGTCTGCAGCTGACACATCTAATTCTTTTTTCAACAATTATGTTAACCAACCAAGTGAGCTCTGCTGAAGCAAACCCCATCTTGAGTATTAAAAAAGTAACGTTAGCTGCCTGATGTATCAGAATGCTAGTAGATTGAGAAATATGTTTGCTAGCTAGCTAGCGCATATTAATTCATGCATGTTTCTAGGTACATAGTTAACTATCTAGCAAAGATGACCATTACACTTTAGGGGAAGGGGAGGCGGGGGCAATTTGGCCCCACACTTTTTTTTATTTTAATTATCTGTTATTGAGAATGCAACTTCATTTCTAATTCAACTTTCAGTTTCTATTTTGCTGTACTGGGTACAGATATAATGCATTCCAGTTGGCTCCTGAGTTATCTGCAATAATGCCTGAAATGCTGGTGATAAATTCTATGCATTTTCAGTGTAGTGGCGCCGAATGCTCCACATGGCCTAATGTCCCCCTTTTCCCCCATCCTGAACACTATCTGTAGGCTGCAGCAATGGTTAGATATACGGGATATAACACAAAAGGCAATCAGAACAAAACATCAAATGATCTAGCTAGTAAGTATAGCTCACTCAGGTAGCTAATGTACACCTGTACATGTTTCTGCAGGTTGGATGATGAGCTGTGAAGTGCTGATATCTTCACAGGTCGTGGCTCATTGTTCGTTTGCAGATCATTATCATGCTTTTTTAAGCATTAAAACTGAGGATAACTGATAAATTGGGGTAGGGATACTCATCAGTCTCCACTGTCTCAGACATTACTGCTGCTGACTATGCTTTAGATGCCTGTAATGTAGACCATTGGGTGGCACAGTGGTGTAGTGGTTAGCGCTGCTGCCTCACAGCAAGAAGGTTCTGGGTTTGAGCCTAGTGGCCGACGGGGGTCTTTCTGTGTGGAGTTTGTATGTTCTCTGCATGGGTTTTCTTTGGGTACTCTGGTTTCCTCCAACAATCCAAAGGCATGTAGTTAGGCTAGCTGGCTACTCTCAATTGCCCATTGATCAAGCTTGGAGAGGGATGGGCTCCACAAAGTTTAAATGCCCTAGACGCACCAATGATGGACTGTTGAAATGTCATCAGTGGTGCCCCTACGGCCCTTGCTGGCTATGGGATGAAGAAGAATGTAGACCATTGGCAGGAATCTGCTTTATTCTTTTAATCGGCTTACAGTCTTCCAGGGTTAAATGCATTCTTCTTCTTCTTCTAATTCTCTTATTATTATTTCTACTGCAATTACTATTATCGGCTTACTCCATAATAGTGATAAAAATAATTTGTCAGAAGTAAAAAAAAAAAAAAAAGCCTCAAGTATTATGATTTAATTATACTCTTTCATATTACAGTGAACCAGTGGTGTAGTGATTAGCACTGTCGCCTCACAGCAAGAAAGTCCTGGGTTTGAGCCCAGTGGCCAATGAGGGCCTTTCTTTGTGGAGTTTGCATGTTCTCCCTGTGTCTGTGTGGGTTTCCTCCGGGTGCTCCAGTTTCCCCTACAGTCCAAAGACATGCAGGTTAGGTTAACTGGTGACTCTAGATTGACCGTAGGTGTGAATGTGAGTGTGAATGGTTGTCTATGTGTCAGCCCTGTGATGACCTGGAGACTTGTCCAAGGTGTACCCCGCCTTTCGCCCGTAGTCAGCTGGGATAGGCTCCAGCTTGCCTGCGACCCTGAAGAAACAGGATAAAGTGGCTAGAGATAATGAGATGAGATGAAAAAAAAACCAGCCTCAAGTATTATGATTTAATTATACTCTTTACAGTGAACCAGTGGTGTAGTGGTTAGCACTGTCGCCTCACAGCAAGAAGGTCCTGGGTTTGAGCCCAGTGGCTGATGGGGGCCTTTTTGTGTGGAGTTTGCATGTTCTCCCTGTGTCTGTGTGGGTTTCCTCTGGGTGCTCCGGTTCCCTGGTGCAAATCCTGGCCAGGATCCTACCAGGATCCTAGCAGGATCTTACCAGGATCCTAACCAGGATCTTGTACAGGATCTGAAATATAATCCTAAAGGATCTTGTCCAAGATCCTACAGGATCCTGTACAAGATCCTGTAGGATCCTGCAGGATCTTGAACAAGATCCTGTAGGATCCTAACCAGGATCTTGTACAGGATCCTACAGGATCCTGGTAAGATCCTACAGGATTTTGTGAAGGATCCTACAATATCCTACAGGATCTTGTACAGGATCCTACAATATCCTACAGGATCCTGTACAGGATCCTACAACATCCTACAGGATCTTGAACAGGATCATACAATATCCTACAGGATCCTACAGGATCCTGTACAAGATCCTTTAGGATTATATTTCAGATCCTGTACAAGATCCTGGTTAGGATCCTGGTAAGATCCTGCTAGGATCCTGGTAGGATCCTGGCCAGGATTAGCACCAGGGCTTTTAGATGAATCACATTATTATGAAGGTTATTTTTCAACCAAACATGATGTTGATTGTACTAGGTTTCATAGTTGAATAAAAATGGAACACTGCTCTTTATAACTTTATTCAAGCAAACTCATGAAAACTGTAACTCTGAAATATTATCATGGAATAGTTAAAATTGTCTTCCATATTCACATTATTATGGTTTGTTGAAATAAAGGTCATCATATTTAGCTATATTTAAACCCTAAATCACATATAGTATGTGTGAGCCCTCTTCTGCTCTTGTACAGAATGATGATATTTATTTAAGTTTAAAAAAACCTCGCAAAAAAACTTTAAATGCACTATCTATTCAAGAATTTAGGGCTAGCAAGCCTTGTTTCCATGCTACCCTGAATTTGCTGAATCAGAGTATTGGGAATTCGTTCGGCAAGAACCTACTCAGGATCCTGTTGGTATCCAGTTAGGATCCTGTTCAAGATCTTGTTTAAAATCCTACAAGATCCTACACAGGATCCTGCTGCAATTGAGTTAGGATCTTATTCAGGATTCTGTTCAAGGTCTTGTTTAAGATCCTACAAGATCCTACTCAGGATCCTGTTGGTATCCAGTTAGGATCTTATTCAGGATCCTACTTAGGATCTTGTTAAGATCCTACAAGAACATACCCAGGATCCTGTTGGTATCCAGTTAGGATCCTGTTCAAGATCTTGTTTAAAATCCTACAAGATCCTACACAGGATCCTGCTGCAATTGAGTTAGGATCTTATTCAGGATTCTGTTCAAGGTCTTGTTTAAGATCCTACTCAGGATCCTGTTGGTATCCAGTTAGGATCTTATTCAGGATCCTACTTAGGATCTTGTTAAGATCCTACAAGAACATACCCAGGATCCTGTTGGTATCCAGTTAGGATCCTGTTCAAGATCTTGTTTAAGATCCTACAAGATCCTACACAGGATCCTGCTGCAGTTGAGTTAGGATCTTATTCAGGATCCTGTTCAAGATCTTGTTTAAGATCCTACAAGATCCTACTCAGGATCCTGAAGCATTCGAGTTAGGATCTCATTCGGGATCCTACTCAAGATCTTGTTTAAGATCCTACAAGATCATACTCAGGATCCTGAAGCATTTGAGTTAGGATCTTATTCAGGATCCCACTCAAGATCTTGTTTAAGATCCTACAAGATCCTACTTAGGATCCTGAAGCATTCGAGTTAGGATCTCATTCGGCATCCTACTCAAGATCTTGTTTAAGATCCTACAAGATCATACTCAGGATCCTGAAACATTTGAGTTAGGATCTTATTCAGGATCCCACTCAAAATCTTGTTTAAGATCCTACACGATCCTACTTAGGATCCTGAAGCATATGAGCTAGGATCTTATTCAGGATCCTACTTAGGATCTTTTACAGGATCCTGATACTTTTTCAAGATCTTATACAGGATCATGTTCAAGATCCTATCACTTCCAAGATTTTGGCTCCTTCTAGGATCCTATTTAGGATTCTGCATAGGATCTTATATAGGATCCTATTTCTACTTAGGATCTTAAATAGGAATGTAATCCTGTGCAGGATCCTATTTCTACATAGGATCCTATTCAGGATCTTAAATAGGATCCTGTTCCTATGTAGGATCCTATTCAGGATCCCATTCCTAAATAAGATCCTATAGGATCCTACAGGATCCTGTGTAGGATTTGCACCAGGGTTTCCCCCACAGTCCAAAGACATGCAGGTTAGGCTAATTGGTGGCTCTAAATTGACCGTAGGTGTGAATGTGAGTGTGAATGGTTGTTTGTCTCTGTGTCAGCCCTGTGATGATCTGGTGGCTTATCCAGGGTGTACCCTGCCTCCCGCCCATAGTCAGGTGGGATAGGCTCCAGCTTGCCTGCAACCCTGTACAGGATAAGCGGTTATGGACAATGGATGGGAAAAAAAAGAAACTCAATTATAGTATTATGATTTAATTATACTCTAATATTACAGTGAACCAAGCACTCAGGTACTGTAAGGAAAATACAAGAACATATCTGACCCAACCACTAAGCTACATGTTTAAAATAAACCAGCCTGACATGCAAAATTCACCCTTGTAAATGCAAGGGATCTTGCATGAAACCTAGAAAAAAAATGGTGAATGTACATTCATCAAAGGCAGCTTTTATTAGTCATTTGAGCAACGTAGAGCAAATTCATAATTGCAAGTCCACATCTGTTCAAGTTCAAGTCAACTTTATTATCAGTAATGCCATATGTGCAGGACATACAGAGAATTGAAATTGCGTTTCCCTCTTATCCGCAGTGCAAACAGTAATAAACGTGAAATAAAATATAGGTAAAAGATATAAAATTTAAAAAGGGGGGGGGGGGTATATTTACACACACAAGCTAAAGCTATTCTAAGAAAAGACAGTGGCAATCCAGAAAGTATAAATATGGCAAATGTGGCAGTGTGAATAGAATTAACGGTATAAATTTAAGTGTGACGAATGACAATATAAACAGATTGAACAATGTAAACAGGAACAGCAGTCTGACAGTATAGTAGGGCAATATAGCACGATAAAAACAGAATTATCAGTATAAATATAAATAAATAAATATGGCAGTATGAGCAGAATTTACAGTGTAAGTATAAATATGGCAGTATAAACAGTATAGCAGTGAAGTCTATCAAAGATAAAAGATGTATAAAGTGTAACCAGTGTTGTAAACAGTTTTTATAGTGCAATTAACTTAAAAAAACCAAAACAAAACGTGTAAACAGTATTGTAAACCGTTTTTACATAGTGCAATTGAATTTCGTTACAGTTCGTTAAAGTGGCTGGTGACATTTGGTTTGTGTATTAAGGGAAGGGGGTACTGGCCTGGGAGGGAGTTCAGCATCCTGATGGCTTGGTGGATGAAGCTGTCTCTCAGTCTGCTGGTTCTTGCCCAGAGGCTTCTCATTCTCCTCCCAGAAAGCAGGAGGCTGAAGAAGTGTTGGTTGGGATGGGTGGAGTCGCCCGCAATGCTGAGTGCTCTGCAGGCCAGGCGTGTGTTGTAAATATCCTGAAGGGAGGGTAGGGGGGCACCGATGATCTTCTCAGCTGCTCTCACTATGCACTACAGGGTCTTCCGGCAGGATGTAGTACAGCCGCCGTACCACATAGTGATGCAGCTGGTTAGGATACTCTCGATGGTTCCGCGGTAGAAGGTGTGCATGACAGGGACTGGTGCTCTAGCTCTTTTCAGTCTGCGGAGGAAGTAAAGGTGCTGCTGAGCTTTCCTGGCCAGTGATGCGGTGTTGCTGCTCCAGGAGAGATCCTCGGTGAGGTACACACCCAGGAACTTGGTGCTGCTTACTCTCTCCACAGCGGCACCATTAATGGTCAGTGGAGGATGCTGGGTGGAGGCTCTCCGGAAGTCGACAACCATCTCCTTTGTCTTCTCCACATTAAGAGAGAGATTGTTGTCTCTGCACCATGCAGCCAGTTGGCTCACCTTGTCCCTGTAGTATGACTCATCATTGTTGTTAATGAGTCCCATCACAGTCATGTCATCCGCAAACTTGATGAAGAGGTTGCTGTTGTGTGTTGGTGTGCAGTTGTGGGTCAGCAGGGTGAAGAGAAGGGGGCTGAGCACACATTCTTGGGGGGGCCCCTGTGTTCAGTATGATGGTGCTGGATGTGTTGCTGCCGACCCAGACTGCCTGTGGTCTTCCGGTCAGGAAGTCCAGCAACCAGTTGCAGAGGGGGGTGTTTAGCCCTAGACAGTCCAGTTTCTGTATCAGCTGCTGGGGGATGATTGCGTTAAATGCTGAACTAAAGTCTAAGAACAGCATTCGCATGTAAGAGTCCTTAGTGTCCAGGTGAGTGAGATCTGAATGGAGAGCGGTGGAGATTGCATCATCAGTGCACCGATTGGCCCGATATGCAAATTGGTATGGGCCCATGGAGGGAGGGAGGATGGATTTGATGTGCTGCATGACTAACTGCTCGAAGCACTTCATAATGATGGGGGTCAGTGCCACAGGGCGGTAGTTGTTGAAGCAGAATGGAGAGGCCTTCTTTGGAACAGGGATGATGGTGGTGCTCTTGAAGCAGGTGGGGACAACAGCTTGGCTCAGGGAGGTGTTGAAGATGTCTGTGAGGACATCTGTGAGCTCCTCTGCACAGTCCTTTAGCACACAACCTGGAATGTTGTCAGGTCCTACAGCTTTGTGGGTGTTGATCCTGGAGAGGGATCTCCTCACACTGGCTGGAGACAGGGACAGCACCTGCTCATCCGGAAGGGGTAGTGTCTTCTGTGCAGGCATGCTGTTGTCAGCTTCAAACTGTCCAAAGAAGTTGTTTAGACTGTTCAGCAGAGTGATGTCCTTGTCACAGGTCTGTGGTTGAGGTTTATAGTCCATGATGGTCTGTATCCCCTGCCACAGGCTCCTTGTGTCTCTGCTGTCAGTGAAATGATGGGGTATCCTGCTGCTGTACTGCCTCTTTGCTAGTCTGATGCCACGGGACAAGTTGGCTCTTGCTGATCTCAGACCAGCCTCATCACCTGCTCTGAAAGCAGCGTTCCGGGCTTTCAGTAACTGATAGACTTCCCCCGTCAGCCATGGTTTCTGGTTGGCCCGTACTGTGATGGTCTTAATGTCCGTGACATCATCAATGCCTTTACTAATGTAGGCTGTAACAGTGTCTGAATACTCCTGGATGTTGATCTGGTGGTTGTAAGTGGCTGCCTGCTTAAACATGTCCCAGTCTGTGATGTTAAAGCAGTCCTGAAGTGCTGAGGAAGCACCCTCTGGCCACACCCGTACCTGTTTCTGGACCGGTCTGGTGACTTTGACCTTCGGCCTGTATGCTGGCATTAGCATAACAGTGATGTGGTTTGAAGCACCGAGATGGGGGAGGGGTGAGGCCTTGTATGCTCTTCTCAGCGTTGTGTAAACTAGGTCCAGTGTGTTGTTTCCCCGTGTTGCAAAGTCAGTGTGTTGATGTAACTGAGGAAACATTGTTTTGAGATTTGCGTGGTTGAAATCTCCAGCTACGATGAGAAGTCCCTCTGAATGGGCTGTCTGTTGGTCACTGATGGCACAGTACAGTTCACTCAGTGCCTTGTCCCTATCGTTGTTGTTGCAGCTGGGAGGAATGTAACCTGCAACAAGCAGGATGGCAGAAAACTCCCTCGGTAGATAGAAGAGCCGGCACTTGATCATCATAAACTCCACAAGAGGTGAACAATGTATGCAAACTACCACAGCATCCTGACACCAAGCATCCCTGATGTAAACACAGACCCCACCGCCACGGGTCTTACCTCCTTCAATGAGGGCTCTGTCTGCACGGTAGCATGTTAGCTGGTCGAGCTGGATGGTGGAATCCGGTATGCTGTCGTTGAGCCATGTTTCTGTGAACACAAAAACAGCACTCTCTCACAGCCTGCTGGGTCGCTCTCAAAAGGTGTATATAGTCCAGTTTGTTATCCAAGGAGCGTACATTGGCGAGTATGATGGACGGCATAGCTGGCTTGTGTGGATTAGCCATTAGCCTGGCCCGGATACCCCCGCGTTTTCCCCGCTTCTGCCTCCTCTCGCACCGCCTACGGCACTTCCTCTGCAGGTGTGCAGCAGTAGTGGGGGTCGATGTCAAAGCGGGCCGCCGGAGTAGGCCAAGGTCATGTAGCTCCTTAGTATGTGCCGGGTTTAACTTACAGAAAAAAGTGTTGCCAATGTCAAAAAGAGTCCCATGGCTGTATGTGCGCCTAGGGACGGACAAACGTGACGAAAACATACAATCACTCGAGCACACCGACAAAGACAAACATGTAAACACCACATTATCGGGACAGAGAGGGGCCGCTGCGTCCGCACGCGCCGCCATCTTTAATCCATAAAGCAAATTCATAATTGCAGGTCCACATCTGTGAACCCAAAGCAACCAGCAGGATTCACAAATGTCTTGATTCAGCATTCTGCGCTCTCACCCATTCTCTCTCATGCTCTGATTTTCGCTTTAATGTATGTAAATGATAAGCGAGTGGCAGAATAAACAGTGCTAGCAGTCGCGATGAGGACAACACAGTGTTCTCCATGTTGTGCCAATCATAGGAATATATGAGTTATTCTGTCACACAGTTGCACCTGTGCTTCTGTCCATATTGACATTAGTCCATCAGATGAGAAAGTGTCAGGAATCCTCCTGCTTAATTCAGTCTGTCTGCCACAGAGTCTGAATCTTTCTTTTTCCTCTCTTTTTCTGTCACACAGAGACACTGGGACAACAGACACACTAAAGCAGCTCTGTACTGGTACAGCTCTGACTGCAAATAGAAAGGCAGGTATAATCAAGGACAAATTATGCTTAATGACATGGTCAGATTAAAATAGCACATTTTCAAGTAACACGTACATATTTTTTTGACCCAGTAATTACCAGATAATCACTATTCAGTGAAGAAAGCAGGGGAAATTCGGCATGGTTTGATTTCTTTATTTGAAGAGATGTGTGTTTTTGTTTTTATGCTATTTTCTCGTTTGGTAAAAGATTAGTAAGAAAATCTGCAAAGGCTTTTCTTATTGTCACTGGGTTATTGGTAGAGGATTAGTTGAGGTTAAATAGATTTCAAAATACTGCAACCAGACTTTGGGTATATTCCAGGCTTTATGGTTTTCAAAGCCAGGCCAGATAATGTCAACAATAAAATACTGTAACAAGTCTTAACCTAGTTCAATACTTAAATATAACATACAGTAGTGGTCAGAAGTTTACATCCAGTGACATGAATGTCATCTTGGATATGAATATCATGGTAATATTTGGGCTTTCAATAAGTTCTCTGAACTGTTCTTTTTCTGTGGCAGAATGACCGTACAGCATACATCTTTAAAAAAAAACAGAATTCAGTGCACAATTTTCTTTGGGTTTTCTGAAATCAACACAGGGTCAAAAGTATACATACATGGTCAAAAAATGACATAAGCTCACTTACTGTAGATTATTAATTCAGAGGTGCTGAAACTTCCAAAATGTCTCTTATCTTGCCAAGGCCGAGGTCTCTTAACTTCCTGTTAGTGATCATGATTGACTACAGCTGGTAGCTTCTCTGTGCCTCCATAAAAAGGGTTTGTTTACAGCACTCACTGGATTGACCAACACACAGTAAAATGGGAAAGTCCAAGGAGCTCAGTGCAGATCTGAGAAAGAGGATCGCAGATGTACACAACTCCGGAATGTCTCTTTGAGCCATTTCTAAACAACTGCAGATCCCAAGATCAGTTCAAACAATTGTATGGGAGGTGTAGTTACTTTGCCAAGCCACTTTGCTTCAAGAAAACCCAAACTGTCACCCTCAGCTGAAAGGAAATTGGTTTGGTTGGTCAGGAACAACCTGGGAACCACCATGGCACAGCCCTACCATGAACTGAAAGCTGATGGATCACTGTCTACAGTTCAGATCACCATGGACTAAGAGGCTGCTATCCAAGAAATAACCCCCTGCTCCATAATTGACACCTTCAAGCTAAACTAATGTTTGCAACTGACCACATGGACAAAGAAAAAGCCTTCTGGAGGTAAGCTGTATAGTCAGATGAGACAAAGATTGAGTTGTTTGGCCACAGTGACCACCATGTACAGAGAAACGCTGTACCAACTGGTGGTGGTGGTGGTAGGATCATCATGCTCTGGGGCTGTTTTGCTGCCAGTGGAAGTGGTTCATATGTAAACTTCTGACCACAGCTGTGCTTAAAAAAAAAAAGTATGTTTCCGGATTATTTACTCATCAAACACCTAAACCTATAAAAGAAGTTTCCTCAAACTCAAGTCCATATTTAATACTTGCTTTGTATACTGAGAAAAATGAGAAAAAAAAAGAACGGGTGCTAAAATGGTTATTGTGTAAGCACAGTGAATCACTACCTGTGATTAATATTGAACTAAAAAAGTTCTATAATTACAAATCACCCTGAGAGATTCTGTATGTGTAACTATGTCATAAGAATGGACTTGTCAGTATGATAAGCTCTTGAAGCATTAAGGATGGATCTGCAGTGCTATTTCACACATCATACTGTAACTGTATGAACTGTTTCTGTTTAACTGTAATTATAAAATTGTTTAAGTCCATGTTTTCACTTTTACATATGTAAATGATAGGCCCTTTTGTAGCACTTACTCATCTCTTTCATCCCTAGTAACACTTAAGTCTTACAGTCCTAAAGACTACAGTGTTGCCATGCGATCAATAACTGAATGATTATTGTTATAAATATGCTTATACAGTTGTGGTCAGAAGTTTACACTAACTTATCATGAACATGACTGTCATGGCAATATTGGGCTTTCAATGATTTCTTTGAACTGTTCTTTTTCTGTGGCAGAAGTTTTAGTTTATTTTGGGCTTTCTGAAATCAACATGGAGGCATGGTGGTGTAGTGCTTAGCACTGTTGTCTCACAGCAAGAAGGTCCTGGGTTCGAGCCCCAGGGCCGGCGAGGGCCTTTCTGTGTGGAGTTTGCATGTTCTCCCCATGTCCGCGTGGGTTTCCTCCGGGTGCTCCGGTTTCCCCCACAGTCCAAAGACATGCAGGTTAGGTTAACTGGTGACTCTAAATTGACCGTAGGTGTGAATGTGAGTGTGAATGGTTGTCTGTGTCTATGTGTCAGCCCTGTGATGACCTGGCGACTTGTCCGGGGTGTACCCCGCCTTTCGCCCGTAGTCAGCTGGGATAGGCTCCAGCTTGCCTGCGACCCTGTAGAAGGATAAAGCGGCTTGACATAATGAGATGAGATGAGTTGTGGTCAGAAGTTTACACTAACTTATCATGAACATGACTGTCATGGCAATATTGGGCTTTCAATGATTTCTTTGAACTGTTCTTTTTCTGTGGCAGACGTTTTAGTTTATTTTGGGCTTTCTGAAATCAACATGGAGGCATGGTGGTGTAGTGCTTAGCACTGTTGTCTCACAGCAAGAAGGTTCTGGGTTCAAGCCCAGTGGCCAACAGGGGTCTTTCTGTGTTGAGTTTGCATGTTCTCCCCGTGTCTGTGTGGGTTTCCTCCGGTTTTCCCCACAGTCCAAAGACATGCAGGTTCGGCTAATTGGTGGCTCTAAATTGACCGTGAGTGTGAATGGTTGTTTGTCTCTGTGTCAGCCCTGCAATGACCTGGCGACTTGTCCAGGGTGTACCCTGCCTTTTGCCATAGTCAGCTGGGATAGGCTCCAGCTTGCCTGTGACTTTGTAGAACAGGATAAAGCAGCTACAGATATATAAAATTTTAATAGGGCTGAGGTCAGGACTTGGGGAAGCCCATTCCAAAAGCTTAAAGTTTTATCCATTTTACAACCAACTTTGGGGTCACTTACCTGTTGGAACACCCAATTGTGTCCAAGTTTCAAACATCTAGCTGATAGTTTGAGGTTATGCTGAAGAATTGAGGTAACCCTCCTCCATTATTCCATGCACTTTGTTTATCCATGCATAACAGTTGCTTAACAGTTGGTAGTGTTCTTGGGGTTGAATGCCTCACCTTCACTCCTCCAAAACATATCTTTGGTCACTGTGGCCAAACTCAATTTTTCTTATCCGACCATAAAACTTTCTTCTAGAAGGCTTTTTCTTTGTCCATGTGATCAGCCGCAAACTTTATTCAAGCTGAAGATGATGTTGATTTTGAAGCAGAGACTTCTGTCTTGAACAACAGCCTCTCAGTCCATAGCGATTATAAAACTTGCTCTACTGTAGACAGTGACTCTGGAGTTCTAGCAGTTTGGGTCTTCTTCCAGGCCTTGGCAAAGTGGCTACACTTCCCAATAACATGTACTTGGCACAGAGAAGCTACCAGGTATCAAGTCAAGTCAAAGTCCCTTTCACGCCAGAATCTGGTCTTCCCAGACAGTCTCCTGTCCCAGTACTAGTCAGCTCTTTGAGGCGTATGGGTGTGGTGCCGATCTCCGTTTCAATAGCCGTCAGCCTCTTGCCTATTGAGGTATTTCACTCACGTGACCAAGTCATGTGATCCTGCCATTTTGGATGACACGGCTCGAATCAGTTTGAATGCGAGGAAGGCGACAAACGAAAAACATAAAAGAAAAAGGAGCGAGATGCAGAAAACACCTTCACTATCCGGTGACGTAGGGCATTTACAGGGTGAGCAGAGGGAGAGGTATTTGCAAAAATTGAGGTTAGCAGGCTTAGAGAACGACGTTCACCTGCTTCCACCAGGATTGTTCACTGACGTACGGAAGTACACGAAGCCCTCGTCTTTACCTGACTTCGGCCCACATGATCTGTATACCTATGTCATTAAAAACCCATCGCCATACACAGGTATTGATCTGAAAGTGTATAAGAGTTTGGATGCCTACAAATATTGTGTCAGGCTAGGTAACATGCCTACATCAGCGGGTCGTCCCTGGAGCCGGTGGTCGCCATCTGATTACAGCTAAGGTTTGTTCACATTTTCATTTACTTTCGGTCCTCAGGATAAACAAAATGTTATTAAATGTCATTGAAATAACTTCTTAGTCTGTTGAGACATGGCCCGTTATAAATTTGCTGTTACCAGGCAATGACCAAGAACTGTATTATTAGGGTCGGTGTAGTTATAGCAGTGTATTAGCAACTAGCTGTTAGCACTAGCTAATGTCAACAACATCGTAGCTGGTATGTTACTGTAGCAATATTTACGTTCAGTCATTTGGATGACTGTTAAAACCTTTCAGTCTCAAGTTTTTCCTTTACTGGATTTACTAGTTTACTGAGCCAGCGCGCGCTCGCCGGGAGCCAGCGCGCGCTCGCCGGGAGCCAGCGCGCGCTAGCTCAGTAAACTAGTAAATCCAGTAAAGGAAAAACTTGAGACTGAAAGGTTTTAACAGTCATCCAAATGACTGAACGTAAATATTGCTACAGTAACATACCAGCTACTGTTGTTGACATTAGCTAGCTTGCCGTCCAAAATGGTGGACACCGGGGCGTCACGTGACCCTGTGACGTCAGGTGAAATACCTCAATACAGCTAGAGGTACAGCGGGGGGCTAGTCCTCTGGTAGCTGCAAGAGTTTGACTCCCCACTCACATCTGTATTGTAGTGTGCCTTGCCAGATGGAAGTAGGTACCATTTTTATGATGGTCTTTGGTATGACCCGACCACGAGTAGACCTCGCAATCTCCTGGTCAAAGGCAGACACGCAAACCACTAGGCCAACTCTTGGTTGCTACCAGGTATAGTCAATCATAATCCCTAACAGGAAGTGAAAAGTCCTTGGCAAGTTAAGACATTTTGGAACGTTCAGCACCACTGAATTTTTAATCTAAGTGGATGTGTATTTATATTTTTTTGACCCTGTGTTGGTTTTGGAAAAACCCATATAAATAAAGAGTAAGAAACTGCACATCTTTTGAAAATTGTGAGCATGTTGATTACACATGTCAAGAACAGGAATCTGAGGTTTTTTTTTTTTGAACGTTCAACTATTCAGTTTCGGTGAACTTCCCACTATAACCATACGATTCCTGTTATTGTAGCCCTACTGCCTCAAGATTCAACTTCTTGTCCATTTTGAAATGTTTTTCTGCTCGACACAGTTGTTCAGGAAACCCGTTCACAGGAATCTAATTTGAAACTTGACCTAATAAATTCAAATCTTGTCTTTTAAGCAAAAGTACTGTTTCATAAAATAAATAAATCCACCAATAAGGGACAAGTTAATTTTTTATTTTAATTCAGACCTATTACATTGGATTAAAAATTGCACAAATAAAAATAAAGCTCTCCAAGATTTTCAGTATGGAGAAAATGCTAGAAACTCTATAAGAGAGATAACGTTGATAATCATAACCAGCAATGCAGCTTATAATTTGTAATAAGCCAGACTACATTACAGTACAGTGGGTTATGGGTTTCCTAACATTCTGAACTTAAATGATTGTCTATAAAGGCTCAGTTGCATGGCATCCTCTTAAATGGCTGAGGAAGGAAATTACTGCAGCTGATATGCTAATGTACTGTTAAACACGGAGTACAAAATGAACAACTTGGTATGCTTTTAATGAACGGGTTTTAAAAGGGTTTGATGTTGGTAAAATTGGTAATAATGATACACTAATGCACATTTAATTTACTCCCCCTCACCCAGGACCACAGCTAAATGAGTGCATAGTGAAAACTTAACATCACGATTACATAACATCATTATCACTTTTCAGCTTTCTCCAGTTATTGACGGTGCAGGTGGTGACCTCCAGTGGTGGAAATGTGAATGCACAGACTCACAAGCCCATACCTGGAGGTCTACTGGTCCGACATGTTGTGAGGTCGGTGGGTTGTTCAAACTAGCACTATAAATTGGCTGCCAAGAAAACACTGTTCCCTCAAGAGTTTCATATTTCAAAAGGCACAAACGGGACAAGGATTAAATTACGATCGCATCATATCGGATTTCATCATATCAAGCTCAACAGTTTAAAGAAAGCCTGGTGTCTGCAGTGAGCTTCTTAGTGGAGGATAGTAGACTGGCACAGAGGCATCGCACACACTGAATCCTGGGTGTCCGTCGAAGAAAAACTTCAGACTTTCTCGGCTCTGAAGCTTCTCTGTGTTCTTTTCACAGTCGATAAGTTGAAACTGCTTATCAAAACAGATCTCTATTTGGCCCAACATCTGGAACTCGCTTTCCTAAGACATTTTGGGGAAAAAATATTTACAATAACAATGATCAGTAGAGAATACAGAGTAATCTGATTTACAAATCTTTTTTTTTTTTCCCCCAGACCAAATCCTTTCAGATTCTTACCTTTTTGTGGGAAACGCACTGAATTTTTGGGATTACGCCATACGAATTGCTGATGCTTCCTTCCACATCTGTTAGCTAAGCAAAAGATCAGCAGTGATATCCCATGACATGTATGCATTAAAAACCACAGCTGATTGTTAGAGAAGTTAAACAACCAAAAGGGCATAAAGTGGTCATCTGACTAACAAGAACAATGAATCACTGTTTCCTTACGTGCTAAGCTCATAGATTTATTTATTTATTAATGCATCATGCAAGACCAAAACACCTAGAAGTGAAACGTAATAAAGTCATCAGACATTCTGAAATCTAACAGACTCTGAACTCCCCAGAACCATTAAACAATAAAGATTCTGGGACATGTTTTCCATTGGGCTGTTTACTTAAAATGCATCCAAATAATTTCTGTAATTAAAAAAAAAAAAAATCACTGAGCTATTAATGGAGTCAACAGCTCCATTTTACGTTATTTAAAACATTAAGTTCTCAAAGTTCTTAGAAATGATAAGAGTTCCAAACTCCTTTTCATATAGCTATATCATAAAACAGTTCCATTCACGTTATTATTATTATACAAGTCCTACGACTTACCTTGTAGTAGTTTTCAGAAGGAATGATATCGCTCTTCTTTAAAACACTAAAGCCAAAAAAGAAATGGTGAATTAAGAAAAATCACGCCAGTACAGGAGAACTTCTAACTTGGCTTTGCTTTGTGCTTCATTCATCTTGTCCCAACAGGAACCACAGTGCTAACAGTGAAAACTCCTCCTGTAAATGTTATATAAAATCTCTGCTTACATTAACAACCTAATAATACATTCCTGTATTTTAATGCTACAAAGCTTCACCCACCCATTAAGGTCCAGCTTGCGGTAAAGTTCCAGGGCTTTGCCGAAGTATTTGTGCTGAGTGTCCAAGGCCTCTGCTTTAGCAGCACACGTCCCATGCTTTGTCCATTCATGCTTCCTAAATAACCAGAGATAAAATTCAATACAGCAGAACTGTAAAGTTGTGGTAGTCATCATAACGGCAAATCACAAACATTATTCTATCCACGTTCGCCGGATATGAGCAATCGTGCGCTCCGATTGGCTATTCTACTACTAGGCTATCAGCTCATATACCATGAGTAGAGAAAAACAAAATGATGGAGCGCATCAAGTCAGATATAATCACTTTATCAAGTATTTAAAAGAAACAAACAGCTAAAAGAATACAGCCCCCCCCAAATATCTCCTGTTCCAGACTCCAGCCCAGTTGATGGCAGTAATGCACCTTTAAGTTGGTTTGCCAATTGCCAAAAAACCCTAAAGAAGAAGAAAATAATGGCGGAGTGTGTTGCTGAACCAAACAAGGATGAAATAAAAACTCTACTTGAAAACAAAACCCCAAAAATTACAATAAAGCAAAAAAATATGGAATAAATATATTTGATAGCAAGGACGTATCTTTTATTTTTCAAGAATTATTATTATAGCAGGGCGGCACGGTGGTGTAGCGGTTAGCGCTGTCGCCTCACAGCGAGAAGGTCCGGGTTCGAGCCCCGTGGCTGGCGAGGGCCTTTCTGTGTGGAGTTTGCATGTTCTCCCTGTGCCTGCGTGGGTTTCCTCCGGGTGCTCCGGTTTCCCCCACAGTCCAAAGACATGCAGGTTAGGTTAACTGGTGACTCTAAATTGACCGTAGGCGTGAATGTGAGTGTGAATGGTTGTCTGTGTCTATGTGTCAGCCCTGTGATGACCTGGCGACTTGTCCAGGGTGTACCCCGCCTTTCGCCCGTAGTCAGCTGGGATAGGCTCCAGCTTGCCTGCGACCCTGTAGAACAGGATAAAGCGGCTAGAGATAATGAGATTATTATAGCATTTTTTTTTTACAAAGTGCTATCATTTCACTGGTTTGTTTACAGTCTAAGCGGAAATTATTTTGGTCGGACGTTTTGTACAAAGTTTATTAATGAATTTGCAAAAAATAAAAATGCTCTACTTCTCAAAATCCAGTGAACATGGAAAGAATAAAACAGTTATTCCACTCAATCTTGTCATACATGGCTTTGAGCCGACTTGGCACTACGCGCCTCATCAGCCATCAGCTCAGATATGACTCGATTTCGTGGAATAACTTAATTATACTGTACATAAAAAGGCACAGATCATACCAGAACACTGCAGATTCAGGATTAAGAAGATTTGGCCAAAATGTCTTCATTTCTGGGAGCAGGTCCTGTAAAGTATATGTAGGTAAGTAGTGGTGGGGTGTAGAATGGTGAAAAATTAGACAAATGGTAGAAATGACCTCCAAATCAGTTGAGAAGATTCTGCAAAAAAAGCTTCACAGTGAGCAAAGATTTTCAGAAAAACTCACTTTTCCAGTGCTTGTGCACTTTCATTTGGGTATCTGGAGCCTACCAAGCCACCAACTCTGAAACAAGTCTCCCAGTCAGTTTCTTTTAGGCTGCCCGTTTCAGAAAACATGGCCGTTCAGATTTGACCGACATTTTATTTCTCCGTCACAAGGGAGCTCATTAGACTCATCCCGCCCCCTCATCCGAGTATCTCCACTCATGGCTTGAGAACTGCCTTTGTGAATTAATTATTCATGAGGAAAGCACTACCTGCTTGGAGGCATAGAGTCAGCAGTGGCTCATTATCATTTAAAGGCACAGACACTCAAAATCAGCTGTTCTGAACAAGGCTGTTTCGACAGGGTGAGAAGGGAGCTGTGGGATTTATCCTTGTATTTTGACCAAAGCATGTCACGGACACTTCATTAAGACCTCGGAGAACTGTGTCAACTTGAGAATAAGAAGTATAATACAGTTGTGGTCAGAAGTTTACAGACAGTGGCATGAATGTCATCTTGGATATGAATATTTGGGCTTTAAGTAATTTCTTTGAACTGTTCTTTTTCTGTGGCAGAATGATTGTACAGCATACAGCTTTAATTAAAAAAATCCGCTAGAATTTGGTTTTCTGAAATCAACACAGGGTCAAAAATATACATACAGCACACCTAATATTTGGGTAAAATGTCTCTTCGCAAGATTCACCTTGACCAAACATTTTTGTTGACCATGAACAATCTTCTGGCAGAATTCTGGTTGGATATTTCATGACTCTTCATGGTAGAATTGATAAAGTTCAATTAAATTATTTTTTTCTTGGCATGGACTTGACTTAAGCACGGTCCATATATTTTCAATTAGGGTTGAAGTCAGGACTTGTTTTAAGTTTAATGTTAGCCTGCTTTATCCTCCACAACCAGCTCTGATGCATGTTTGGGTTCATTGTCCTGTTGTAACTCCCAAGTCGTGTTCAAGTTTCTGATGGTTTATGCTGAAGAATTCTGAGGTAGTTCTGCTTCTTCATTATTCCATCCACTTTATGCAATGGACCAGTTCCACTGGCAGCAAAACAGCCCCAGAGCATGATGATCCTACCACCGCTACTTGATACAGTGTCCCTCTGTACATGGTGGTCATTGTGGCCAAACAACTCAATCTTTGTCTCATCTGACAACACAGCTATCCTCCAGAAGGCTTTTTCTTTGTCCGTGTGGTCAGCTTCAAACTTTTAGTTAAGCTTGAAGGTGTCAATTTTGGAGCAGGGGGTTATTTCTTGGATAGCAGCCTCTTAGTCCATGGTGATCTGAATTGCAGACAGTGATCCATCAACTTCCAGTTAACGGCTGTGGCATGGTGGTTCCCAGGTTGTTCCTGACCATCCAAACCAATGTCCTTTCAGCTGAGAGTAACAGTTTGGGTTTTCTTGAAGCAAAGTGGCTTGGCAACGTGACTACACCTCACATACAAATTGTGTGAACTGATCTTGGAATTTGCAGTTGTTTAGAAATGGCTCCAAGAGACATTCCGGAGTTGTGTATATCTGCAATCTTCTTTCTCAGATCTGCACTGAGCTCCTTGGACTTTCCCATTGGATTGACCAACACACAATGCAATGAGTGCTGTAAACAAACCCTTTTTATGAAGACAGAGATGCTACCAGCTGTAGTCAATCATGATCACTAACAGGAAGTTAAGAGACCTTGGCCTTGGCAAGATAAGAGACATTTTGGAAGTTTCAGCACCTCTGAATTAATAATTTAAGTGAGCGTATATAAAACTTTGACCCTGTATGTATAATTTTGACCCTGTGTTCATTTCAGAAAACCCAAAGAAAATTAAAACTTGTGTACCAAATTCTAGTGTGTGTTTTTTTTTTTCATTAAAGATGAATGTCTTTCTCCGTGCTCTCACGGAAGGCGGTCACATTTCTCTCCCTCTCCTCTCCCTTATCTTCCCTGCTTTGCTCCTCTCGGTTCGTCTGTCTGGTGTCTATACTTTTGAGAGACTCTCTCTGCACTGCTCTCCAAACTAAAAATCATGGAATTGATAAATTGGTGTCTCCGCGCAATTGACACAATTTGACGAGAAGCCTGGGTTCGGGGGAACCGGCCTGTCCTGCCGGAACGTTCGCAGCTGGCTACACGATGAACGCGTGGGAGAAGTGGCGGGTCGTGTGCCTGGCGGTTCTTTCTGTGGAGGACACTGAAGACATCTACCTATTTGGAACCATGATTACAGGTATTTTGCTGATTGGATTAGGCATTGCCCTGGTATCGAGGAAATCGGAAAATGGTGACAGCTGTCCAAAGCCCCATAAAGCTGCCCGACATGATTGAAGCGGTGGGCAGAGCTGTCGGCACTCAGACTGTGGCTATTCAGAACTTAAACCGCGACATAGATAACATCATGGAGAAGCTCTTGGCTTTGCAAAGGAAAATGGATCGCTTTGGAGACCAGAATGGACAAACGGAGTAGTCGTGTAAAAGAATGCGTCTACTCGCCCCAAGACCAAACAATCCCAATCTTATCTGCTTTCGGCCCCCTCAGACAGCACTGGCCTCGGTCAAGGCCATTGCTGGAACAACTCCCCCTGAAGATCACTGCAGTGAGATGCTCTTGCATTCCTTCCCCCACTTCCCAAGGTCGCCACTTTTTACCCCCGGTGTGACAAGCGGGTGCACGGCCAGCGCCGTCATGGCTGCAGGAACGGACGGCTGCTTACTTGCACTAGGTTACCTCCCCCCCTCTGCCCCCTCCCCCGATCGGTGTTTTTTTTTAATGTTCCCACACTGTACTCCCCACAGGAGTATAGTGTGGGGGTTGCTTTTTCTCCTCCCCTCTCCTCATGTTATTCTGTATTTTCTTTCCATCCCTGTCTTCCTGTCCTGTCTACTCCCCCTTTGTCAATTGTATGTATGTGTATATGTACGGATGGGTTGATGGCCAATTTCACTGGTACTTGTGACTAGTGACAATAAAGGGTTCATTCATTCATTCATGCTGTACAATCATTCTGACACAGAAAAAGAACAGTTCAAAGAAATGACTGAAAGCCCAAATATTGCCATGACGTTCATATCCAAGATGACATTCACGTCACTGTATGTAAACTTCTGACCAGAACTGTATGCCACCTTTAAACCTAGTTTCTTTCTTTTATTGATTGTAGCACAAATACCAATGGAATGGATGTGCAAAGGAAACTAGTTCTAAGGATCCTGACAGCAGTAGCATGTACGACACAATTTTGGCCACGTCCATCTTGCACCAGAGTAGATCCGTCAAACAGTAATACCATACGGCGGCACGGTGGTGTAGTGGTTAGCACTGTCGCCTCACAGCAAGAAGGTTCTGGGTTCGAGCCCAGCTGTCGGCGGGGGCCTTTCTGTGTGAAGTTTGCATGTTCTCCCTGTGTCTGTGTGGGTTTCCTGTGGGTGCTCTGGTTTCCCCCACAGTTCAAAGACATGCAGTTAGGTTAACATGGGGCTGCTTTGGGCTGAAGTGCCCTTGAGCAAGGTACCTAACCCCTGACTGCTCCCTGCACGCTGTAGTATGGCTGCCCACTGCTCTGGGTGTGTGTGTGTGTGTGTTAACTGCTTCAGATGGGTTAAATGCAGAGGATGAATCTCACTGTGCTTGAAGTGGGCATGTGACAAAGGTTTCTTCTTCTTCATACGTACAGTGTTCAGCGTAAATGAGTACACCCCTTTTGAAAAGTAATATTTTAAACAATATCTCAATGAACACAAACAATTTCCAAAATGTTGACAAGTTTAATATAATATCTGTTTAACTTATGTGAAAGTAAGGTTAATAATATAACTTGGATTACACTTTTTTTCAGTTTTACTCAAATTAGGGTGGTGCAAAAATGAGTACACCCCACAACAAGAACTACTACATCTAGTACTTTGGCCTCCATGATTTTTAATGACAGCACCAAGTCTTCTAGGCATGGAATGAACAAGTTGGCAACATTTTGCAACATCAATCTTTTTTCATTCTTCAACAATGACCTCTTTTTAGTGACTGGATGCTGGATGGAGAGTGATGCTCAACTTGTCTCTTCAGAATTCCCCATAGGTGTTCGATTGGGTTCAGATCAGGAGACGTACTTGGCCACTGAATCACTTTCACCCTGTTCTTCTTCAGAAATCCAACATTGGCCTTAGATGGTTTAGTCATGTTGGAAAAGTGCACGATGACCCGGAGTGATGGTAGCATCTTCTCTTTCAGTCTAGAGCAATACATCTGTGAATTCATGATGCCATCAATGAAATGCAGCTCCCCGACACCAGGAGCACTCATGCAGCCCCACATAAGGGCACTGCCACCACCATGTTTCACTGTAGGCACCATGCATTTTTCTTTGCATTCCTCACCTTTGCGACACCATACAGTTTTGAAGCCATCAGTTCCAAAAACATTTATCGTGGTCTCATCACTCCAGAGTATAGAGTCCCAATAGCCTTCATCTTTGTCAGCATGGGCCCTGGCAAACTCTAGGCGGGCTTTTTTGTGTCTGGGCTTTAGGAGAGGCTTCTTTTGTGGACGGCCTCCATGCATGCCATTCCTCTGCAGTGTAGGCCGTATTGCGTCACGGGAAATAGTCACCCCAGTTTGGCTTTCTACTTCTTTAGATAACTGCAGTGAACTTGCATGCCGATTTTCTTCAACCCTTCTCATCAGAAGACGCTCCTGTCGAGGTGTTAACTTCCATGGACGACCTGGACGTCTCTGTGAGATGGTTGCAGTTCCATCTTTCTTAAATTTTTGTACCACTTTTGCTACAGTATTCTGACTGATAAGTAAAGCTTTGCTGATCTCCTTGTAGCCTTCACCTTTGTGGTGGAAAGAAATTATTTTCTTTGGGGAATTCTGAAGAGACAAGTTGAGCATCACTCTCCATCCAGCATCCAGTCACCTAAAAGAGGTCATTGTTGAAGAATGGAAAAAGATTGATGTTGCAAAATGTCGCCAACTTGTTCATTCCATGCACAGAAGACTTGGTGCTGCCATTAAAAATCATGGAGGCCATACAAAGTACTAGATGTAGTAGTTTTTGTTGTGGGGTGCACTCATTTTTGCACCACCCTAATTTGAGTAAAACTGAAAAATGTGTAATCTAAGTTATATTATTAACCTTACTTTCACGTTATAGGGTAAACAGATATTATATTAAACTTTGTCTTGTCAACATTTTGGAAATTGTTTGTGTTCATTGAGATATTGTTTAAAATGTTACTTTTCAAAGGGGGTGCACTCATTTACGCTGAGCACTGTAGCTGTGAGGATTTTGAGAGTATTTCACCACACACACTGACACTTACCTGAATCAAACTTGCATTGAAATGCCAGGATGTGTTACATTCAGCACCGCTGTTAGGCCTGTGCACAAAAACATTTTATTATTCTGCACTGAACAGTTCAGATATCTTTTATATTTAAAAAAAAAAAGGGACAGAAGAACTCTGAACATACCATAATCCATGTAGGGTCCAGTAACTAAAGTTTGCAGTGCATTTTTCCATCTACAAACACAGAAGCATGTTATAAATTCCAAAATCTAGAGGTGTTGATCAAACTTCTAACAGCACGACTCTGATAGGAGAATAAACTTAAAGGAATGACTGTTTATTGCAGCTACACCACAACAATAAGAGGAACTAACTTGTTCTACATACTGTAACACAGGGTACTGTGTGTCATGACAGGACACGATTTAGGAACGCTGAGCAGACTTACTGTGGTATTAAATTATAATTTAATGTGTGACGTTATAGGAAAAGGTCTCGGCGCATAGAAACTACAGAATAATAAGCAAGTATACAGATACATAAATCATTCAGGTGCTTACACTGCAAAATGTTTGTGGCCAGTGGTGAGTCAGGATGAGTTTAGTCCAGTCTTTCCTAAAACAAGTAATAAAAACTGATAAGGACTGATTCAGATTCGCAAATTACTGCAGTCTTGACATCATTAAAAAAAACAACAAAAAAACAACAACAACAAAAGACATGCAAGCTTATTTATAAAATATAAGCTTACATAGAAATGCTATGGGTTGATGTCAGAAGGACAGATCCACAGTACATAAGACACAGGATGATGAGATGGGATGTCTTCATTTTTCTTCAACAATTAGCACAGCTTGGTCTGAAATATAGAGACAGAAAAAAAAGACACAGTGATGTTTAAAAAAAAAAAAAAGACAGTGATGTTGAAACTTAAGAAGTCTTACACCATGAGCTAAAGTTTCTGTTTAAAGAGCAAGGCCATAATTATGGATTTAAAATTATGAAAGTCTGAAACATTTTTTATAAAGAAGAGTAAGAAAACAAACAATGTAATAAACAATAAGTAAAAATGTCTCTTCAAAGTGCTTTTCTACGTGTGTTGTTTCCCCAGAGATTTAAACCAGAAGTAGCAAACATTAGCAGTAAATAGTACCGATAACAACATACAGTGTCTTGCAAAAATTTTAATCCCCCTTGGTGTTTGTCCTTTGCATTACAAGATGGAATTAAAATGGATTTTTGGGGGGTTAGCACCATTTGATTTACACAACATGCCTACCACTTTAAAGGTGAAAATTGTTTTATTGTGACACAATAATTAAGATGAAAAAACAGAAATCTGGAGTATGCATAGGTATTCCCCCCCTCCCCCAAAAAAGTCAATACTTTGTAAAGCCACCTTTTGCTGCAATTACAGCTGCAAGTCTCTTGGGGTATGTCTCTATTAGCTTAGCACATTGAGCCACTGGGATTTTTGCCCATTCCTCAAGGCAAAACTGCTCCAACTCCTTCAAGTTAGATGGGTTGTGCTGGTGTACAGCAATCTTCAAGTTATGCCACAGATTCTCAATTGGATTGAGGTCTGGGCTTTGACGAGGTCATTTCAAGACATTTAAATATTTCCCTTTAAACCACTCGAGTGTAGCTTTAGCAGTATGTTTAGGGTCATTGTCCTGCTGGAACGTGAACCTTCGTCCCAGTCTCAAACCTCTGGCTGACTCAAACAGGTTTTCCTCCAGAATTGCCCTGCATTTAGTGCCATCCAGCTTTCCTTCAGTCCTGACCAGCTTTCCTGTCCCTGCAGATGAAAAACCTCCCCACAGCATGATGCTGCCACCACCATGCTTCACTGTAGGAATGGTGTTCTCAGAGTGTTGGGTTTGCACAACACATGGCGTTTCCCATGATGGCCAAAAAGTTAAATTTTTGTCTCATTTGATCAGAGAATCTTCTTCCATGTGTTTAGGGAGTCTGCCACATACTGTTGGGCAAACTCCAAACGTGATTTCTTATTTTGCTCTTTAAGCAATGCCTTTTTTTCTGGCCACTCTTCCATAAATCCCTACTCTGTGGAGTGTATGTCTTAAAGTGGTCCTATGGACAGATACTCCCATCTCCACTGTGAATCTTTGCAGCTCCTTCAGTGTTATGGCTGATGTCTTTGTTGCATCTCTGATTACTGTAATGTCCTCCTTGCCCAGTCTGTGAGTTTTGGTGGGCGGGACCTTCTCTTGTCAGGTTTGTAGTGGGGATATATCTTTTCCATTTAGCTGTAATGGATTTAAATGGCACTCCCTGGGATATTCAAAGTTTGGGATCTTTTTTTATAACTCAACCCTGATCTATACTTCTCCACAACTTTGTCTCTGGCCTGTTTAGAGGCTCCTTAGTTTTCATGTTGCTTGCTTAGTAGTGTTGCAGAGTCAGGGTCCTTCCAGAACAGGTTGATTTATACAGAAATCATGTGACCGATCATGTGACACTTTGACTGCACACAGGTGGATCTTAATCAACTAATTATGTGACTTATGAAGTGAATTGCTTGGACCAGCTCTTATTTAAGGATTTCATATGAAAGAAGGTGAATACCTATGCACACTCCAGATTTCTGTTTTTTTTCCATCTTAATTATTTGTCTCACAATAAAACAAGTTTTCACCTTTTTAAAGTGGCAGGTATGTTGTGTAAATCAAATGGTGCTATCCCCAACAATCCATTTTAATTCCAGCTTGCAACAAAACAGGACAAACCCCAAGGGGGATGAATACTTTTGCAAGACACTGTACACTTTGATTATGAATCACTCGATTCCTTTGATTCACAACTTTTGAAAAGGTTTTTTTTATATCAAGCAGGTTGCACTGTCAACTATATACAGTGTCATGCTATATATATAGGAAAAATGTTCAGGTTTTGGGTATATTTTAGGTCTATTTGTTTGGATTTTATAGCATGGGACCAGAGATTAGTTACAGAGAGTGGCTCTGGGTCCAAAAACAGCTTTTACATGACTGTATGTACCAAACTGCCTCAGGTCCAGGGGAAAAATAGTGCACATGTGAAACACCTGTTAAAATAACAGCTGTTTTTGAGACAATAGGACGACAAATTACATTTACAATTCACAATGAAGTCTAATTGTGAATAATCAGGGTCTGGTGTAAAAGCAGTCTCTAGCTTAACCTTCCTATCCTTTAGGCCACCCAGTGTTCTCCACTACCTGAAGTTATAGCTCGACGGTAGTAGTATTGAGCGGCCATCGCCGGGGGGTTCGTGAGGGGGGTGTACCCCCTCGCACGAGAAAATTTTGAATTATCGTAAGAAACCCCTCAGATGCCATTTCCTGGCATTTAAGTTGCATGTTATTTCGCAAGTAGCTGCTTTTGTGCAAAAATCTTCTGACACTGGGAGCTGACTTTACATTTATTTTGTCACTCCGTTACTGAAATGTTTATTGAATAGAATATTTGTTTTTAGTTGAATTCTACACAAAATTACCTTTCATGTGATGTGAAGTATGTGTCTTTTCTCTCCACCGTACTCCTCTCGGAGATCTGAGGCAATCGGAGCCACTTAACTGACATGCACTCCTCTGTCGCCGCACTACACATGTGTAGTGATAAGAGAGCGAGCAAGCGTTAAGGGCCTCTGATTATCTCAGGATAGAAGAAAGCAGAACCCGGGGAAGAAGACAACACTCCCAATATATGTTATTGTTTTTTCGAAAAATAATACGTGTCATGGGGTGATAACGGTACTTGCGAAGTCGACCACATTTTGAGCGGCCATTACTAATGTAAACCTTTTCAAGCAATACTCGGTGTGAATGGTACAATTCGACCACTACGGTTCATGAATGTACATATTTAAAGGGGAAAAAAACGTTACGGAAGATAGATAATTCGGCATTCGACTATATGCCCGCGCGACATTGAAACATGTTGAACCTATTGTAAAGTAAAGCGCAACAACGATCTGTGATCAGAGAATTACTTTGGTGTTTGTATTTGGTGTTTTGTATTGGCATGTTTTTTTTTTTTTTACTTTTCTTTGAAGTAAACTTTTATTTTTTTTGACTGGGCGGCCAAAAATTAAGGCTTGGCGGCGCATTTATGAGTCGGCGGTAATAGCTCTTCTAGCCGTTATGACTCGGCGGCTCGAGGGTTCATGGGAGTTTGCCCAACCAGTCCACATATGCTTTATGGATTTGGAGAAGGCATTCGACCGTGTCCCTCGTGGTATTCTGTGGGGGATGCTTCAGGAGTCTGGGGTTCGGGGCTCTTTGCTAAGGGCTGTCCGGTCCCTGTACAAACGGAGCAGGAGTCTGGTTCACATTGCCGGCAGTAAGTCAGACCTGTTCCCAGTGCATGTTGGACTCCGGCAGGGCTGCCCTTTGTCACTGGTTCTGTTCATAATCTTTATGGACAGAATTTCTAGGCGCAGCAAGGGGCCGGAAGGAATCCTGTTTGGGAACCACAGGGTTTCATCTCTGCTTTTCGCAGATGATGTCCTGTTGGCTTCTTCAAACTAGGACCTTCAGCATGCACTGGGGTGGTTTGCAGTGGAGTGTGAAGCGGCTGTGATGAGAATCAGCACTTCCAAGCCAGAGGCCATGGTTCTCGACCGGAAAAGGGTGGCTTGCCCTCTCCAGGTTGGTGGAGAAGTCATGCCTCAAGTGGAGGAGTTTAAGTATCTCAGGATCTTGTTCACGAGTGAGGGAAGCATAGAGCGCGAGATCGACAGGCGGATCGGTGCGGCCTCCGCAGTGATGCGGTCGCTTTACCGGTCCGTTGTGGTGAAGCAGCTGAGCCAAAAGGCGAAGCTCTCGATTTACCGGTCGATCTACGTTCTGACCCTCACCTATGGTCATGAGCTTTGGGTAATGACCGAAAGAACAAGACTGCGGATACAAGCGGCCGAAATGAGTTTCCGTCGCAGGATGGCTGGGCGCTCCCTTAGAGATAGGGTGAGAAGCACAGTCACTCGGGAGGAGTTCGGAGTAGAGCCGCTGCTCCTCCACATCGAGAGGAATCAGCTGAGGTGGCTCGAGCATCTCTTTCAGCACCTCCCTGGGGAGGTGTTCCAGGCATGTCCCCCTGGGAGGAGGCCCCGGGGAAGACCCAGGACACGCTGGAGGGACTATGTCTCTCGGCTGGCCTGGGAACGCCTTGGTGTTCTTCCCTAGGAGCTGGCCGAGGTGTCTGGGGAAAGGGAAGTTTGGGCTTCCATGCTCAGACTGCTGCCTCCGCGACCCGGCCCCGGATAAGCAGAAGACGACGAGACACTTAACACACACACACACACACACACACACGTATACAGTGGTGCTTGAAAGTTTGTGAACCCTTTATAATTTTCTATATTTCTGCATAAATATGACCTAAAACAGCATCAGATTTTCACACAAGTCCTAAAAGTAGATAAAGAGAACCCAGTTAAACAAATGAGACAAAAATATTATACTTGGTCATTTAGTTATTGAGGAAAATGTTCCAATATTACATACCTGTGAGTGGCAAAAGTATGTGAACGTCTAGGATTAGCAGTTAATTTGAAGGTGAAATTAGAGTCAGGTGTTTTCAATCAATGGGATGACAATCAGGTGTGAGTGGGCACCCTGTTTTATTTAAAGGACAGGGATCTATCAAAGTTTGATCTTCACAACACATGTTTGTGGAAGTGTATTATGGCACAAACAAAGGAGATTTCTGAGGACCTCAGAAAAAGTGTTGTTGATGCTCATCAGGCTGGAAAAGGTTACAAAACCATCTCTAAAGAGTTTGGACTCCACCAATGCACAGTCAGACAGATTGTGTACAAATGGAGGAAATTCAAGACCATTGTTACCCTCCCCAGGAGTGGTCGACCAACAAAGATCACTCCAAGAGCAAGGCGTGTAATAGTCGGCGAGGTCACAAAGGACCCCAGGGTAACTTCTAAGCAACTGAGGGCCTCTCTCACATTGGCTAATGTTAATGTTCATGAGTCCACCATCAGGAGAACACTGAACAACAATGGTGTGCATGGCAGGGTTGCAAGGAGAAAGCCACTGCTCTCCAAAAAGAACATTGCTGCTCGTCTGCAGTTTGCTAAAGATCACGTGGACAAGCCAGAAGGCTATTGGAAAAATGTTTTGTGGACGGATGAGACCAAAATAGAACTTTTGGGTTTAAATGAGAAGCTTTATGTTTGGAGAAAGGAAAACCCTGCATTCCAGCATAAGAACCTTATCCCATCTGTGAAACAGGGTGGTGGTAGTATCATAGTTTGGGCCTGTTTTGCTGCATCTGGGCCAGGACGGCTTGCCATCATTGATGGAACAATGAATTCTGAATTGTACCAGCGAATGTCAGGACATCTGTCCATGAACTGAATCTCAAGAGAAGGTGGGTCATGCAGCAAGACAACGACCCTAAGCACACAAGTTGTTCTACCAAAGAATGGTTAAAGAAGAATAAAGTTAATGTTTTGGAATGGCCAAGTCGAAGTCCTGACCTTAATCCAATTGAAATGTTGAAGGACCTGAAGCGAGCAGTTCATGTGAGGAAACTCACCAACATCCCAGAGTTGAAGCTGTTCTGTACGGAGGAATGGGCTAAAATTCCTCCAAGCCGGTGTGCAAGACTGATCAACAGTTACCAGAAACGTTTAGTTGCAGTCATTGCTGCACAAGGAGGTCACACCAGATACTGAAAGCAAAGGTTCACATACTTTTGCCACTCACAGATATGTAATACTGGATCATTTTCCTCAATAAATAAATTACCAAGTATAATATTTTTGTCTCATTTGTTTAACTGGGTTCTCTTTATCTACTTTCAGGACTTGTGTGAAAATCTGATGATGTTTTAGGTCATATTTATGCAGAAATATAGAAAATTCTAAAGGGTTCACAAACTTTCAAGCACCATTGTATATACAATGGGGCAAAAAAGTATTTAGTCAGTCACCAATTGTGCAAGTTCTCCCACTTAAAAAGATGAGAGAGGCCTGTAATTTTCATCATAGGTATACCTCAACCATGAGAGACAAAATGAGAAAAAAAATCCAGAAAATCATTGTCTGATTTTTAAAGAATTTATTTGCAAATTATGGTGGAAAATAAGTATTTAGTCAATAACAAAAGTTCATCTCAGTGCTTTGTTATATACCCTTTGTTGGCAATGACAGAGATCAAACGTTTTCTGTAAGTCTTCATAAGCTTTTCACACACTGATGCTGGTATTTTGGCCCATTCCTCCATGCAGATCTCCTCTAGAGCAGTGATGTTTTGGGGCTGTCGCTGGGCAACACGGACTTTCAACTCCCTCCAAAGATTTTCTATGGGGTTAAGATCTGGAGACTGGCTAGGCCACTCCAGGACCTTGAAATGCTTCTTACGAAGCCACTCCTTCGTTGCCCGGGCCGTGTGTTTGGGATCATTGTCATGCTGAAAGACCCAGCCATGTTTCATCTTCAATGCCCTTGCTGATGGAAGGAGGTTTTCACTCAAAATCTGACAATACATGGCCCCATTCATTCTTTCCTTTACACAGATCAGTCGTCCTGGTCCCTTTGCAGAAAAACAGCCCCAAAGCATGATGTTTCCACCCCCATGCTTCACAGTAGGTATGGTGTTCTTTGGATGCAACTCAGCATTCTTTCTTCTCCAAACACGACAAGTTGAGTTTTTACCAAAAAGTTCTATTTTGGTTTCATCTGACCGTATGACATTCTCCCAATCCTCTTCTGGATCATCCAAATGCTCTCTAGCAAACTTCAGATGGGCCTGGATATGTACTGGCTTAAGCAGGGGGGCACGTCTGGCACTGCAGGATTTGAGTCCCTGGCGGCAGTGTGTTTCTGATGGTAGCCTTTGTTACTTTGGTCCCAGCTCTCTGCAGGTCATTCACTCGGTCCCCCTGTGTGGTTCTGGGATTTTTGCTCACCGTTCTTGTGATCATTTTGACCCCACGGGGTGAGATCTTGCGTGGAGCCCCAGATCAAGGGAGATCATCAGTGGTCTTGTATGTCTTCCATTTTCTAATAATTGCTCCCACAGTTGATTTCTTCACACCAAGCTGCTTACCTATTGCAGATTCAATCTTCCCAGCCTGGTGCAGGTCTACAATTTTGTTTCTGGTGTCCTTTGACAGCTCTTTGGTCTTGGCCATAGTGGAGTTTGGAGTGTGACTGTTTGAGGTTGTGGACAGGTGTCTTTTATACTGATAACGAGTTCAAACAGGTGCCACTAATACATGTAACGAGTGGAGGACAGAGGAGCCTCTTAAAGAAGTTGTTACAGGTCTGTGAGAGCCAGAAATCTTGCTTGTTTGTAGGTGACCAAATACTTATTTTACCGAGGAATTTACCAATTAATTCATTAAAAATCCGACAATGTGATTTCCTGGATTCTTTCCCCCCATTCTGTCGCTCATAGTTGAAGTGTACCTATGATGAAAATTACAGGCCTCTCTCATCTTTTTAAGTGGGAGAACTTGCACAATTGGTGGCTGACTAAATACTTTTTTGCCCCACTGTATATGTGTGTGTGTGTGTGTGTGTGTATGTTCTTGTGTATAAGTTTATAACATGGACTAGCATTCCAGTACTTACTTCTCTGAAGGTATGTGGTCATATGACCATCGAGCTCTCATGAGCATATCGAAGGCTGATACGTTCGTGCTACTTGATTCGATAGGACTCTCTGTGGCCCCATCCTCTTCTAATTCCACAGTCAAATACTTGCAGCCAAAATCGCAACCTAATGTTATGGCAGGCATATTCGGCATCGCGCTCGTTACATCACCACCTTCTTCCTGAGAACCAAAGATCGTTTTGATCTTTTCACTGTTTACTTTCAACGCTTGAGAGATGAAATCGCCCACATTTTGGTTAGTGAGACAGTGAAAAGATTTTTCTGTACCACACTTTATGCTTACGTACAGTTGAGGCGATAGCTTGGAATCCATGCTGTCAGCGTCAGCTATGGTCAGCACAAGGTTGACACTGTCGTAAAGCAGTCATAAATACCATAAAAACATTCAAGTGAATACTCAATGTCGTAAATAGTTTTGTTTTCGGACTTGGCTGAAGTGGATATATACAACACACATTGTCATTTGTATTTGCGAGTCTAATACTTTTTACTTAAAGAAATATGACCTAGTACCAGGGATACAGTGAGGTTACAAGAAAAAATATGTGACTATTTTTTTTTTACATTTCTTTTTGTACGTTTCGGCAGTTAAAATAAAAATACGCACAGACTTTTTATTTTTCTAGCGGTAGTATTTAACTGCCGTCAGCGGATCTGTGATCCGAAAAATCTAAAATGAGTCGCCTTACATTTTTTTTTTTTAGTTCAGTGCCCATGTCCTGTAATCACACACTGCTTGTTTTAGTGTAGAAAAATTAATATAATAAAACTTAAAAAGGGGACATTTTAAGAAAAAAAAAAAATCACTTTTTCAGTGCTTTTGCACTTACATTTGAGTATCTGGAGCCTACCAAGCCACAAACTCTGGAATAAGACACCCAGTCAGTTTCTTCTGCGCTGCCTATTTCAGAAAACATGTGCCTCAACAAGCTGTTCAGATTTGGCTCCTCTTTCTATGTCACAAGCGGAGCTCAATGGAATTAGAGTACATCTTCATCTGAGTATATCCACTCAGGGCTCAAATCAGTAGTTTTGAACAGGGGTGTTTAGACGGGGTGAGAAGGGAGCTGTGGGGCTTTATCCTTGTGGTATTTTGATCAAAGCATGTCAAAGACATTTTATTAAAACCTCAGGGAACTGTATCAACTTGTGAAAAAGGGGTTTAATACATCTAAACACCCCTGTATGTCACCTTTAAACTCATGTGCTGCTGAATTCTCAAATCTGATTGGTCAGAAATTTTTTTTAAATAGCACAGACTTGCATTAATGCAATCATTGTAATACTTTATGGAAATCACAGGGACATGATCTAAAGTTATAATAAAGAGACTAAAAAAGTTATTTAACAAATAATTGTATCCTCATTGTTATGGTGAAAGTTTCAGTAAAGAGATACAGCATTAATTTAATAAAATGGAAGGAGTCTCTGGTGTCAGCTCCTTGAAACAGTAACTTTTGAAACTCTTGAAACTTTTCCCAAAAGCATCATAGCACAAAAGTCATCGTTAAATGGTAGCGTGAACATCACAATGAACACTCTCTCTCCTAGTGAAGATGCTCTTAGCATTAAGAGGCTTTTGGGAAACTCACCCGTTAGTTGAAGTATTCTGCCACAGAAAAGTTTTTTTTTGTTTGTTTGTTTGTATTTTTTGGGTGTGTGGGGTGTGGCTTATTAACATCAAGAAGTGACCAGAGGAACAAGAGGAACGATTGTTTGGCTGCTAGATTAAAGGAGAACTGAAGTCATTTTTAAACTTGCTTTATTTCTTAATTAACGTGTTATTCAATTATGTTTTCAGTTTTAGTAACCTTATATCGTGACTCGTATTGGCAACTAATTGCAAATAAGTATTATACTTATCGGCCTTTTCAGTTTTTAGCCATGTTGAATTTAGTTCGTTTGGTCCATGGCAGGTGTCGCTTATCCGTGCGATCTTCACGAGACTTGTGTGAGACTTCGAAGCATGAAGTGTCAGCCAGGTGTCAGTGCTGCCATTTTGAAAACTGTTTTCCAAACAAAATACTGCACAAAAATGAGTTTAAAATGACGATTACTGCCTACTTTTTTCCCCAAACTTTCCTGATTGCTATCAAAACAAACAAAACTTCTGGCTTGATTACGTCAGCATTTGAAAGAGGGCGCGCGTGGCTTTTGACAACGTTGGCAGACGTCGGTCACTTTGATTTCCGCTGTACGTTTTACTTCCGTCCTACGATGTCTCGCACAGGTCTCAGTGAATCTTGTTTACAGCCATTGCTTTGACATATAGACTGATGTATTACATAGCGTATTTCAAACACTCGTAACTTGCTATAGCAGTGACAAAATAGCTACCAAAAAGGTGTTCCTATATTTAATAAAATGAGAAATAGAATTTTGATGATAAAATTGATGTGGACGCAGCAGAGCTACGTCCGCATACTCTTTGTGGATTACAGTTCTGCTTTCAACACAATAATCCTGGACATCCTTATCAGTAAACTGGACACTCTCGGGGGCCCCCCCCCACATGTGCCTGGATAAAGGACTTTCTAACTAACCGGCCCCAGACTGTGAGACTTGGCCCCCACTTCTCCTCCACCCGCATGTTGAGCACCGACTCTCCACAGGGCTGTGTGCTGAGCCCCCTCCTGTACTGCCTCTACACCCACGACTGTAGTCCGACCCACAACAACCTTATTGTCAAGTTTGCTGACGACACCACAGTGGTCGGACTCATCTCAAAGGGAGATGAGGCAGCCTACAGAGAGGAGGTCCTGAAGTTGGCAGCCTGGTGTTCAGAAAATAACCTCGCTCTGAACACCAAGAAAACCAAAGAGCTCACTGTTGACTTCAGGAAGCACAGCACCGACCTAGCCCCTCTCTACATCAACAACATGTATGTGGAGAGGGTCCACAGCTTCCGGTTTCTCGGCGTCCTCATCTCCGCCGACATCTCCTGGTCAGCAAACATTACAGCAGTCATTAAGAAGACTCAGCAGCGGCTACACTTCCTGAGTCCTCAGGAAGTACAACCTAAACTCCAACCTGCTGCTGACCTTCTACCGCTCATCCATCGAGAGCACACTGATGTACTGTATTACAGTATGGTACGGCAGCTGCACTGCTGTAGACAGGGAGAGGCTCCAGAGGGTAGTTAAGGCAGCACAGATCATTGGCTGCCCTCTACTCTTCCTGATGGACATGTACACCTCCCGCTGCCTTAGCAGAGCTAAGAATATTATCAAGGACAGCTCCCACCCTGGCTTTGATCTGTTCGACCTGTTGCCCTCAGGGAGGCGCTACAGGTGCATCAGGACAAAGACAAATCGATTAAAAAACAGCTTCTTTCCAAAAGCCATAACCGCCCTGAATTCGGATATGCTCTGACTTTATTTATTTTACTATTTACTAATTTATAATGTGCAGTACTTTATAAGGTGACTCTCTCTATGCAATACTTTTATAATGTGCAATACCTCACTCCATAATGTGAAACGCACATTCACCTCAGGACTGTGCACCTTACACACAACACATTCACCTCAGGACTGTGCACCTTACACACAGCACATACACCTCAAGTCTGTGCACCTTACCTTACAATACTTCATAATGTGTAATATTTTATCTTATGTGACTCTCTCGTGCAATAATTTATAATGTGACTGTCTCTGTGCAATACTTTATATGTGCAATACCTCACTCCATAATGTGTAACATAACACATACACCTCAGTCTGTGCACCTTACCCCCCTTACACCCCCCCCTTTTTCCCACTTCCTCCCTCTCTCTACACGCTGTTTGCACTGTTATTGGAGAAGCTTTAATCTCATTGTACATGTGTAGAGTGACAAAGGCATTCTATTCTAAAAATTTGTCTTCAGTTCCCCTTTAAGTGTAATTATAAACGGATTTTAAAAAAAAAGTACGATATGTTCTGTAATAACTATAAAATTAAAGCCGCTAGCGGCCTTGACGGGCCCTCGCACGTGTGGTTCCGCAACCCAGGACATTCTGCCACCCAACAAAACAGTCACGTCATATATTCATCAAATGTTCAAAGGTGATGTGCATGTTGCAAATGCCATGACGCATGAGAGATAGACAGACAAAGACTAAGTGGGCGTTTCTGTGGTGTGAAAATGTACATTTATATATGTACAGAACTATACATGTGTCTCCTCCTTATCTCTATCTCACGCTGTAATCTTAAGTCATCTTAGCTTGCCTGTGTCTGCTGTGTGTGTGTGTGTACATGTAGAGTTTTCATATGTCTACAACAAAATGCACAATGATGGCAGGTCACTAATATATAGATTTAGGCACTGCCTAAAAGCGGAGCTCCCATCTGTTTCTGGGTTGTAGAATTTTCTTATATCATAATCAGTCTCTTTTGTTTTATTTCTTTACTGGCTAGCACTGGCCATTAGGCGGTGTGTATGACTGGTAATTACTAACACTGGCCACTAGGCAGTGTGTGTGACTGGTAATTACTAGCACTGGCCACTAGGCGGTGTGTGTGACTGGTAATTACTAGCACTGGCCACTAGGCGGTGTGTGTGACTGGTAATTACTAGCACTGGCCACTAGGCGGTGTGTGTGACTGGTAATTACTAGCACTGGCCACTAGGCGGTGTGTGTGACTGGTAATTACTAGCACTGGCCACTAGGCGGTGTGTATGACTGGTAATTACTAACACTGGCCACTAGGTGGTGTGTATGACTGGTGGTACACGTGGACAAACCACAAAAAAAATCAACTTGATGGGTTTACCATTTTTTCTTAGGTATGGTGCTCCGCTGGAGCGCTGCTATTATTGTGTGCGCGCGCGCGCGCATGTGTGTGTCTCTTTGTCAGAGAGAGAGAGAAAAAAAAAAAAAGTGTGAGTGTGCGCTCATAGATGTTGCGTGTGCATACTTGTGTGTATGCATAAATATGCATATGACAGAGTGCGTGTATGAATGTGCACAGAATTGTATATATCATCAGACTCACGATATCCAATATTTTGTCAAGTTTCAGATCAATCCATCACACATTTTTTCCCCATTTCCTGCTTAGCCAGATGGTGGCACTGTGCTAGGCATCTGAATTACACATGTGAATATCATCACAATCATAATACACAATATTTTGTAAAGTGTCAGATCAATCAGTTAAGGCACTGCCAATTTCTGGCCAATGTCCTGCTTGGCCAGGTGGTGGCGCTATAACAGGCAGGCCCATTGGGCGTCAGGTTATCATAATAATCATAATATCTATTGAAGTAAGAAGTGTCCGACCATACAGTCAATGCACTGTGGCTTTCTGACACGTTTCCTGTTTATGTAGCAAGATATTAAAATCATAAGGCCATTTCAACATATTACAAGATATCAAAAATCCCTTCGCAATTTAATATCAGCGACATCTTGGCATCACGTCTAACAAATTTCACATGAATCTCATGAACCGTCTAGGAGGAGCATGTTAAAATTCATCATATGTCAAAACACACACATTAAAAACTCCATTCTTTCCTTGGCCAGTTGGTGGCGCTATACCAGACAGGCCCATAACGGCTAAAGAGTATCAGAATCATATTACAAGATATCGAGTTCAACATTCAGCAATATCTTGGCATATCTCATCTCATTATCTTTAGCCACTTTATCCTGTTCTACAGGGTCACAGGCAAGCTGGAGCCTATCCCAGCTGACTACGGGTGAAAGGCGGGGTACACCCTGGACAAGTCGCCAGGTCATCACAGGGCTGACACATAGACACAGACAACCATTCACACTCACACCTACGGTCAATTTAGAGTCACCAGTTAACCTAACCTGCATGTCTTTGGACTGTGGGGGAAACCGGAGCACCCGGACACGAGGAGAACATGCAAACTCCACACAGAAAGGCCCTTGCCGGCCACGGGGCTCGAACCCGGATCTTCTTGCTGTGAGGCGACAGCGTTAACACTACACCACCGTGCCGCCATCTTGGCATATAATATGTTATATTTCAACATATTACAACATGACGAGACGGTGGTGTAGTGGTTAGCACCGTCGCCTCACAGCAAGAAGGTCCGGGTTCGAGCCCCGTGGCCGGCGAGGGCCTTTCTGTGGGGAGTTTGCATGTTCTCCCCGTGTCTGCGTGGGTTTCTTCCGGGTGCTCCGGTTTCCCCCACAGTCCAAAGACATGCAGGTTAGGTTAACTGGTGACTCTAAATTGACCGTAGGTGTGAGTGTGAATGGTTGTCTGTGTCTATGTGTCAGCCCTGTGATGACCTGGCGACTTGTCCAGGGTGTACCCCGCCTCTCGCCCATAGTCAGCTGGGATAGGCTCCAGCTTGCCTGCGACCTTGTAGGACAGGATAAAGCGGCTAGAGATGATGAGATGAGATGAGATATTACAACATATCAAAAATCCCGTCGCAATTCAACTTCAGCAATATCTTGGCATCATGTTTGCCAAGTTTGACATGAATTTGATGAACCATCTAGGAGGAGTATGTTAGAAATGACCATGTGTAATTTCACTCCAAATGGCCTCATGACATAATCACTCCAAGGTTCTACCCATTCATTTCAATGGAAAAAGGGGCGCTATGAAGTCCTTGGGCCATGCCCGGGGCCAAACGTCTGTGGCTGAGTAGCGAGGACAATGACTGATGTGTGTATCAAATTTCATGAGTTTTCGTGCATGGGAAATGCCTCAAGTAAGGCCAAACGTGGCAGAAAAATAATAATAATAATAATAATAATAATAATAATAATAATTAAAGCCGCTAGCGGCCTTGACAGGCCCTCGCACATGTGGTTCTCGCAACCCAGGACATTCCAGTATGTGTGTATGCATAAATATTCTTATGACTGTGAGTGTGTGCATGAGTGTGCACAGAATTGTATATCATCAGACTCACAATATCCAATATTTTGTAAAGTTACAATATGTGATTGTAATGCAGTTTAATGAGGTGTAGTGTTTTGTTTTCATCACAGTGGGTTACAGGTCACAAGCCTGAAACTCATGTTGTGACATCACATTTTGTTTAGGACATGCCCAGGCATGTGACTTGTAACAGTGTGTGTGTGTGTGTGTGTGTGTGTGTGTGTGTGTGTGTACATGCAGAGTTTTCATATGTCTGCAACAAAATGCACAATGATGGCGGGTCACTATTATTATGCGTGCGTGTGTGTGTGTCTGTTTGTCAGAGAGAGAGAGAGAGAGAGAGAGAGAGCAAGAAGGTGTGTGTGTGTGTGAAAGAGAGAGTGTGCTCATAGATGTTGCGTGTGCATGTGAGTGCGTACTTGTGAGAGTGCATGTGTGTATGCATAAATATGCATATGACTGTGTGTGTGTGTATGAGTGTGCACAGAATTGTATATCATCAGACTCACAATATCCAATATTTTGTAAAGTTACAATATGTGATTGTAATGCAGTTTATTGAGGTGTAGTGTTTTGTTTTTACCACAGTGGGTTACAGGTCACAAGCTTGAAACTCATGTTGACACCACATTTTGTTTAGGACATGCCCAGGTGTGTTATGTTTGTAAAGAGATGAAATGAATCAGAATCATGTTACAAGATATCAGATTCAACATTCAGCAATATCTTGGCATATGTTATAATAGTTCAACATATTACAATATATCGGCATCATGTTTGCCAAGTTTGACATGAATTTGATGAACCGTCTAGGAGGAGTACGTTAGAAATGACCATGTGTAATTTCACTCCAAATGGCCTTATGACATCACTCCAAAGTTCTACCCATTCATTTCAATGGGAAATGGAAAAAGGGGCGCTATGAAGTCCCTGGGCCATGCCCGGGGCCAAAGGTCTGTGGCTGAGTAGCGGTGACAATGACTGTGTGTATCAAATTTCATGAGTTTTCGTGCATGGAAAATGCCTCAAATAAGGCCAAACGTGGCAGAATAATAATAATAATAAGAAGAAAAAGAAGCGGAAGGAGAATCCTTCCAAAAACAATAGGGTCTCGCACTGAATGGTGCTCGGGCCCTAATTAATTACTGGCTAATTGTGATGATGGAAGAGAAATGGGACACTTCATGAAGGGCTGGTATAGAAAAATAATCAACTTCAAGGTGGTAACTTTAAAGTGCATATCATGGGTAAATTCAGGAGCAAGATCAATGTAATTCTATTTTATATTAAACTTTGGTCAAATATCTGTCACATTTTGCATTTTGTGCAATTTTTTTTTACCTTGCGCAATACCAGAAAAATTCATTTGAAATCAAGCCATTTGAGGCGAATTGGTCCGCCTCTGAAAAAACTTGGCATTTGGATTTCACGGCAAACAGTGATTTTCGTGACGTCACGTGCGGGACGCCTCCTTCTGAATCCTACGTCAGCGCTGACTTGTTTATGAGAAAACGACCTGGTGGTTTTCTGCAAATTTCTTTAACGTTATCACGTAATTATTAAAATGGTAAACAGATGTATCGTAGGAGGGTGTAGCAACACCAATCTTGATGGGATTAGTACTCATCGTTTCCCAAAAGACCAGACAAAGAGAGCTTCGTGCGAGGCACCCGGAAAAAGCCGAGGACCAAAGCAGAGCCGAGAAAAAGACCAAGAAAATCGGCGATTCACAAGTCGACTGTTGCCAGGGTAAGAAATAAGAGACTATACTCTAAATTAGGTGTTCCTGTGTTTGTGTGGTACATGGATAATGTTATTTATTGACACACACAAAAGTAAACAACACGAAAGTGCTGGGCGATAATACACTTACTTCACATTTATCAAGGGATCTGCGTGTCAGGGCTTGAGATCTTGGGACCTGTCAGACACATTAAATGTACATACAACCCTGCTTAGCCGAGCTCATGTGTGTAGCTTATGAAATCTTTCTCCTACAGTAGCCAGTACTCTTCTAAATGAATAAATATATAAATACATAATAGTAATTAGAAAAAATATGATTTATGTAACAATAGATAGATGAGCATTGATACATGAATCCATGGGTTTAGGCTTCGCTCTTCCACTATCATCAGCATCTCCTTCTCTGGCCAAAACATCCCCCTATCCACAGCTGTCACTAACCTGGGTGTTAAAATGGACTCACACCTCACCTTTGACACCCACATCAAACATCTCTGTAAGACAGCCTTCTATCATCTCAGAAACATAGCCAAACTCCGTCCTTTACTCAGCCTGGGAGATGCAGAGAAGCTCGTCCACGCCTTTGTCTCCTCCAGACTAGACTACTGTAATGCACTCCTCATCGGGATACCTGGCAAGAACATCCAGAGGCTTCAATACATCCAGAACTCTGCTGCCAGGATCCTGATGAGGGTGCGCAAACATGAACACATTACCCCCATTCTAAAAAACCTTCACTGGCTCCCGGTCCATTTCAGAATCCAGTACAAGGTTTCACTTCTCACCCACCAGTGCATAAATGGAAATGCCCCCCACTACCTACAAGAACTCCTCACCCCCCAGGTCAACACACGCTTCCTCCGGTCCACAAACACAAATACCCTCCACGTACCCAGAACCAAACTACACAGCATGGGTGACAGGGCCTTTTCCTGTGCTGCTCCAAGGCTGTGGAACGCCCTCACTGACCATCTGAGGGCCCCACAGCCTACAGAAACTTTTAAAAGACACTTAAAAACACATCTTTTTAAATTGGCCTACTGTTAATCTTGTTCCTTCTTTTCATTTTTATTTTATTGCTTCTGCTTCTTTTCATTTTTATTTTATTGCCTCTGCTTTTTTTTAGTGCAACACTTTTTTATTGCAACTCCTTTTTTAACTTCCCTTTTTATCTATTTTTTGTAGCACTTTGAGATTTTAACAATAGAAAGTGCATTATAAATAAAATTTATTATTATTATTATTATTATAGAAGCTCAGGCGACAATTCCATATTTCAATGCAAAATCACTAGCTGCTAAACTTGGTCTACACAGGCTGTGCACTGAACCCATGCAAACTCTCGCAGCCTGCTGGCGCTTCCGCACGTGACGTCACAAATCTGGCTCCAGACTCCTTTGGGATTTTTCCAGACGCGTTTTGTTATTTTATTTTTTTCTGCTGTAAACAGACGGCCTTTTTGCAAAATTACCCTTCTGGATGAGTGTGTAAAGGGACATACTTTCATATTAAAAAAGAAAAAAAAAAAAACGAAATTGGTCCAGGATATGCACTTTAACACCACCTTGTCACTGATTAAGAGTTGACTCTTTTCATAATCATATCTTGTCGTGCCAGTACTGCAGCCAGTTCAGGGCTTCTTGGTTAGCTTCATATAGGTCTAGATTGGTGACATTTGGACCCAGTTCACACTCACAGAATGTGTCCCATAGTTTGGTTAGGATGACCACATCGACACTCGGCTGAGTTCACCCGTCCCCATTTCAGGAGGTTGTCTTTAGTTCTACCTACTCTGCTCCTGGCTCTGTTCAGGGCAATCCATTCCCTTCTGTGCAAGTGAGTACCATGAGGTAGGGACTTGCAAGGACTCTGAAGAGCTTCATTTGGTGGTAGAGTGTCAGAAGCTTTCCAACAGTCTAGTCGGTATTTGGCAGTGTCCTTAGGGTTTAGATTCTGTACAACCATGAAGCTCTTTCTGGACTTGAGTCTTCTTATATCTTGGTAATGGTGTAGAGGATGTCTTGGGTCTTGCTCTTGTAAAAACTTCTGGGTTCTGGAGTGAGCTTCTCATCAGATGGAAGGTGGTGCAATACCTGCTGATAGGGGTGTAGGTTTCAGCACTCCTGTTATGATACAGCAAGAGGTATTAAGCTCAGCATCCACTTTTCCAGCATGGCATGACCTTTCCCATACCGGACAGCAGTATTCTGCTGTAGAGTAGCATAACACCAGAGCAGTAGATCGCAAGGTGTTGGCATCAGCTCCCCAGTTGAGAGTTGTTAGGTTGTTGAGGAGATTGTTTCTAGAAGTGATCTTCTCCTTGAGTTTTCTTACATGCTCGCTGTCTAAGGTTACTCCAAGGTAAACCGGGAATTTGTCATTGACCAGTTTCTTACCATTCCAAGCGCTGTTCAGCTGTCGTTGGGCCTGATGGTTGTTCAGATGGAACATGCAGACTTGTCTTGCCAGGGTTTGCATTTAAGAAGTTGGTTTCATAGTAGTCTGAAAGACTATTTAGGGCAGCTGTATATGGAATCAATTTTGTGCCAAAATGTTCATACAATACTTTTGAAATATCAAACAAAAACGACAAATCAAAATACAAAAAAAAAAGTCAATTTTTTTAGACTGGCAAACAAATTATTCGTGTAATCGTGCAAAATATCAGTCTATTACTCTTCAGAAACCTTTTATTTTTCTTCGATGTAATTTATTTTGGTTGTGATTCCAGCTTTCTCGTTTACGCTCCCTGACTTTTTGCTTGCAGTTTTGGCACAAACTTCACGTGTGGGTGGGCTGTCCAGGAATGCATTCCCATTGGCTAACTTGTGTTTGACTGACAGCTACGCTCAGCGATTCCCCCAGAGGCTGTTGCGGCCATCTCCTACTCGGATTTTGGCGGACTGTTTGACGAGTGACCGATCCATTGACGGTAAACAAGGATCGAGTGGACTTTAGTGGCGACTATGATATTGAATTAATTCAACAAAAGTGTAAGTACGGGACAAATGTGTTGTATGTGTTGCAGTAGTACACATTATGCAGGTGTTTCGTGGCAAGTCAAATGTTAGACTGTGGCAGCGGGGGCGTGGTCAAGCATCGGTCTGTGACAGGAGGGTGGAGTCAGGGAAGGTAAGTGGCAGAATCACTACACCTGTCGTTAATTAATGTTTGTGTGTCTTCCCAGTGACCGCACCCTATTTAAGGAGAGAGAGCGAGAGGAGAGGGAGCTCTCTCCCGAACCAGACGGCTGATGTGTGTGCGTGTGTCTGAGTGTGTGAGAGTGTTTAAAAAAAGCTGAAAAGCGGAATAAAAGAGAGTTTTGTGAACTCAGTTCTGGCCTACCGTCTTTCTGTGCTCCACCCACCTACATGAACTGTCACAGTGGTGCTGAAACCCAGGACATGAGCACAGAAGAGAACAGCCCCATGGAGTCCTCCCCCTTTGCGGACCTGATCCAAGCCCTCACCACAGCCCAACAGAGCCAGCACCAGGCACTGCTCGCCCTCCAAAAGGAGCAAGAACAACGGTTCGAGGCCCTGGTGCTGGCGCAACAGGAAGATCGTCGGGCGTTCCGGCACCTCCTCGCGTCGGCAGGGTCTACCAATGCTTCCACCGCGGGCCCGCCACCCTAACAAAGATGGGCCCGCAGAACGACCCCGAGGCATTCATCACGCTCTTTGAGCAAGTCGTGGAGACCTCGGGGTGGCCGATGGATCAGCACGCGGCGTGCCTCCTCCCCCTGCTAATGGGAGAGGCGCAGCTGGCTGCGCTACAGCTCCCCACCGACCGCTGGTTGGCCTACGCAGACCTTCGCCAGGCCGTCCTCCAGCGGGTGGGGCGCACCCCCGAGCAGCAGCGTCAGCGCTTCCACGCTTTGCGCTTGGAGGAAGTCAGCCGGCCGTTCGTGTTTGGCCAGCAACTCTGGGACGCCTGCTGGCAGTGGTTGAGGGCCGACAGCTGCGATGCCGAGGGACTCATCGACCAGGTGGTACTGGAACAGTTCATCGCCTGTTTACCAGCAGGAACCGCAGAGTGGGTCCAGTGCCACCGCCTGGCGTCGCTGGATCAGGCAATCGAGCTGGCGGAGGACCATTTGGCGGCTGTCCCGATGGCAGGACAGCAGATGACCTCTCCTCTCTCTCCTCCTCCTGTGTCTCCTCCTCGCCCCATTCCCCCATCACAGAGGCGGGGGCTGGCACCACCCCAGCTGGCCTGCCGCACCCGCGGTGCCCTTCCGTTTCTCCCTTCTGTGTCTGTCTCTCCCCCCCTCAGGTGAGTGAGCCCCAGAGCACTCATGCAGAGAGGAAGCCCAGGCCGGTTTGCTGGCGCTGCGGGGAGCCGGGCCACCTCCAACAGCAGTGCTCGGTAATGGAGGTGGGCGCGGTGGTTCGGATCCCCGACGCGCCAGGAGCCGCCCCCGATCGGGCCGGAGCGTATCGCATACCGGTGAGTATCCAAGGGGATACATATCAGGCGTTGGTGGATTCTGGTTGTAATCAGACCTCAATCCACCAAAGCCTGGTGCAAGACGAGGTATTGGGGGGAGCACAATTGGTGAAGGTGTTGTGTGTGCATGGGGATGTTCACAACTACCCTTTAGTGTCGGTCCACATTCTTTTCCGAGGGGAAAAATTTATAGTGAAGGCGGCGGTTAATCCTCGCCTTACCCACTCTATAATTTTGGGGACTGATTGGCCGGGATTTCGGGATTTAATGACACACTTAGTGAAGAGTGGGTCCTGCCATTTAACAGGGGGAGTTCCTGGTGTCGCTTTGGCGGGAGCAGCTGTCACAGAGCCGTCTATGTCATCTCCGCGTCAGAGTGAGGAGCCGCCACCGGCCCCTCCTCTCTCTGTTGGGGAATCCCTCGTGGATTTCCCATTGCAGCAATCGCGAGACGAGACTCTGCGGCATGCGTTTGACCAAGTGAGAGTAATCGATGGTCAAACGCTCCAGCCGAACGCCACCCCGTCCTTCCCCTACTTCGCGATTATGAAGGATAGATTATACCGAGTGATGCAGGACACTCAAACTAAAGAGCGAGTCATGCAGCTTTTGATTCCGAAGAGCCGCCGGGAATTGGTATTCCAGGCAGCTCAGTTTAATCCCATGGCTGGACACTTAGGGCAGGATAAAACACTAGCCCGAATAATGGCCCGATTCTATTGGCCGGGGATTCGCGGCGATGTCCGTAGGTGGTGTACGGCGTGCCGCGAATGCCAGTTAGTAAATCCAGCGGCCATTCCAAAAGCTCCTTTGCGCCCTCTACCGTTAATCGAGACCCCGTTCGAAAGAATTGAGATGGATCTCGTCGGGCCATTAGATCGGTCAACACGAGGGTACCGCTTTATATTAGTCCTAGTGGACTATGCAACAAACGCGATACCTGGAAGCAGTGCCTCTTCGCAATATCTCAGCATGCAGTATTGCGGAGGTACTCTTCCGCGTCATCTCCCGAGTTGGAATCCCGAAAGAGATTCTGACTGATCAAGGCACCCCGTTTATGTCATGAACACTGAACGAACTGTATGGGTTATTAGGTATTAAGCCGATCCGCACCAGCGTGTATCACCCACAAACGGACGGTTTAGTGGAATGGTTTAATCACACCCTCAAAAACATAATTAAAAAATTCGTAAGTGAGGACACGCGTAACTGGGATAAATGGCTCGAACCCTTGTCATTTGCAGTGCGAGAGGTCCCCCAAGCCTCCACGGGGTTCTCCCTGTTTGAATTATATGGGCGTAAGCCGTGCGGCATTTTAGATGTGCTGCGAGAAAATTGGGAGGAGGGACCTTCACCAAGCAAAAATGAAATTCAATACGTTATTGACCTGCGCGCAAAACTCCACACACTCACACACCTAACCCAGGAGAATTTGCGGCAGGCCCAAGAATGGCAAACCTGCCTGTACGACAAGGGTACGCGCCTTAGAGAGTTTGCACCGGGAGAGAAAGTACTCGTACTGTTGCCCACATCGAGCTCTAAATTAGTCGCCAAGTGGCAAGGACCCTTTGAGGTCACACGGCAAGTCGGGGATGTCGACTATGAGGTGAAGCGAACGGACAGGGGTGGGGCGCTACAGATTTACCACCTCAACCTACTCAAACTCTGGAACGAAGAAGTCCCCGTGGCGTTGGTGTCGGTGGTTCCGGAGAAGGTGGAGCTGGGGCCGGAGGTTCAAAAAGGAACATTAGCATCACGTACCTCTCCGGTCCCCTGTGGAGACCACCTCTCCCCGACCCAACTCGCGGAGGTTGCCCAGTTGCAGACCGAGTTTTCGGACGCGTTCTCGCCCCTGCCCGGCTGCACTAACCTCATAGAGCACCACATTGAGACGCCCCCGGGGGTGGTAGTGCGTAGCCGCCCTTACAGGTTACCCGAGCACAAGAAAAAGGTGGTTCGGGAAGAACTCGAGGCCATGCTCGAAATGGGCATCGTCGAGGAGTCCCACAGTGACTGGAGCAACCCAGTGGTCTTGGTACCCAAGGCCGACGGGTCGGTCTGGTTCTGTGTGGACTATAGAAAAGTCAACGCGGTGTCCAAATTCGATGCATACCCAATGCCTCATATTGATGAGTTGCTCGATCGGCTAGGCACGGCTCGTTTTTACTCAACACTGGATTTAACAAAGGGTTATTGGCAGATCCCCTTGACTCCATTATCCCGGGAAAAAATGGCCTTTTCCACACCGTTCGGCTTACACCAATTCGTCACACTTCCTTTTGGGCCGTTTGGGGCACCCGCTATGTTTCAGCGGCTGATGGACAGGGTCCTCCGCCCCCACGCCACCTATGCGGCCGCCTACCTTGACGACATCATCGTCTATAGTAACGACTGGCCGAGGCACCTCGAACATCTGAGGGCTGTCCTTAGGTCGCTGAGGCAAGCGGGTCTCACAGCCAACCCGAAGAAGTGTGCGACTGGGTGGGTGGAAGTACAGTATCTGGGCTTCCACTTGGGCAATGGGCAGGTGCGTCCCCAAATTAACAAGACCACAGCAATTGCGGCCTGCCCAAGACCAAAAAGGGGATGAGACAGTTCCTGGGGCTGGCTGGCTATTATCGTAGGTTTATACCTAATTATTCGGACATCACCAGCCCGCTGACTGATCTGACTAAAAAGGGGGCACCAGATCTGGTCCAGTGGACGGAGCAATGCCAGTGGGCTTTTTCTAAGGTAAAGGCTGCACTGTGGGGGGGGGGGGCACTTTTACACTCCCCTGACTTTTCTCTCCCCTTTATGTTGCAGACGGATGCGTCGGACAGAGGGCTGGGGGCCGTTTTGTCCCAGGAGGTGGAGGGGGAGGATCGCCCAGTCTTATACATCAGTCGCAAGCTGTCAGTGCGTGAGGGGTGCTACAGCACCATCGAGAAAGAGTGCCTGGCGATCAAGTGGGCGGTCCTCGCCTTCCGTTACTATCTGCTGGGACGCCCTTTCACCCTCTATTCGGACCACGTGCCCCTCCAGTGGCTCCACCGCATGAAGGATGCCAACGCGTGGATCACCCGTTGGTATCTGGCACTCCAACCTTTTAATTTCAAGTTGATCCACAGGCCGGGGGCGCAGATGGTCGTGGCGGACTTCCTCTCCCGTCAAAGGGGGGGGGGGGGGGGGGGGGAGTCGGCTGCAGGCCGGACGGCTGCCCGGCCTGGGACCCTGTCCACACGTAGCCGGGTATCTGCTAAATCGAAGATATTTTTCTACGTTTAGGCCTGTCATCCACATGAAAACACATCAAAAACGAATATTTAAAAAAACTCCAGGCAAAGTGAAGATTTTTGAAAACTCCGTGTATGCCTTTTCGTGTAGACAGAGATAACCGGAGTTTTGCGTTTTAGAACGTCACAATCTGCGCCAAAAAAATGACAACAAATCTGCCCTGATGTCAAACGTGCGACCTTTGTTTACTGCAGAAGCCAGATTAAGCATGGACAAAGAGTAATGGATCGGAATAGTGCCTTGAAAGCGTTAATTATTGTGCAGGTGCTATTTACATGTTTAATTTTAGAAGCCCAACTACTGACAAGATTCCCAATCAACGTTTTCTTGCGTCTTTTGAAGTTTATACTCCAAAATTGTGTTTAGAAGCAATTCTGTCTCCGAGTCTGTCCAGACAAACGAGCTTGGCACCATGTTTTATGTTTAGGCGGAAGTGATGCCAACAGAGGGCTATTCTGATGTGATTAGGGGGTAGGATTTGGGGAAATAATGCCATCTACAGGTTTGGAATGCTTATGAATGTGATTGAAAACGCAGATGTTCGGTTATGTGTGGAAGGGATTTTTTTCGAAGACGAGGTGGTGTGGATAAAACATTTTTATAAACGGGGGGAATGTTCGGTTTTAAAAATACCCGGCAACGTGTGTACATGGCCTGAGTCGGGCGGTGGGGGTATGTGGCAGCGGGGGCGTGGTCAAGCATCGGTCTGTGACAGGAGGGTGGAGTCAGGGAAGGTAAGTGGCAGAATCACTACACCTGTCGTTAATTGTGTTTGTGTTTCTTCCCAGTGACCGCGCCCTATTTAAGGAGAGAGAGCGAGAGAAGAGGGAGCTCTCTCCCGAACCAGACGGCTGATGTGTGTGCGTGTGTCTGAGTGTGTGAGTGTTTAAAAAAAGCTGAAAAGCTGAATAAAAGAGTTTTGTGAACTCAGTTCTGGCCTGCCGTCCTTCTGTGCTCCACCCACCTACATGAACTGTCACATAGACTTAGCTCCACTACCCAATATAATAGCTGTCTTGCTAACGTTAAACACACCTGCATAATGTGTACTACTGCAACACATACAGCACATTTGTCCCGTACTTACACTTTGCTGAATTAATTCAATATCATCGTCGCCACTGAAGTCCACTCGATCCTTGTTTACCGTCAATGGATCGGTCACTCGTCAAACAGTCCGCCAAAATTCGAGTCGGAAATGGCCGCAACAGCTTCCGGGGGAATCGCTGAGCGTAGCTGTCAGTCAAACACAAGTTAGCCAATGGGAATGCATTCCTGGACAGCCCACCCACACGTGAAGTTTGTGCCAAAACTGCAAGCAAAAAGTCAGGGAGCGCAAACGAGAAAGCTGGAATCGCAACCAAAATAAATTACGCCAAACAAAACTGAGAAAGACGCGGAACAAAAATAAAAGGTTTCTGAAGAGTAATAGACTGATATTTTGCACGATTACACGAATAATTTGTTTGCCAGTCTAAAAAAATTGACTTTTTTTTGTATTTTGATTTGTCGTTTTTGTTTGATATTTCAAAAGTATTGTATGAACATTTTGGCACAAAATTGATTCCATAGCCGTAAGTCTTCGCTCAATGACCTCGAAAGACTTGTGTTGGGTGGTGAGTCGACTCTTTTGAATCCCATAAAAGAACTGTTCAAAAAGAAAGTCATTTGCGAATCGGTTCTTACTGAATCCTCGCTGCTGATGATGGTGACGTTTATTTAGTAAATGTACAAAATACAAGTATAGGTCTAGTACAGATTAAAATACATGGATAGTACAATAAAGTGTAAACACTTATTTCTATTGTGGTCCAAGTAAATCAAGTGGCAAAAAGGGGGTATTAAAAAAAAAAAAAAAAAAGGACAAGAAGTATACAAAATAAAATATGGCATGAATTAGGACATAATAAAAGGCTTTTGCGATTGCTGATAAAATTGATCAAATAAAATTTCTTGACATTGGATTGATAACTATGTAAAACATTTATAGACTGCAACTGACTTGGTGTAGTCCAGGAATCGCTGCTGATACAATGTAATTCAGCATGTTATAGATAAGAGAAATAGTGAAAATAATAAAGATTCCTGGACCTTAGAAGATCTAAAGGAAGTCAGAATAAAGACCCACTTACCCCTTTGTCCCTGGTGTGACTTTGTTGTGAGCAAAATTAAAGTGCTTCCTCAAGACTGACTCTGAGTTTTAATAAACGAGCGACAAACATATCACGGCAGCAATAAAACAAGAGGGAAAATAACTGAATAAGCACAACTTAACTTCTTCAAAAGCATGCATGTGATCGCCTTTGTTCATAATTACAGATTCTAAACGTGTTTACACAGAGTGAGGTGTGCCAAGGGTTGCCAGATATAACAACATCGCTTTTAATCAGGTTTTCAACTGCTGAGTTGACTAAAACCGTGTTGTGCTGTAACTTTATATTTCACCACTAAAACTATTACGTATACACATTGTTTACGTTTCGGTTATGGTATTTCTATATAAAAAGCATATGAAATAAACTAAAATATCGCAATATTACTTTTTCACTAACACGTAAGCATTACTTGCCTAATTGTTCCTTTTATTCCTCCTTTTTTAACATTAATATTAAACACAGCACGGTATTCGGTGTGTCCGGTAATACACATCAATATGGATTTATTTAAAACATCATGACCATTTTAAAACTACCTGCTACTCAGGTTCATCACCAATCTGGCAACATTGTAATGTGCTGCCGACCACGTGATACACAGAACAGTCACGTGAAAGTGTTAGCCGCTGTTGCTAATACGTCACTGCTGCCGCCATATTAGTAAGGGCAAGAATGGCTCATAAGCCAGAGCCCGAGTTTTACCTTTGTTTTATTGCAGACACTCGTACATAAAATAAATAAATAAATAAAAATAATAAGAATAATACACGTCACAAGTAATGACACACCTAGAAATGTTTACGAACAAAATGGAACTTGATGTAGGTTTTAAGCAGAGGTGGAAAGTAACGAATTACATTACTCGCGTTACTGTACTTGAGTAGCTTTTTTATGTACTTATACTTTTTCAAGTAATTTTTAAAGAGTGTACTTTTACTTAAGTATGTTTTCTTTTAAGTAGTGTACTTCGGTACATTTTACATCACAACCGTTACTGAGTAAAAAAAATAAATAAATAAAAAAAGGCTAAAACGGAGAAGGGCATGGGCGTCGCCACCATTGAATGTGAAGGGGACATGTCCCCCTCACATTTCATAATTCTTCGTTTGGACACCCCCCCCCCCCACACACACACACATTTAACATAAAATATGAGTTCACCCAGCGCCGTTTCTATTGCTTCGTGAAAGAATCCATTCCACTTGATCGATAAGAGAATACACAGACCACTGAAAATCAACTCCGGGTTTTCCGGGCGTTACCTACAACAGCTCACCGCGCGCGAGTGAAGTGAATCTCAGCGCGAGCACAGAAATGTTGGTGCAGCTGCTGGAAAGTGGAGGAGGTGACGTCATTCCCATTGCAACCTCACAATGTCTAGCTTTTGCTAAAACCTTATTCTTTTGTGATATGCCCTCAAAATTAACCCTAGGCCACGTTAAATTAATATTCAACTAAACAGTGAAATAAGCTTAGCCTAATGGGGTATTCTTGATTGATGATGAATTGTTTGCAGTATTTGCTCCCAGACACAATGGACATAAGGACATTCTTTACAAAGAAGCGGAAAGTCAGTCAAAATTTCCCCACAGCACAGGGTTTTTTTGTCCCAATGGAAATGTTAAGGCCTGGTCCCACTGCACTTACGGATGCAAAGAGGATGTAAAACGTAAAAAAATCTTTGCCATCCGTTGGAAAACGCTATGCATCCATTGTGTACTCATTGCATACGTGCTTCATACGCTCTATCCATCGAGCATCCGTCCACTGTGATTTCATCCGCGCAAAAAGTTTTGAGCTGCACAAAACTTTTAGAACGGATGAACTTTCCGCCGTGTACGGTGTAAATCCGCGACATATACGAGCAACAAACGTTCTATGTCCGTCATCATCCGTTAAACGTCTGCTGTATCCTCTCTGCATCCTCTGGGCATCCTCGCAACTCACATCCGCTGCAGCTGAAAACGGAAAGAGGGAGGAAAGATAAGGTACATGAAACGTCTATTCATCGTTAGTAGCACGGAAATAGAAAGGATGTAAGCGTATGCATCTCGTATATAAAGTATTCAAAACGGACAAAGCGTTTATATCTGGGATGTATCTCATATTTAGGATGTCTGGAGTATGTCTAGAGTATGTAGAAGGACACCTAGCGGACAATCGATATTTTGTATAAAAAGGGGGAGAAAATCATCTAGTAGTAGAGATGTATCGATGTAGCCGCCAGCACGTCTTTCCGCTTTATGCTGACGGCGTGCGTGCTGCATCCCTTTATATCCACGGAGCAGACGCAATTCATACCCCCCGCATGCGCAGTGAACGGTCTGCATCCGATATACATCCGCGCAACATCCCCTTTGTTTCCATTAGGCGTACGTGATGCATCCCCTTCATCCGCTATGCATCCGCTCTTTCTGCTATGCGTCCGCTTCTCAGTTACCACCGGTAACCCCTTCGGAGCTGTCATCCACTTCCATCCGCTAGGCTTCCTATGAACATGCGTTTAACATCCCCGCTATATACTACCCATGTCCGTTCTTTTCCGTTCTGTTTTCACAAATTTTTGCCAATTTTGTCCATTTCTGGAGCAGATGAAAACGGATAGAGCCACCCCCGAAATTTTGCTCATCCGCTGTGTCCTTTTTGCATACGTTTTGTGTCCATCGGCCAGTGGGACCGGGCCTTTAGTGCAGTTAGCTGGCTAGTCAATGTTAGGAGATGTATCAGCTAGCTTAACGTTAGCTATCATTTCATTCAAACCCAGTAGGTCTGCCTTACTGTAATGCCAAGAATGAGGTCAAGTCTGCTCTGATGATATTTATTGATTCCTTGTTTTGTCTGGTCTTTGGCAGTTTTCTGGAAAGTAAGATGGGATATCAGTGTATGGGGAAGGAATAGTAGAGAGGAAAGCGATGGAGAGAGATGGATGTTATTCCAGGTGGATTGTGAAGGAAAGGGGGATAAAAGTTATGAAGTGGTAGAAATTGTGGTGGCACCAATGTAAGAAGGAGTTATATCTATAAATCTATTTGTTATACTAATCTGTAAATGCTACTGTAGTACCACCATTGCATGTAGGTTGACAAAACTGCACTTGTTCATTGTGTGAAGTTCTCTTTTATGTGTCATTGCTTGACCCAGTGTAATTTTGTGTTATGAAGACTGCATGATGCCATGCCATTTTTGTTATGAGTATCGCTAAATCGGAAAAAAGTAAAATGCACCCACTAAAGTCACTGTTGGTGGTGAACAAAATTGCACCTGTTCATTGTGTGAAGTTATTTTTTATGTGTCACCGTTGCTTGACACAGTGTGATTTTGTGTTATGAAGTTTGCATGAGGAACTCTGCTCCTCCTACTCAAGCGAGTAGGACGCTTCTTTGCTTTGCTCCTGCTTTCTTAATCTTTATTTCTATACTTTACTTTCTCATTGACTTTCCACTATTTTATTCTTTTTTTTAATTTTTTATCTTTATAAGCTTTTAATTTAATTTTAATTTAATTTCCACTTTTTTTTTAAAAATGCCAGGAAGCAAAAAATCCTGCAGAAAATGCATGGAATTAGAACAGAGGATTTCTATTCTGGAATCAAAGATTAATGCTCTGCCAAAGACGGATGAATTAAAAGCGATATCTCAGGAAAGGAGTACTGAAACAGTGGCTGAGAATGCAGAGATTGCGCTCCGACAGACTGAGGACATTGCAGACCAAGTGGAAGAATTCATAACTCAACCTGTAAGTACTGAAAACTGGCGAATGATGGGTGCTAAGCCAAAAAACAAAAACAGAAGAGTAATTACTTCAACACCAGCTCGTTCTACAAATTACAATAGGATCTACAATCCTATGGAAAATCCACAGCCTATAAGGCTTCAGAACAAATTTGAATGCCTCAGGGATGTGGAAGAGGATTTGTCAAGCGGACAAACACATAGTAAAAAGAGATCACACCAAGATCGAAGAGCTGTGAGAAGAGGCAAAAAGCAGCTCGTAACACCACCTGATCCCACAACCCTTGTTCTTGGTGATTCCACTGTAAGACAATTAAAAGGTTATGAGATGATTATTTGTTGTCTTCCAAATGCATCCATCTCTGACACCAAAGACAGCATTTTGAAACTCATGTCCGAGCATAAAACTATCAAACGTATCGTTGTGCATGTGGGAGCAAACGATGTTTTCAGAAAACAGCTGTTTGTCCAAGATGATTTCAGAAAACTTTTTTCTGAGCTCTATAAGACTGGAATTCAATCTTTTATCAGTGGCCCACTCCCAGTGAGAGGAAGTTTTGCTTTTTCTCGACTCTTCAGTCTTAACACCTGGCTTGGAAAAACTTGTTCTTCATTTGGTATGAATTTCATAGACAATTTTAACCTTTTTTGGAATCGCAAAGAATTTTACAAGCCAAATAGCACTGAACTCAGCTGGATTGGAGCCAAAGTCTTAGCAGACCATTACAAACTTGCAATCTTTTCTCAGCCAGCACCGAGGAAAACAGTTGATAAGATGTCGCAGACTGACATAGTTACAAAGCCTAAACAATCATCTTTGCAAGTCATCATCAAGGACACACAAACATCTGACTTGCAGGCCTCCCAACATTCAAGGACAGACGACTCCACTTCTCCTCCGATGGATTTCCCAAATAGCATGAAAAAACTGCTCCCAATGGCTACACTTTCCTTTTCCAGCCCAAATCTGTCGCGACAAGCAGTGTATCCAGTACATCAAAATTGTGTTTGTCCAGGACTTTCAGCTGGCTACAAATCTTTTTCACCATCCAAAAGATACATGTCATCTCCAGTCCTTTCACCCTCAAACCAAATGGAACATTTAGAAAGTCTTGTTTGATGTAGTCTGGGTCCCTGCAAATGGATGTAATGTTGAAAAAAAGTTGGGACCCGATGTTGACACTATTCCTGTGTTGATACGAAACAGAAAACATAGAGCACATTTAACCCTGGGGGTGAACCAATCTAATCTCCTTCCTGTTTTAAAACAGCATCAAAGTGCACAACCAAATATAGCTTCAAGAATTTCTGTAAAGCTAGCTCTTCTGAACATTAGATCACTTTTAAACAAGTCATTTTTAATTAATGATCTTATTTGTAAACACAATCTTGATTTTTTGCTTCTAACTGAAACCTGGCTGGATCAAGCAAATAGTGTTACCACCCTTATCGAAGCAGCTCCCCCAAATTTTAATTTTTTGAATGTTACCCGACAAGGGAAAGGTGGAGGGATCGCAAATATATTCAAAGTCTCTTTTCAATGTAAACAATCCTCACTTGGTGATTTTACGTCCTTTGAACACTTATGTGCACTTGTTACATGCTCTCCTAACATATTATTATTAACTATTTATAGGCCTCCGAGACATTCAGCCAAAGTCTTTCTTGAAGAGTTTGGTGAACTGTTATCAGTCATTTGCTTAGAGTTTGATTGTCTTATTATATCTGGGGATTTTAACTTGCATGTAGATAATACTGATAACATTTATGCCAAAGAACTATTTGCAATTATTGATAACTTTAACCTGGTACAACATGTACAGGGACCGACCCACTCTTGTGGTCATACTCTTGACCTCATCATCACAAAGGGTCTTACTGTTTCTTATACTGTTGTTGACCTGGCATTATCTGATCATTTCTGTGTTTTCTTTGAAGTTTCTATGTCTCCTCACATTCAGAATAGCTCAACGACTATAGGTAGGAGAGTCATAAACGACAACACGTGTTCTTTTTGAGCAAGCTCTCTTACAGAACTCAACCAAAATGTCAGACTCTGTAGATGATTTACTGGAATTTTTTAATTTAAATATGACCCAAATTATGGATGATATTGCTCCATTCAAAATAAAAAGAGTCAATGATAAGCAGAAAGCACCATGGAAGCAGTACCCGGCTGTTAAACTGCTAAAGAGAGAATGTAGAAAGACTGAAAGAAAATGGCGCAAATCTAAACTTCACATCCATTATCAAATCCATAAAGAGATGCTTTGTAATTATAATTATGAAATTCGTAAAGCAAGACAGTCTTTCTTCTCCAACATCATCAGCAGGAATATGAACAATGCCCGTGTGCTATTTTCAACAGTAGAGAAGCTAACTAATGCCCCACCACAATTAGCACCTGAACTTCTATCAGTTAATAAATGCAATGAGTTTGCATCTTTTTTCAAAGGTAAAATTGATAAAATAAGGCAGAATATTTCTCATAATATATCTCAGTTGCAAAAAAATGAAAAACTGCAATCACCAATGACACAGATAGATAACTTTAACACAATGTCAGAATTTTGTTTAATTGATTATGAGACTCTTGAAAAAACTGTACAAAATCTCAGTTCTTCAACATCTGAATTGGACATTCTGCCCACCAACTTTTTTAAGTCTGTTCTTCATCTTATAATTACAGATGTGCTTCAAATTATAAATATATCCTTGGAGACTGGCGTTGTTCCTGTGTCCCTAAAAAAAGCTGTTGTAAAGCCCCTTCTTAAAAAAAATAATCTGGATCCTTCAGTGTTAAATAACTACAGGCCAATATCAAATCTACCATTCATAGGGAAAACCCTGGAAAAAATTGTCTTCAATCAATTAACTGCCTTCTTGATATCAAACAGCCATTTTGATAATTTTCAGTCAGGATTTCGTGCCAATCATAGCACTGAAACAGCGTTGATTAAAGTTATAAATGACATACGTCTTAATACTGATGCAGGCAAAACATCGGTCCTGGTATTACTGGACCTCAGTGCAGCTTTTGCTACTGTTGATCACAACATACTGCTATATCGACTTGAACACTGGGTTGGATTGACTGGTAAAGTTATCAATTGGTTAAAATCATACTTAAAAGATAGAAGCTTCTTTGTTACCCTGGGAAATTGTTCCTCAACGTCAATGCCCTTGACCTGTGGTGTCCCCCAGGGGTCGATTCTTGGACCATTACTTTTCAACCTTTATATGCTCCCACTTGGGCAAATTATCAATAAAAATTCAATTTTGTATCACTGCTATGCAGATGATACCCAAATTTATTTTGCTCTATCACCAAATGACTATGCCCCCCTTGAATGTCTCTACCAGTGCATCGATCAAATCAATAGCTGGATGTCACAAAATTTTCTTCAGTTGAACACAGATAAAACAGAAGTAATTCTATTTGGAAAAAAAGATGAAAGACTCAGGATTACCACTATTCTTGACACAAAAGGGATTAAAACTAAAGAAATGGTTAAAAATCTTGGTGTTTTCATTGACAGCGAGCTAAACTTTGACAGTCACATGAAAGCAATCACTAAAACGGCATTTTATCACCTAAAAAACATTTCCAAACTAAGAGGACTTATGTCAAAAAATGATCTGGAAAAACTAATACATGCCTTCATCTCTAGTAGGGTTGATTACTGCAATGGCCTTTTCACAGGCCTGCCAAAAAAGACCATCAAACGACTTCAGCTGGTTCAAAATGCAGCGGCGAGGGTTCTCACACGAACAAAAAGAACAGAGCACATTACCCCAATTCTAAGGTCCCTTCACTGGCTTCCAGTAAGCTACAGAATTGACTTTAAAGCATTGCTGCTGGTGTATAAATCTCTAAATGGTACAGGGCCCAATTACCTCTCTGATATGTTGCAGCGGCCTAACCCAATCAGATCTACCAGATCGCAACAGAAAAATTTACTATTAAAACCAGTTGTTAAAACAAAGTGTGGTGAAGCAGCTTTTAGCTACTATGCAGTACATCTATGGAACCAACTGCCAGAGGACATTAAAAATGCTCCTGCTGTTGGCAGCTTCAAATCTAGGTTAAAGACCAAGCTGTTTTCAGATGCTTTCTGTTAAATAATTAATATTTTTACATTTTTTATAATCTTTATTTTCTCTGCATGTTTTAAATTTACTTTAATTTAATTCTATTTTATTCCGCTGGTTTCTTTTTCTTTTTCTCCTTTTTTCTTTTTGGCATTTTATTATTTTAGTTCTACTGTTGTTTAATTCTTATTATTTTCTTTTAATTCTTTTAATTAATTGTTTTAGATTAAAAATAAAACTATTTTATGTAATTTTATTTCTCTATTATTTACTGTTTTTGCTTCTGTAAAGCACATTGAACTGCCATTGTGTATGAAATGTGCTATATAAATAAACTTGCCTTGCCTTGCCTTGCATGATGCCATGTCATGCCTGTTCATTGTGTGAGATTATGAATATTCTTATTTTTAAACATACAGTTGAGTGTCACTATTGCTTGGCCCAGTGGCATGTTGTGTTACATCTAAAACTAAATAGAAAACACAAAATAAAAAGTAAAATGCACCCATAAAGTCATTGTTGGTGATAAATTGTGTCACATTCATCTCATTATCTTAGGCATAGCGGTGGGTTTAAAAACAGGCTGATGAATATATGGACTAGTTGAATGAGGACTTATTGTTGAAAATTAATTAAAATTTTTCTGGCGGAGGACCCCCCACCAGTGTGTCCCTCCCACATTAAAAATGCTTCTGACGCCCCTGGGGAAATGCGTTCTGGAAATGAATCACGGGAAGGACAGTTGTCGCGCGCGCGAGTCTCACACAGACGATGGCGGACATGCGCCGGCGCTTTAAGGGGGGGGCTTCGGGGGGCTCAACCCCCTGGGCCACAGCCAATCAGGGGCCTTGTAATATTAATAAAATAATAAACTGTCGGAATCGTGGGCCTACATTAATGTACGGATAGAAATAAGGTTAGAAATAAATGAGCGCACAGTAGCCTGCTGTAAGAGACATGGTGGATGTGGTTCGCGAAACGAACACCCACAACTGTACCAGAATAAAATGTAACAAAATGTAATGTCACGCACGAAAGCATGCCAAAGACTGCAGACTACAGAGACACAAATTTAGAGGCTTTGAAAGATGAAGCGTTCACATGTTAGCGGGGCGCATAAAAGGAAAAAAGAGAGAGATGCAGGTAATGATAGAATCGTTGCCTAAAGTCACAGACTTTTTTAAGGTAAGGATCACCAATCTGTTCAGAATATCAGCTACTTATCAGTTATCAGCCTACCAGCAGCTAGGCTATGTGCAGCTAGGCTAGATATGCTATGATCTGTCCAACAGTAAAATAAATCAGTTGTGATTTGAATACGTGTCGTGTGATTTGAGTTATAATCCTGTTAGTATAATAGCATATTTCGATGGGGATAATAAAATGTCTAAAACGGCATCTACTGAAGAAATTGATGAAAAGATTGTAGCCTATAATGTTCACAGTTCGGGCAGCAGACAGAGTAAGCATACTGAGGGGAATAGCAATACAAAGCTAGCGCAGATCCACATTTCTCGCTAGCTGTGTTGGGTGTGTTGTTAACCCGTGTGGATTTAAGTGAAATACTTGAGAAGTTCTGTGGTCAAGACAACATTTTAAGGTAAGGACGCTTGATTATTAATGTTTGCCCACCGTGGCTTGTTGTTGACGAAAGGCCCACATGATTTTGCCTTATGCAGCTACTGCTAGCGTCATGCTTTGAACTAGGTTAAGCTCATTTGCGCTAAAGGATGGGTTTATTGAAGGACTTTGATGTAGCTAGTTTCTTTTTAAAAAATCGTATGCTCAAAACAGTATGCCCGTGTTCATCATGTTTAACTTAACTTCTTGATGGAGTGTGTGAAATATTGTTGAGTGGTATTTCGATGCAGTCATGTCAAAAAGGCAGTTGAATGCACGGTCTTATTCAAGGAGAAGGAAGACTTGCATGATGCTTGAACATAGATCGGTAAAATAGACCCTAGTAGGACTCGGTTTCGTGTATTTCGGTCTGTAGAGTTATGAGTTTGGCCGCTGTCCATGGTGTTTACGTTTCATGTGGCCGCCGAGCCAAGTACCTTCATCATCATCATCATCATCATCATGTTCCCCTGTCAAAAGTTAAACTCTCTAGGGGTGCTTCTGCTGTAGCAGTTGCAGCAGCTGCTCAAAGTTTGATTTGTCCATCATCATACGTCTTATCTGTTGGGTGTCTATGCCCAGCAGATTTTCCCATTTCGTCCATTTGTAACCATTTTTGTCAAACAGGAGCTGCTTTTGCACTTGGTTATTGCCCATCCGGCAAACGTGAGCACGTGAGCAATATATTTTAGTTGTTGTACGTAGCAGGATAGTTTTATATCCTGGGTTCCTGTCAGTTTCCGGAGGTCAGCATTGGACATCTTGTAGCTCCAGTCTATATCTTCATTTGTAGTGTTCTTTTGGTCAGGGGCATTCTTTCGTTTATATCCACCTTTAATCATTTTCCTTAGGAAGCCGTGCCACACTACCTCAATTTTGTGAATTTCACTGGATGATAGTTGCCATGCCTGTGTGCTGTACAGGAGACGAGATCGAACGCATGCCACTAGGAACTTTATACGGGTTTTTAGTAGTATTCGGTGGTCGGTTAGAACGTGTTTCAGTTCATTCCATTTCATGAATGCAGCACTTATCCTAGCATGCAGGAAGTGTGAGGATTCATCACAGTTGCTGACATTATAACCAAGATATTTAAAGGTGCGGACGTTTTTAATATTAGTGTCGCCAAGGGAAATGATACTTGGTTTACATTTGATATCCTCATTGACGTTAAAAGCCATTGTTTCTGTTTTGACATATGATATTTGTAAACCAAAGCGGGTGTAGGTCTTATCATACAACTGAAGAATATTCTGAAGCTCCTCGATGGATCCAGCGAGTATGGCCTGATCATCTGTGTATAGAATCTCTGTTATGCAACCCTCTCGTGATGCTCGTGCAATCGTACGCATTTCTCTTGTGGATACCTCATTTGGAATGCAATATCTGAACTTGAAGCCTGTATCTGGGTACAGTTTTGATATCTCATGCTGTGCAATCCTGACAACAAAGTCCATATAGATATTTAAAAACTGATGGCGATTCTAGGGCACCTTGTCTTGCAGTGAATGTTTGTTTTCATGCCGCCGAGCTATTTTTATGTATTTTATTTTTTAAAAGGACTTGTCTGTAGGTGTGTGTGTTTTATGTTTACAACACATAGGTCTACATTAGCGCACGCGCGCTTGTGTGGTTATCTCTGGCCATGCCCCTGCGTGAAAGTTACGCAGTATCACTGTCCTGTCCGTGGTAATAATCAGAACCGGCTCTGTAATGATAATGCGCACGTTCTTCTCTCCCTCTGTGGTCGGATGTGTTGAGCGATGTGAGCGTGGGCCTTGCGCAGCTACGCTGAGCCAAACATAACCTATCGTAGGCTTCTAGGCTAATTACATGCTTACACTGTAAATGCTTGACACGTATTGCAAATAAAATAAGAGTGTTTTCCTGGCCAACGGTAAGGGTAGGGTTGACAGGTAGCCTATGAGGGGCCTAGCCCCTGGGCCACGGGTGTTGATAAAGCGCCCCTGCAGACATGGAGGAGACCGAGGAACCTGTGGTGGACGACCCTGCAGAAAACGCAATTTCTTCCAGTAATGAAGTGCACCCCTGGCCCTACATACGTGATCACTTCAGCTTCATAGAGAAAAGGGGTGACAGTTTCATTATGCAATGCAGATTGTGTGCCCAAGAAGACAACCATTGCGGCATACAAAAATTCGACGTCTAATCTGCACAAGCATGTTGAGGTAAGTATTGTCATTGGCATCATAATCACAGGCGCAGATAGAGGGTGGGACGGGTGGGATTCGTCCCACCCAGATTTAAATTCACCTCGTTCAGTCCCCCCCACTTATAGGGAGGAAAAAACATCTATGCTGTCTTTCTTTGCATAAGGCAAACCTCACGGAAAAATCAAAAGACTAATTACCATTCGGTTTATTGAGGTGCACAGCAGTGTATACATAGTTGCAACAACTCACATAAAACAAAACAAAGACTGATATTCGGTTGGTTGAGCTGCGCAGACTGCACAGGTTTCGAGCTCAAGCTTGGTTGCTATGGTTACCCACAACAAGTTTGACAGGCATATCAGGGTTGGGGTTGGTTTGCTGGCAGCTTTGTCCCCCCCAGTTTTTTGTCCCCCCCAGTTCAAAAAACGTATCTGCACCCCTGATCATAATGTTTCCTTTCCATAGTAAAACCGACAATAGGCTGGTTATATTCCAAAAATAGTGGATGGCATTGCTAATGTTGAAGTAGCAACCTGTTGGTACTGTAACATAACGGTAACTAGTCTGTTATTCGGTTGGCTAATCATGCAAGCAAGTTAGCTCGCCAACCTGACGTGATCAGTCCTCCTACCATTCTACATCCAACAGGTCAGAAAGGAATACTAAGCAAAACAAATAATGTTTGAATTGAATTGTTCAATAACACACAGTGCACACAGGCAAGCTACAAGATTTCGGTGCAACATTTCACTTTCATATTTCGTGTACAATATTTTGTGTGTGGTCAGGGCGATGTAAATGACATGACTGTGTATTGACCTTTTTTGTTTGTCTCAGTTTTAATGCAGCATTATCCTAAGCATTCAATTTGATACACTTCCTTTAAATAAAACATCTGGGTTGAGATGTACATATATCCTTGTTTCCTCTTCTTTTTCATTTTTGCACAACACAATGGAGGCAGAAAACACCCATTGTTAAAAGTAACGTTTTACTTTTACTCAAAGTACATTTTAAATGATCTACTTTTTACTTTTACTTGAGTAGATTTTTTGTCTGGTAACTTTACTTGTACTTAAGTAAAATTTCATCAGAGTAACAGTACTTGTACTTGAGTATAATATTTTAGTACTCTTTCCACCTCTGGTTTTAAAGTTACCCAGAGTGTGCAGGAACCCTTAAACGGTTTTCCTGAGGTATAAATATGAGGTGACACACACACACACAGGTCAAATTCACTTTAGTCATTCATCAGGAGGAGCAGTGGGTAGCAAAATGGGGTCTGGGCAGGGGCGTAGCCATCATTTTAGAAGTGAGGGGGACAAATTGTTCAGAGGTCTATTGAGTGATTTATCATCCTCTCGCATTCAATTGCACCTCTCCTTAGCACCTAAAGAACCACATAACTACAAACAGCACAGCACCAGGGAAGCGACTTTAGTTCTTTAAAATGATATACTATCACAAAATCAAAATCTATAAATCTATAAAGTAAAATTTATAAATAGAATTAAGAATAGTAGTAGTGACATTGCTAGTTATATTCTCTTCTCACCTGTGACCCTGCATAATCATCCCTGTTGATCTCTGGTCCACTGTCTCCTCTCTCACCCTGCTCTTTCTATTGTGGCAATAAAGATTAAAAAACATGTGGAAAGCAACATTTTGAAATAGAATTAGGAATACAGTTATAATAAAGCTGCTAGCGGCCTTGATGGGCTTTCGTACGTGTGGTTCTCGCACGTGTGGGTTCGCAACCCAGGACATTCCAGTATGTGTGTATGCATAAATATTCTTATGACTGTGAGTGTGTGTATGAGTGTGCACAGAATTGTATATATCATCAGACTCACGATATCCAATATTTTGTAAAGTTACAATATGTGATATGTGATTGTAATGCAGTTTAATGAGGTGTAGTGTTTTGTTTTCACCACAGTGGGTTACAAGTCACAAGCCTGAAACTCATGTTGTGACACCACATTTTGTTTAGGACATGCCTAGGCATGTTACGTTTGTAAAGAAATGAAATGAATCAGAATCAGATCACAAGATATCAGATTCAACATTCAGCAATATCTTGGCATATTATATGTTATAATAGTTCAACATATTACAATATATCAAAAATCCCTTCACAATTCAACTTCAGCAATATCTTGGCATTATGTTTGCCAAGTTTGACATGAATTTGATGAACCGTCTGGAGCGCAGGTGGCCAAGTGGTTAGAGCGCTTGACCACTAAGCGAACGGTCCCTGGTTCGAGCCTCGGCTCGACGGGGATCTGGGGCTCGCTCCCTGTCCACCCAGCAGTGAATGGGGACCTGGTGGAAACACTGGGGAAGTTAAAGGCGGCGAGGAAAGGAACTGGCCACACTACCTCACTATGCCGATGGCCCAGGACAAGTGCGCTCTCTAAAAGGCACTCCCCCAATGTACGAATTGTATATGGGACTCCCCTTTGATGAACCGTCTAGGAGGAGTACGTTAGAAATGACCATGTGTAATTTCACTCCAAATGGCCTTATGACATCATCACTCCAAAGTCGTACCCATTCATTTCAATGGGAAATGGAAAAAGGGGCGCTATGAAGTCCCTGGGCCATGCCTGGGGCCAAACGTCTGTGGCTGAGTAGCGGTGACAATGACTGATGTGTGTATCAAATTTCATGAGTTTTCGTGCATGGGAAATGTCTCAAATAAGGCCAAATGCGACAGAATAATAATAATAATAATAATAATTAAAGCCGCTAGCGGCCTTGGCGGGCCCTCGCACATGTGGTTCCGCAACCCAGGACATCCCGCCACCCAACGAAACACTCACATGTCATATATTCATCAAATGTTCAAAAGTGATGTGCATGTTGCAAATGCCATGTCTGCTTGACGGATGAGAGATAGTCAGACAAAGACTGTAAGTGTGTGTGTGTGTGTGTGTGTGTGTGTGTTTCTGTGGTGTGAAAATGTACATTTATATATGTACAAAACTATACATGTGTCTTCTCCTTATCTCTATCTCACGCTGTAATATTAAGTCATCTTAGCTTTCCTGTGTCTGCAGTGTGTGTGTACATGCAGAGTTTTCATATGTCAGCAACAAAATGCACAATGATGGCAGGTCACTAATATATAGATTTAGGCACTGCCTAAAAGCAGAGCTCCCATCTGTTTCTGGGTTGTAGAATTTTCTTATATCATAGCCAGTCTCTTTTGTTTTATTTCTTTACTGGCTAGCACTGGCCACTAGGTGGTGTGTATGACTGGTAATTACTAACACTGACCACTAGGCATTGTGTATGACTGGTAATTACTACCACTGGCCACTAGGCGGTGTGTATGACTGGTAATTACTAACACTGGCCACTAGGCGGTGTGTATGACTGGTAATTACTAGCACTGGCCACTAGGCGGTGTGTATGACTGGTAATTACTAACACTGACCACTAGGCGGTGTGTATGACTGGTAATTACTAACACTGGCCACTTGGTGCCCCCTGGCGAGCGACAGTCTGTTTCTCTGAGTCCAATCTCTCCAATGTCACAGCCAATCGCTATGCTTCTCTCCAATGTCACAGCCAATTGCTACGCTTCTCTCCAATGTCACAGCCAATCGCTACGCTTCTGTCCAATCTCACAAGCCAATCGCTACGCTGCTTTCCAATCTCACATTGGATTGTGTTGCTAGCTGCCTGCGTACCTAGCAACGGAGAATCTTCGCTCAGTTCACTTTTTTCAGCGGCTGTCATCAATCCAGCAATACTAAAAGTAAGACCATATTATGAATAAAAGTTTTCTGTAAAAACTTTCTGTGTAAATTCAGCAACGAACAAACGATTGTCAGAACAGATAATTGTGTAGACGCCTTATATTTTTATTCGTCATAACGTCAGATAAGTTTACTGTCTTGCTAACGTTTAATACCTGTGGAAAATGATCATATATCAATTCAATGGCATGTCAGCGTTTGCGAAATTACTGGTATTGATGTAAAGAAAGCAAATATGATGATCAAAAGACATAGATTTACATATGAATGATGTTAGCATAATATTAGCTTTCTGCAACGTAAGGATGGACATTATATTTAACCTATGCTACGATGGTAATTTTGTGGTTGGACATTAAGTTTAACTTCTGCCACGATGGTAATATGATGGTTGATTATAAACGTGCGTTAGGCTATTTATCTTGACTCAGGGTTGATATTCAATGATAAACCAACAATAGTTTGAATTTGTTTAGCATTTTGTTTGTTAGCATTCTCTTGTAATGTTACCTCAATATGGCTTGTTTACAGTAAGTGTGCACCAGTCCCAGCATTAGTGTAAGAATAAAGGGTGTTAATGTGTGTATCCAAGCTATTTCTCTATCTTTATATAAATGGAAATTGTGATCACTGTCTTTATTTTTACGTTTTCTTCATTCAGATGAGTAAGAGCCATAAAGGCATGGGGGAGGGGGAGTGCATGGCGAGATTGAGAACTTTTGCCTCCAGTGGAGTTTGGCCCTCTGGCTCTGGTAACAGACCAGCGCCAAGGCAAAAAAAATGGCATGACCTCTATCAAAAGGTAAAGTAGGAAGACAGTACTGACTGCTTAACAGAGATTAGTATGTTGAACACTGAGTAACTCATTCTTGACTGAACGATAATGATGTCATTGTAGATAGAGAAATGCCCCCTCCAGACATGTGGGCAGACAACACTTTTTGGTGGGCCCACAGGCTGCACTTGTGGTTTCCATACCACAAAGGTGAGCTATGTGATGTGCTGACTGATTCTTCAAGCTTTTGTGGTACTAAAACATGCTCATGTGCTGTCAACTATCTCTTCCCATTCTGTAATTCCATTTTAGCAGCCTGCCACACAGTCACCAGCGGCAGGAGAGCCAGCGCCAGCCAGTCAGGGATCTGTGGCCCCTGCAGCTGCTCAGAAGACTTTCTTGCGGCCTCCTCCAAGCCTGTCAGTGGTGAATATGATTTATACTGATTGCTTTGAATGATGCCGTCCCACTTGAGCTTTAAGTGTTCTGTGTCTGTTTTCATTGAAGTCTTACTGAATGTTAACTGCTTTCAGTTCACCAAGCAACGTTTTGGCGGGGCGCAGTCAGCCTCTCTGAAGCCACATCTAGTGGCCAGAAGGACCCCAAGCCCCGCTCCTCCCATTACATCCTCCATGAGGACCCCAAGCCCTGCTCCTCCCATTACATCCTCCGTGAGGACTCCAAGCCCTACTCCTCCCATTACATCCTCTGTGAGGACCCCAAGCCCTGCTCCTCCCGTTACATCCTCCGTGAGGACCCCAAGCCCTGCTCCCTCTGCTGCATCCTCTGTGAGGACCCCAAGCCCTGCTCCCTCTGCTGCATCCTCCGTGAGGACCCCAAGCCCTGCTCCTCTTCCTCCTCCTGCATGTCCACATGGCGATACCCACACCAGCAGCCTGGTAGGAATAACACACTACAGAAGTCACACAGATTATTTGAGTGTGTCTGTGTGTGTGTGTGTGTGGGGGGGGGGTGTATGTGTGTGCATATGTGTGTGTCTGCATTTTATTTGCTGAGTTTTAACTTGTATTCATGCATAAAACTAATTCTTATTTTATCTTCAACCTAGGCGGCACGGTGGTGTAGTGGTTAGCGCTGTCGCCTCACAGCAAGAAGGTCCGGGTTCGAACCCCGTGGCCGGCGAGGGCCTTTCTGTGTGGAGTTTGCATGTTCTCCCCGTGTCCGCGTGGGTTTCCTCTGGGTGCTCCGGTTTCCCCCACAGTCCAAAGACATGCAGGTTAGGTTAACTGGTGACTCTAAATTGACCGTAGGTGTGAATGTGAGTGTGAATGGTTGTCTGTGTCTATGTGTCAGCCCTGTGATGACCTGGCGACTTGTCCAGGGTGTACCCCGCCTTTCGCCCGTAGTCAGCTGGGATAGGCTCCAGCTTGCCTGCGACCCTGTAGAAGGATAAAAGCGGCTAGAGATAATGAGATGAGATCTTCAACCTATCAGGATGAAGCAGGAGATGGAGCTTCATTTTGGTTGCCAGGGGAGTTGAGGAAGACGATCCCCATACAGGACCAGTGCTGGATTGCCAACACCATATTCCAGTCTGGCAGACTACGAGCGGATCTGAAGTTGTGGTATGAGCCCCCAGTCCCAGCACTCATTTACCACCAGACCCCGACTCCAGACCGCTTTTTCACACATAGGCTGATGGTGTGGATGCCCTACCACCTGTGGAAAGTGAGAGTTTTCTGCCCCTCCTGTGGAAAGCAGCTGACTGGATATGGTGTCCATAAAAGGGCCCGTAAAGTCCTGGACATTGACAGGTATTACCTGATGCTGACCGAAACCCTCAGGTGCACGGTCTGTTCCCTGAATTACTTGCCAACCAGTCAAGCTGTCCGGGAGCAGCTGGACCTGCCGCACGCCCAGATGTTCAGGCTTATCCTGACCCGCAAGTGAGTAAAGCTGAAGCAAGCTGGTGAATGCTGTTCATTAATTGTGAACATTACAGTGCCATTAATTCACTGTTTAATTATATAAATTTAAAAAAGTGTAGGACTCCTCCTTAAAGGTACAGTCTGTGATTTGTTGTTCTTGTTTGGGGGCAGGCTGCAGATTGTTTGTTTGCACTAGAGAGGAGCTGTTGTTGTTTTGAATGTGTAAATATGTTGTTATTTTTTGGGGGGACACGCTGCCCCAACTCTTTGTGTGATCTTGAATAAATGTGAAATATGTTTCTATGAATAAATGTGAAATAAATTTTTTTAAATATATCAAAATGGGTCTTTTTGTGACTTAAGTACTTTCATATATATATATATATATATATATATATCCTTCTCACCCCCGGGGGGGGGGGGGGGGGGGTATCCATGTCATCCTCAAGCTCGGGTCCTCTATCAGAGGCCTGGGAGTTTGAGGGTTCTGCGCAGTATCTTCAATGTTCCTAGGACTGCGCTCTTCTGGACTGAGGCTTCAGATGTTGTTCCTGGGATTTGCTGGAGCCACTCTCCCAGTTTGGGGGTTACTGCCCCAAGTGCCCCCACTACCACGGGGACCACGCAACCCTTGACCTTCCACATCCGTTCCAGCTGCTCTTTCAACCCTTGATACTTCTCAAGTTTCTCATGTTCCTTCTTCCTGATGTTGGCGTCAGCTGGGATCGCCACATCTATCACCACCACCCTCTTCTGCTCTTTGTCCATCACCACTATGTCCGGTTGGTTAGCCAGGATCTGTTTGTCAGTCTGGAAGCTGAAGTCCCACAGAACCTTGGCCTTGTTGTTCTCAGCCACCTTCTGTGGTCTGGCCCATTGGGACTTGGGTACTTCTATTCCATACTGGTTGCAGATGTTCCTGTATACTATCCCAGCCACTTGGTTGTGCCTCTCCATGTACGCTGATCCAGCTAGCATCTTACACCCTGCTACTATGTGCTGGACTGTTTCAGGGGCTTCTTTGCACAGTCTGCATCTTGGGTCTGATCTACTCTGGTAGATCCTCGCCTCTATGGCTCTTGTGCTTATGGCCTGTTCTTGTGCTGCCATGATTAGTGCCTCTGTGCTGTCTGTCAGTCCTGCATTATCGAGCCACTGGTAGGATTTCTTGATATCAGCCACTTCCTCTATCTGACGGTGGTACATACCATGTAGGGGTTTGTCTCTCCAGGTTGTCTGTTCCTCCTCCTCCTCTGCACTCTCATCAGGGTTCTGCTGCCTGAGACATTCACTTAGCAGTTCATCCTTTGGGGCCATCTTTCTGATGTATTCTCGGATTTTCGATGTTTCATCCTGGACCGTGGTCTTGACGCTCACTAGCCCTCGGCCTCCCTCTTTCCGCTTAGTGTATAGTCTCAGGGTGCTGGACTTGGGGTGGAACCCTCCATGCATGGTGAGGAGCTTTCTAGTCTTGATATCTGTGGCTTCTATCTCCTCCTTTGGCCAGTTTATGATGCCAGCGGGGTATCTGATGACTGGTAGTGTTGATGATACATGTTGATGGCTCGGACCTTGTTCTTACCATTCAGCTGACTTTTCAGGACCTGCCTTACTCTCTGGAGGTATTTGGCTGTGGTTGACTTCCTTGTGGCTTCTTCATGGTTTCCATTAGCCTGTGGGATGCCAAGGTACTTGTAGCTGTCTTGGATATCACCTATGTTGCCCTCTGGTAGGTCAATCCCCTCAGTCCGGATCATCTTGCCTCTCTTTGAGACCATCCGGCCACACTTGTCCAATCCGAATGACATCCCTATGTCATCGCTGTAGATCCGGGTGGTGTGGATCAGCGAGTCTATTTCTCGCTCGTTCCTGGCATACAGCTTGATGCCATCCATGTAGAGCAGGTGGCTGATTGTTGCCCCACTACGGAATCGGTACCCGTAGCCGCTCTTCGTGATGATCTGACTGAGGGGGTTCAGGCCTATGCAGAACAGCAGTGGTGATAGCGCATCTCCTTGGTATATGCCGCACTTGATGTTGACTTGGGCAATGGGTTTTGAGTTGGCCTCTAGGGTTGTCTTCCACATTTCCATTGAGTTCTGGATGAAGGTCCTTAAGGTCCCTAGCAACTGACGCAGACCTTGTTGACCCGGGCGACGTCTGAGCCGGTATGACTCTATCAGTTATGTCTTCACTCATTCCTGAGGTAGGCCGATATATCATGAGGGGTCTTGCCTAAGGACCCTTACTGGATGATGTTTTGCCCCGACCGGGATTCGAACCCCAATCTCCTGCGTCATAGTCAGTGAGCATTACCACTGTACTATCCAGCTGATATATATATATATATATATATATATATATATATATATTAATTAAGGTTTTTATAATAAGGATTCTACAAAAGCTCCATCCAGTGGGAATAATTGTGGCAATAATATAATACAATCTTTGAAGAATATACCTTTAACACCACATGGATAGCAAAAACACTTTGGATGAAAATATGAGGCAAATGTCTATTTTAATCAGTGTTAACATGTTATATAATGTAATCTGATGTGATTCAAAAGACACTTGTCAGTCTTTACACTAGCTGTCACTCAATCAAAAACCTTTAACAGCCAAAAACCTTAAAAAAAAAAGCCAACAGTACTTGATGGAACATGTTTAATATCAATATTAATAAAAGTTGATGAAATATTACAATTGTACTGAATGTCAAATTGTTTCGCCGGAGGTGGGATTCGAACCGGCGATGCCAAAGTCAAATATATTTATGGGAAAATAGAAAAATTATTTTTTAAAAATTATTCACAACTAATGTTTACCATGGTTCAATACTTAAAAATCCTAAAAATTATAAGCTGAGCCCTTAATAATCTTTTCTCTTCCCTTTCCCTCTTTTTTCCTCTTTTTCCCTTCTTCCCCCTTCCCTCCTTTCTTCCCACCCTTAACAGACTATTGTTCCCCAGCTTGTCAGCCTACGATGACGCAATGGGCCTTGAACGCTTCATTCAGCTGGCCATTCGGGTTGCACACCGGAGAGAGAGTTGCCTCCAGGATCTGCAGTTCACTCCATCAACCCATGCTCCTTCCAACACAAATGCGGATCCAGGATGCCCAGCTGAGCCCATGCAAGTAAGCACAATGCATCTCACCCCTACTGAGCGCCAAAGACGGATGTCCCAAGGTCTTTGCCTTTACTGTGCGGGCTCCAATCATCTCATCGCCCAGTGTACAGTACGGCCCTCCCGAGCATTGGTGAGTACGGTCTGTGCTCCTGAAGTACATTTACAGCCCTTAACCATGCCAGTCACGTTGATCCACTCCTCATCCTCATTTTCTGTCTGTGCTTTGATAGACTCCGGTTCAGCCGGGAATTTCATCTCCGGCTCCCTCTGCCAACGCCTCAAACTCCCGAGGACCCCTTGCAAAACCCCCTTCAACGTGAACTCCATCGTGGGTAAGCCCTTAACACGCAAACAAATTAAGAGTCAAGCTGAGGGCCTATCCATGCAAGTAGGGCTGTTGCACGTAGAATCCATTTCCCTTTTTGTGCTGGAAGACTCAACAGCAGATGTTATTCTAGGGCGTCCCTGGTTAGTCAAACACTCACCCACAGTATGCTGGGCAAATGGCGAAATTCTTAGCTGGGGTGATGGATGCATAGCATCTTGCTGTCCTGAACTCCCATTATGCCGTAACCCCCCACCTGGTGTCACCCTAAGTGCAACCTCCATAGAGAGTCCCCAACAGAGTAGCCCTGTCAACATTCCATCGGCCTATGAAGCTTACAAGGATGTGTTCTGCCCACAACGAGCGTCCTGACTGCCCCCTCACCGACCATGGGACTGCAGTATAGACCTGATCCCTGGCCAACCACTACCGCATGGTAGGATCTACCCCCTTTCTCTGCCAGAACAAGAGGCCATGAAGGATTACATCAAGGAGGCCCTTGAGCTAGGTTACATTCGCCCCTCCAAATCTCCAGTTGCATCCCCTTTCTTCTTTGTGACAAAGAAAGATGGTGGCCTTAGGCCTTGTATCGATTATCGAGGCCTGAACCAAATCACTGTTAAGTTCTGATATCCCCTTCCTCTCATCCCTGCTGCTTTGGAACAACTACGAGGAGCAAACATCTCCAAACTGGATCTCCGGAGTGCATACAATCTTGTTCGTATTCGTCAGGGCGATGAGTGGAAGACTGCCTTTGTGACCCCCACGGGACATTATGAGTACTTGGTCATGCCATATGGATTGTCAAATGCCCCTTCCATCTTCCAGGGCTTCATGAATGAAGTGTTCCGGGACTACCTGAATCAATTTGTGATTGTGTTCATGGATGATATATTAGTCTTCTCGCCCAATCTCAGCGAACACATCAAGCATGTCACCCTGGTGCTAACCAAGCTCAGAGAGTTCCATCTGTTCCTCAAGGTGGAGAAGTGCATGTTCCATCTGCCCTCTGTTCAGTTCCTGGGCTACATCAGCAGCCCCCAGGGGGTCTCTATGGATGATGGAAAAGTGAGCACAGTTCTGTCTTGGCCAGTTCCCCAGACTATCAAGGACCTCCAGCGCTTCCTTGGGTTCGCCAATTTCCATAGACGGTTCATTAACAACTACAGCCTACTCTCTACACCCTTAACCTCCTTACTTCGTGGGAAACCCAAAACCCTGTCCTGGAACCCAGAAGCCTCCCAAGCTTTCCAGAATCTCAAGGAAGCGTTCACAACAGCCCCTGTTCTCCATCAACCAGACCCAGATCGTCAATTCATCGTGGAGGTGGATGCGTCCAGCTCAGGAGTCGGAGCCATCCTCTCCCAAAACCATGGCAACCCACCACGTCTCCACCCATGTGCTTATTTTTCTAAGAAGCTCTCCTCAGCAGAAACCAACTACGATATAGGCAACCGAGAACTCCTAGCTATTAAACTTGCCCTTGAAGAGTGGCGTCATTGGCTGGAAGGCTCCAAACATCCCTTCCTGGTCCTCAGGGATCACAAGAACCTCCAGTATCTGAGAGAAGCCAAATGCCTCAACCCTCGCCAGGCAAGATGGGCCCTGTTCTTCACAAGATTCAGCTTTACCATCAGATACTGTCCAGGGTCCCGCAATTGCCGAGCCGATGCTCTCTCTCGAATCCACAGCACAGAGGACAATCTCGAACAGCTGGAGACCATCATCCCCGCTGGTATGGTCGTGAGTCCCATCCAGTGGACCTTGGATGACCAGATTGCTGCAGCCACAGAAGCTGATCTGGCCCCTCCAAACACTCCAGCTAATCTCACCTTTATTCCCCGTAGTCTCCGCACCCAGCTCCTGACTGCAGCACACTCCTCACCAGGCACTGGATACCCTGGATCCAGGGCAACCCTATCACTCCTCCGTGACCGCTACTGGTGGCCTGGACTTGCCAAAGACATGCTGAAGTTTGTAGCAGGTTGTGCTGAGTGTGCCATGGCCAAGACCCCCAGACGCCTTCCAGCAGGGAAACTAACTCCGCTTCCCATCCCAAAAAGACCATGGTCACATCTAGGCATGGACTACATCACCGATCTTCCTCCTTCAGACGGGAACACCGGCATCCTAGTAATGGTGGATCGGTTCTCCAAGTCATGCAAGCTCATCCCTCTGCCAGGTCTCCCAACTGCTTCAGAGACAGCAGAAGCACTGTTCACCCATGTCTTCAGAAACTTTGGGATACTGGAAGACATTGTCTCTGACAGAGGGCCACAATTCGTCTCTTGCTTTTGGAAAGCCTTCCATCGTCAGATGGGCATCACTGTGAGCCTGACATCAGGATACCACCCTCAGTCCAATGGACAAACAGAGAGGAAGATCCAGGAGGTGAGCCGTTTCCTATGCACCTTTTGCCACAACCAACAGAATGCTTGGTGCAAGTTTCTCCCCTGGGCTGAGTACGCTCAGAACTCCCTGCGTCAACCCTCCACGGGCCTATCCCCTTTCCAGTGCGTACTTGGCCATCAACTGCCGCTCTTCCCCTGGTCTGGGGAACCATCCGAAATGCCTGCGGTCGACACCTGGTTCCGAGAAAGCCAGAGGGTCTGGAGTCAAGCTCACCGTCACCTACAACGGGCTGTCCGTCGCCAACAACACCATGCAGACACCCGACGGTCTACTGCACTGGACTATGAGGTGGGACAGAAGGTGTGGCTCTCCACCCGGGACATCCGCATGCGTCTTCCCTCCAAGAAGCTAAGTCCCAGATTCATAGGTCCCTTCCCTATAATGAAGCAGATTAACCCAGTCACTTATCACCTTCAGCTTCCTCCTGATTATAAGATCCATCCTGCTTTTCATGTGTCTCTTTTGAAACCTTATCACTCACCCCACTCTCCTTCCTCCACAGAACCTGGCGCTGTCTCAGAACCCCCTTTGCCGCTCCTCCTGGACGAGGGTCCCGTGTATGCCATCAGAGAGATTCTCAATTCTCGACGTCGCAATGGCCGTCTCCAATACCTCATCGACTGGGAGGGGTATGGTCCAGAGGACCGCTCTTGGGTCTACAGGGATGATGTCCTGGACCCCTCCCTGCTTGCAGAGTTCCACTGAGCCCATCCCAGTCGACCGGCCCCTCGCCGCCGAGGCCGGCCGCTTCGCCGGGCACCCTCGTCCTCAGTTGCGTCTCCAGGAGGGGGGGGTATTGTCACAGCCAGGCCAGGTTCCCAAACTGCCAATCAGTCCCACTCTACCACACCTGCCTGCTCACTCTCCCCAATTTACTAATTAACCAATCTGTCCCCACCTGGGATGTAGTGGTGCGTAAACGCACATAAACGCCGTTTACCCACCTCCAGATTTTAGGAAATAGCGTTTATGAACCTCTAAATATAGTTTACGCACGTCCAAGCATAGTTTACCCACCTCTAAATACAGTTTACGCACGTATGTCTCTTGTTTTATACAGATATTAAAACAGCTTTTCCGTTATTTTTCAATTGCCTACACCTAGTAGATCCTGCACAAGTTCTTGTGGGTTTTATCAACACTGTGTAGCCTACGCGTAGTAATTGTCTGTCTACCGCTCGCCCTCTTGCGGGAGCCAGCAGACTGCAAGATTCATTAGTCACTGATTACGTGTGTGAAGAAATGGTGAAGAAATGGATATTAGGCGATTTCTGAAGCGTCGGAGCATCACCCTTCCAGCTGATACCAGCAAAACGTCTCGACACAGTGAGTCCAAAAAGAATCCTGAACTTCACATTTTTAGGATAAACTCCCCATCGTTTTGGTTTGTGAACCATGCCACTAACTAACGTTAGGTTGTTAACTTGTGCCAACAAATTAGCCTACCTTTCTGGCAGACAAATGACGTTGTTAGTGCAGTCTAAAGTTTTTGGTAATTATTATATCAACATAAATTCAGTATTTGTAGCGCATTGTAAGACAAATAGTTGTCATTTCATGTTAATCTCGAAGTCATGATGACAGCATGCTAGCTTCATGTCACGGACATAATATAGAGAACTTAGCCTAAAGTAACGTTAGGCAAGTCACTCCTCCCCGCCCTTCTCGGTGTGTGGGTGTGGGTGTTTATTTTTTAAAGAAGGCTATAGCATTCAGATTGGGCAGAAATACTTGTCCACATGATTGGTGTACTTAGCCGTTTTAATTTAATTTTACAGATAGTGGTGGAGAGACAGACAGTGTTGCGGGGCCAGGAGAAACAGCAGGAGGAGAGACAGAAGGAGGAGAGAGTGAGAGGAGGAAAATAGGGCAAAGAGAGGATGAAACAGGATCAACTACAAGAGGAGAAAAGGGAGGAAAAGAGAGAAGGCAAATGGATGGAGAATCAGATAGGCCTTTAAGAGAAACTTTGATAGAGGAAACTGAGGGAGAAACAGAGAGAGGAGAAAATGAGGGAAGAAAAACAGAAATAGACGGAACAGAAGGAAGAGAAAATTAAAGCCGCAAGCGGCCTCGACGGGCCCTCGCGCCAGCGGCCAAGGGGGGTGGGGGCATGCGTCCCCGCGAAATACCTTCCACAGCTTCTTCGGCAAGAGACATTACTCCCACAATGGCGACAAAGCACAGAATTGGACAAAGAGTACACGGTGCGCTGAGATGTTGTCATGGACAGAAGATTTTATGCCATGGCTTCCCAACCAAATTAATGTATTTACCTCATCAGTAACCAAGCTATAGCTACATAGGATTATCTTCTGTTAGACATCTATTAGTCTGTATGTAACGCTACAACACTTGCCCCCGACTGCCTACCCATCCCCCACATGTCATGTGTGTTTAAGGCAACCAAAACAACATACTCCTGGTGCCTGATGATTGTAAACACCTCTCCTGCAACTGCTACAGCGCAATGAGCGCCCCCAGTGGTGAAAGTTCACCAAATTTGGTATACATGTCAAGGGACCTATGAAGAGTTGTTGTGTCAAGTTTGATCAAGTTTGACCAATCAGAAGCCGAGATATAAATTGTTGCCTGAAAACAGCGCCCCCAGTGGCAGAAGTTCACAAAATTTGGCACATATGTCAGGTGACCTGTTAAGAGTGTGCCTATCAAGTTTGATCAAGATTGAGAAAATAGAAGATGAGATATTGATTTTTGAAGAATAAATTTTTTGGTTTCTCCCATGTCAGTAGGTGGCGCTATGCTACAACACTTGCTCCCGACTGCCTACCCATTCCCCACAAGTCATGTGTGTTTAAGGCAACCAAAACAACATACTCCTGGTGCCTCATGATTGTAAACACCTCTCCTGCAACTGCTACAGTGCAATGAGCGCCCCCAGTGGTCCACAAGTCATGTGTGTTTAAGGCAACCAAAACAACATACTCCTGGTGCCTCATGATTGTAAACACCTGTCCTGCAACTGCTACAGCGCAATGAGCGCCCCCAGTGGTGAAAGTTCACCAAATTTGGTATACATGTCAAGGGACCTATGAAGAGTTGTTTTGTAAAGTTTGATCAAGTTTGACCAATCAGAAGCCGAGATATAAATTGTTGCCTGAAAACAGCGCCCCCAGTGGCAAAAGTTCACAAAATTTGGCACATATGTCAGGTGACCTGTTAAGAGTGTGTGTATCAAGATTGATCAAGATTGAGAAAATAGAAGATGAGATATTGATTTTTGAAGAATAAATTTTTTGGTTTCTCCCATGTCAGTAGGTGGCGCTATGCTGCACATGAGCGATTATGAGTTGGAAAAATAAGTGCCTACAACAGCAACGTACTATCACAAGGTAGTGGTGTGAAGGAGAAGCATTATGGAATTATTTACCAAAAACCTGTTTTGGAGCAATTGCGTTGGCCAAAAACAGCACCCCCCATGGACGAAAATTCCCAAAATGAGGTGTACATGACATGGGAGGTAGTAAGAGGGTGGCCGTGAAGTTTGACCAAATTTGAGGAAAGATTGGATTTTTTGCCCCAAAATAGCGCCCCCAGTGGCGAAATATCACAGAAATTGGGTAACATGTCAGAAGCCCAATGAGTGATTTGCGTGTGAAGTATGAGCAGTTTTGAGCAATTTGAAGATATGTTATGAATTTTTAAGCATGTAAAATTTTGCATTGAAAATTGATTGACGTATAACTTCTGAACGGTTTATTCTACGTGAAACGTATTTAGGAACTTTTGTCAGCCATGTCTGTAGATGATGTATATCAATTTTGGTGACATTCCTATGAACGGTCTAGGAGGAGTTGCGCCGTTTTCGTGGCCATGCATTTCGCACAAAAGTGAAATTACCTTACTTCCTGTTGGGCGTGGCTAATGCATTGGCATTACATTTTTGTCCGGCTTAGTGAGATACATATGCGTACCAAATGGCATGCCACTACTACAAACTACATGGCAACCAGGCACCTTAATGCGGGAGGCCAAAATCACAATGAGCTAGGGGGCGCTATAGAGGCCCTGAGGCCCGCCTGGATCTGGGCTTCTGGTTCTCAGTAGCGGTGGGAGTCTAAGAAAAAGGAGCCAAATTTCGTGCGATGTCGACCATGGCAAGCGCCCCAAAAAGGGTCTTGTAAAGAGTTTGCTTGCCAAGTTTGACAAATCAGAAGCTGCAATATCATTTCTGCCATAACCCGCACCCCCAGGGGCGAAAGTGCACAAAATTTGGCGTACATGTCAGGTGAGCTATGAAGAGTTTGCGTATGAAGTTTGATGACAATTGAGTAAACAGAAGATGAGATATAGATTTTTGAAGAATAAATTTTTTGGTTTTTCCCATGTCAGTAGGTGGCGCTATGCTGTACATGAGTGATTATGAGATGGAAAAATAAGTGTCCACAACAGCAACGCACTATCACAAGGTAGTGGTGTAAAGGAAAAGCATTATGGAATAATTTACCAAAAACCCGTTTTGGAGAAATTGCGTCGGCCAAAAACAGCGCCCCCCATGGACGAAAATTCCCAAAATGTGGTATACATGACATGGGAGGTAGTAAGAGGGTGGCCGTGAAGTTTGACCAAATTTGAGGAAAGATTGGATTTTTTGCCCAAAAACAGCGCCCCCAGTGGCGAAATATCACAGAAATTGGGTAACATGTCAGAAGCCCAATGAGTGATTAGCTTGTGAAGTATGAGCAGTGTTGAGCAATTAGAAGATTTGTTATGAATTTTTTAGCATGTAAAATTTTGAAGTGAAAATTGATTGACGTATAACTTCTGAACGGTTTATCCTACGTGAAACGTATTTAGTAACTTTTGTCAGGCATGTCTGTAGATGATGTGTATCAATTTTGGTGACATTCCTATGAACGGTCTAGGAGGAGTTGCGCCGTCTTCGTGGCCATGCATTTCACACAAAAGTGAAATTACCTCACTTCCTGTTGGGCGTGGCTAATGCATTGGCATTACATTTTTGTCCGGCTTAGTAAGATACATATGCATATCAAATGGCATGCCACTACTACAAACTATATGGCAACCAGGCACCTTAAAGCGGGATGCCAAAATCACAACGACTTAGGGGGCGCTATAGAGGCCCTGAGCCCCGGCCAAGTGTGGGCTTTTGGTTCTGAGTAGCGGTGGCAATTCTCGGAAGTGGCGCCAAATTTCGCGCGTTTTCGCCCATGGCAAGCGCCCCGAAAATGGCCCAACAGCGGAGAAAAATAAAGAAGAATAATAATAGTGAACTCTTACAAGAACAATAGGGCCTTCGCCCTATAGGGCTCGGGCCCTAATGAGGGAGGAGAATCAGACAGAGAAGATGCAGAGACAGACAAAATGGAGGCAGAGGAAACTGAGACAGTATCAGAAAGCATCAGATGCCATCCACACATCTGGACTGAAAGTATGTGTAATTTGCCATTCTTACACACAGTCTTTATTTTTCTCTCTTTATTGATTATTTAGATTTCATAAACACCACTCTACTTGGTGTCTCTCACACACACACACACACACACACACACACACACACACACACACACACACAAATGCTTGGACTCACTCACACATGCACACAAGTAAACACACATGCACATTCACACTCACACACACACACACACACACACACACACTTTCATACACACACATACAAAAGTTAACATTCTTCTAGTGCAAGGTCTACTGCTGTGATATATCTGTCAGCTTATGGATTTCATATGGCCTACTGTTGGTATGTGTAATTTGCCATTCTTTCACACTGACATTATATTTCTCTTTATTAAGATTTAATAAACCTCAAACATACTTATTGTGTATCTTGTTTTATGAATGATATAGAGTAGAGACCTCAGGGAACCCTTGTCACACACATACATGCATGCACTCACACACACAAGTACACACACATGCACATTCACAAACACTCTGTCATATACACACACATGCACTGTCATGCACACACACACACACACACACACACACTCCTATGTGTCAGAAAAGTTGTTTCATACAATACGCATCGTAGCATCCTTCCGTCATGCTTGCGTCGACTATGAATTGGCCCTTACAATGTCGTGGTCCCCCGATCCCAAAATTTATAGTTTACCCACCTCTTTTTTTACCACTACACCCCTGGTCCCCACTGCTCCTTCTCTCTCTCTCCTGATTGGTCATCACTCACCTGCATGTCGTTAGACTGCTCCCTACTTAAGTCCCACTCACCCAGCACTCTGTCTCTGACCTCTTCACCGGATGCCACAAGACTCTTGGACTCTGACACTGAAACCGTACCGAAAACCCTCCTTTGTTGATGTTTGGTGTTCCTTTGTTCTTCAAGTACGGTACGAACTCTCTTCTGAACTTTTGCCTGTTGGCTTGTTTTAGTTTTTCCATGGAATGTCCAAGAGAAGATTTCCTAAGTTGCCTTTGACACTGTGTGCTACAATAAATCACCCTGGATTGAGTTCTTGTCTTGTCTGTCTCTGTGGGTCCTGACAGCACCGAACGGTACTCGGGCCCTAATAATAATAATCCTTCAAAAAACAATAGGGTCTCACACCGAACGGTACTCGGGCCCTAATAATAATAATCCTTCAAAAAACCAATATGCTCTTATCTGAATTGAGACGAGCTGCTCCGTACCTCTCCGAGCTTTGCGCAACCTCCTAGTCAGCTTCGACAGCGCATTGATATCTGAGCTCCGTATCAATGCGCTGCTGAAGCGCGCAGAAGGTGTTAGTATGCCTGTCATTATAGTGCGGACTTTCCATAGCATAGAAAATCGCTGTTTCAATTTGTGTAACTGAACTTGTTTCATATCACTGGTCATATAAACCTATGTAAACAGGAAAAATGCGGAAGAGTTTGGTCGCATCTAACTACAGCCCCCAAAAATACCATTGGCCATACTGAACCTAGCTACATTGCTAACAGGAGTGACAGCGCGTCTGACTGCGTCTGACTGACTGGGAAGTCACGCAAAGCTCGGAGAGGTACGGAGCAGCTCGTCTCAATTCAGATAAGAGCATATTTCATTATGGAAGTACGGTGGACTGTTCCTTTAAGAGTACAATTTATCCAAAAAGTTACTCAAGTAAATGTAACGGAGTAAATGTAACTAGTTACTACCGCCTCTAAAGGGGTGTTCACATGGCAACTTTTACTCCGGTGTAGCACCGGGGCTGCCCCGGTAGAGCGTTCACACGGTACAAAGTTATACCGGTGTAGCCCCTGAAAGCTGCTTAAACCGGTGCAAATCTAACCCTGCTCGGGAGGTGGTTTAAGAAATTTACTCCGGAGTAAATGCTAGTTTGCGGGGCAGCACCGATATAAAATGGTATGTCTGAACGCTACACCCTGTAGCGTTCCAAAATGGCAAATATCCACATGGCCATGAATGACACAAGGTCGTCGATTTGTTGCCGAATGAATGCGTTGTTTTCGTGCTCTCTTGTACTTGTGCAACCTTTCCTTTCTCTCTTTTACCCTTTTACGGTGTCTGATAGACCACAACGTAGAAAGTTTCTCTGGAGAAGTATAAACCATGGTTTTTCGATAGGCCTATATCAATCACAAACAAGGCGGGAAAAGGAAGTACATTTTCATGCATGCGCATATTTCATTTCCGCATTATTACTATCGTATAGCACGGTCGCAAAAACTGCCGTGTGAACGCAAGTGGGGCTGCACCGGTGCTAACACGCTTCTCTCTAGTAAGCAGGTTTGTGATGTGTGAACGCTCCACAAAATTTACACCGGTGTAAGATATATCGCAACAAAATACATCGGTGCAGCATCGATGCAAATATGTGCCGTGTGAACACCCCTTTTGTTAGCTAGCTAGCTTAACTAACTAAATTGACATCTATTTGCCATCTTTTAGCTAAACATTATCTACATTCAACAGCATTACTCAACTTACACGGTTTGTTTGGAAAAAACTGTCAAGTCTTTAGCCTCTTGGCTGGTTTGCTGAACATACAGAAGCACTGCCCAGATCTGAATCACACCAAAGATACTCATACAATATTTTCTAAAGCGTCTCTGATCACACACAACAGCGGTGTTTATTTGCTGCCTTAGCTCCGCCTGCTCATGATGCGTTTAGAGGCGGCTCGGAAAAACGCGTTTCCACATGTTAAAAATGAATTGAGTGGTTGTAATGGCTGTAAAAAAGTGTGGGGACAGAGGGCACAAATACGGGAAGTGCGGGGGACATGTCCCCTGCGTACCCCGCGTCCGCTACGCCCATGGGTCTGGGGACCCTCAGGGATCTGTGAAGATTTGCAGAAGATGGCAGAATTTTGGGGCCACCAAGTTTTCAAATTAGACACCACCTCCATAACAACAAACTATTTGGAAGGTGTAGCTCAGGGGTGTCAAACTCTTTCACTGAGGGCCACATCACTAAATTTCTAGGTCATCGAGGGCCAAATAATCACTGAACATCCATTTAAAAAGGGCAACCATGAAATCTGCCTGGCAAAATGATTAGTTTATTCAAGAAATTTTGAACGCTGTTTCATTGAGAATCAGTAAAACAATGACTAGGCTAATTTCCCATTCATTTCATTTGATTCCATTTCAATACATTTCCAACTTTTTGTTTGATATCTTTTAACATTGAAACATGAAAATAAGTGCAGTCATCAATTTATATGTCAATAGGCTATAAACTTGTGTGGTAATAAAAACTTAAGTTTGGTTTCAGTAGGAACATCTTTAAAATTCAACTTTCATTCATTCATTCATTCATTCATTCCCAGTATATTTAAATAATATTGGTTGGCGTTGAGTGGTATATCAGAAATATTCCACTTGTTTTGACTCATTCAATATCATGCTAGCTGAATGGAATATATATCTGATATACCACAAAAAAAGCCAGCCAGCATTAATATTATTAAACATACACATTCCTTTCGGATGTTCAACACGTATTTCTCTTTCAAAATTCTCTCAAAATTTTCCGTATTTAACGAAGCAAACCTGGCGGCCATGTCTGTTTACAAGTTGTCACAGTTGTTTGCTAGTGCAGAAGTTTTACGTCTCTGACGTGTGACGTCATGTTGTCTTGACAACCATGCAATATCGTAAACCATATTCAATGCTCATTCTCCATTGGGTAGAGTGACGTAATACACATAGGATAAGTGATATGCTAACAACATTGCATGCTATCAAACCAAATGAATGAAACTCACTAGAAGGAAATAGAATACATGTTTTTATTCCATCGCAAAAGTGTCGTATATGTATAATAATCAAGTATATTCCAGTGTTTCATTTGATGTTTTTAACACAGTAGAATTCTTAACATTTAATGAAAATAAGTGCAGCCAACAATTTACATTCGATATAAGCTATAAACTTGCCTGTCCTCACCATTCAAAAACTATGTGGTAGTAAAAAGCGTATTTGATTGTGTGTGTGTGTGTGTGTGTGTGTGTGTGTGTGTGTGAGTGAGAGAGAGAGGGAGACTTGCTGCGAACAAACTAAACAAATTGGCTTACTCTTAATTTCCCAAAATAAGTAGGCATTTGTCCACTATTCCTGAAAGCTTCGAGTCTTTATCAACTTTTCCTTTCTTTGACAGCATCTTGACACTTGACAGCAAGAAGCTAGCTCGCGATCTTTCTTTAGTCATGAATGACTAGCTGTTTACCTGAAATAGGTTGTCACCACCTAGTAGATGGATGATGAATTGTGTTTTGGAGTAATGGTTGACACAACCTACATTCTTTGGTTGATGAGCGGGACGTTTTGAATCTTTGTGCAGGCCGGATGTGGCCTGCGGGCCATGTGTTCGACACCCCTGGTGTAGCAGAAGAAAGCCTTTTCTTCCAAATAACCGTAAACATAAGCACCTAGAATTCTCTAGACACCACTGGAGCTTTGACTGGCACCGGGTTTGAAGATCATACAGTGCCTTGCAAAAGTATTCATACCCCTTGAACTTTTCACATTTTTCCACCTTACAACCACGAACTTAAAAGTTTTTTATTGAGATTTTATGTGAGAGACCAACACAGAGTAGCACATAATTGTGAAGTGAAACGAAAATGATAAATGGTCTTCAAAATTTTAAACAAATAAAAATCCGAAAAATGTGGTGTGCATTAGTATTCAGCCCCCTGTACTCTGATACCTCTAAATACAATCCAGTGCAATTAATTGCCTTCAGAAGTCATCTAATTAGTTAATAGAGTCCTACTGTGTGTAATTTACTCTCAGCATAAATACACTTCTTCTGTGAAGGCCTCAGTGGTTTGTTAGAGAACACTGAAGAACAAACAGCATTATGAAGACCAAAAAACTCACCAGACACGTCAGGGATAAAGTTCTGGAGAAGTTTAAAGCAGGGTTAGGTTATAAAAAAATATCCCAAGCTCTGAACATCTCAAGAAGCACTGTTCAATCCATCATTCAAAAATGGAAAAAGTATGGCTGCAAACCTACCAAGATATGGCCGTCCACCTAAACTGACAGAGCGAGCAAGGGTCAGAGAAGCAGCCAAGAGGCCCATGATCACTCTGGAGGAGCTGCAGAAATCCACAGCTCAGGTGGGAGAATCTGTGCACAGGACAACTATAAGTCATCTCATCTCATTATCTCTAGCCACTTTATCCTGTTCTACAGGGTCGCAGGCAAGCTGGAGCCTATCCCAGCTGACTACGGGCGAAAGGCGGGGTACACCCTGGACAAGTCGCCAGGTCATCACAGGGCTGACAAATAGACACAGACAACCATTCACACTCACATTCACACCTATGGTCAATTTAGAGTCACCAGTTAACCTAACCTGCATGTCTTTGGACTGTGGGGGAAACTGGAGCACCCGGAGGAAACCCACGCGGACATGGGGAGAACATGCAAACTCCGCACAGAAAGGCCCTCGCCGGCCACGGGGCTTGAACCCAGAACCTTCTTGCTGTGAGGCAACAGCACTAACCACTACACCACCGTGCCGCCCACTATAAGTCATACACTCCACAAATCTGGCCTTTTTGGAAGAGTGGCAAGAAGAAAGCCATTGCTGAAAGACAGGCATAAGAAGCCATGTAGGGGACACAGCAAACATGTGGAAGAAGGTGCTTTGGTCAGATGAGACCAAAGTTGAACTTTTTGGCCTAAATGCAAAGCGCTGTTTGTGGTGGAAAACTAACACTGCTCATCACCCTGCACCCACCATCCCCACTGTGAAACATGGTGGTGGCAGCATCATGCTGTGGGGATGCTTTTCTTCAGCAGGGACAGGGAAGCTGGTCAGAGTTGATGGGAAAATGGATGGAGCTAAATACAGGGCAATCCTGGAAGAAAACCTGTTGGAGGCTGCAAAAGACTTGAGACTGAGAAAGAGATTCACCTTCCAGCAAGACAATGACCCTAAACATACAGCCAGAGCTACAATGGAATGGTTTAGATCAAAGAATATTCATGTGTTAGAATGGCCCAGTCAAAGTCCAGACCTAAATCCCATTGAGCATCTGTGGCAAGACTAGAAAATTGCTGTTCACAGATGCTCTCCATCCAATCTGGCTGAGCTTGAGCTATTTTGCAAAGAAGAATGGGCAAAAATTTCAGTGTCTAGATGTGCAAAGCTGGTAGAGACATGCCACAAAAGACTTGCAGCTGTAATTGCAGCAAAAGGTGGCTCTACAAAGCATTGATGCAGGGGGCTGAATACTAATGCACAACACATTTTTCAGATTTTTATTTGTTTAAAATTTTGAAGACCATTTATCATTTTTGTTTCACTTCACAATTATGTGCCACTCTGCATTGGTCGATCACATAAAATCTCAATAAAAAACTTTTAAGTTCGTGGTTGTAAGGTGGAAAAATGTGAAAAAGTTCAAGGGGTATGAATACTTTTTCAAGGCACTGTACACTCAATACTTGGAGCTCCTTTATCATGAATTACTGCATCAATGCAGTGTGGCACGGAGGTGATCAGCCTGTGGCACTGCTGAGGTGTTATTGAAGCCCAGGTTGCTTTGATAGCGGCCTTCAGCTCGTCTGTATTTTTAGGTCGGGTGTTTCTCAGCTTCCTCTTGACAATACCCTGTAGATTCTCTACGGGGTTCAGGTCAGGTGAGTTGGCTGGTCAGTCAAGCACAGTAATATCATGGCCAGCAAACCATTTGGCAGTAGTTTTGGCACTGTGGGCAGGTGCTAAGTTCTGCTGGAAAAGGAAATCATCATCTCCATAAAGCTAGTCAGCAAATGGAAGTATGAAGTGCTCTAAAATCTCCTGGTAGATGGCTGCGTTGTGTTTTATCAAGTCCAAAATCAGTGGACCAACACCAGCAGATGACATGGCACCCCAAATCATCACAGACTGCAGAAACTTCACACTGGACTTCAAACACCTTGGATTCTGTGCCTCCACGCTTCCTCCAGACTCGAGGCCTGTAAATGAATCCGAGGCTATCATGAGCACAGATTCACTCAACCGTGGCTGTTGAAGACTGGAAAAAGACCAGGTGATTTTTTTTTTCTAACCTTCAGCTGTATGGTTAGTGTGAACCTGTGCCCATGCCAGCCTCAGATTCTTGTTTTGCCTGACAGGAGTGGAACCCAAAGTGGTCTTCTGCTGCTATAGCCCATCCAACTCAAGATTCAACGTTTTGTGAATGCTGAGATGTTTTTCTGCTCACCACGGTTGTAAAGGGTTGCTATATCCTTCCTGGCAGCTCGAACCAGTCTGGCCATTTTCTTCTGACCCTCTCTTATTAGCAAGGTGTTTGTTTCCACCCACAGAACTGTTGCTCACTCAATGTTTTTTGTTTTTTGCGCCATTCTGTGTAAACTCAAGAGACTGTTGTGTGTGAAAACCCCAGATCATCAGCCGTTTCTGAAATACTAGTCCATCTGGCACCAACAACCATGTCATGGTTAAAGTCACCGAGATCACAATTTCCCCCATTCTGATATTTGATGTGAACATTCACTGAAGCTCTTGACCTATATCTGCATAATTTTATGCATTGTGCTCCTACAGGGGGAAGCCATAGCCTAAAGGTCGGAGAAACAGCTTTGGGGCCAAAAGGTCAAAAGATTCCCTGGACCAGCAGGAATGGCTGAAGTGCTTTTCAGCAAGGCACCTAACCCCCAACTGGGTATGTTGCTCTGGATAAAAGTGTCTGCTAAATGTCTGTAATGTAATGTAATGTTACATGATTGGCTGATTGGATAAGGTGTTTCGATTAAAGTGGCCAGTGAGTGTCTCTGGGTGTTTCACTTGAGGGCTATCGTCCTCACTGTAAACTGTAAACTTAATCTGCTGTTAAAAATAGAACTTGGAGGTACTGCAGTCTTTACAAGGCCGTCTCAAATGCCTCAGAAACCAGCGTAAGACTCTAGGAGCACAGTTGTGTTGAAGGAACTGGTGCTTGAAAACTGGATGTTAAAACAAGCTAATAAAACATAAGAATGGGTCGTTTTAAACATAACTGAATTGTTATATAGCTAGTCATATACCTTAATGCTCAGTCCAGGCCTAAAATTTATCATTACTAATTGAGAAGCAGCTGTTTGCTGAAGCTACCAAATCCATCATTACACACTATGAAACACTTGGCAGAGCCATTACTGTACAATCCACTGTCCTTTAAGACATAAGCATCTCTCTGTAAGAAATGATGGTGGGACGTGAGTTTAAATGCTATATATAATCTTGTTGCGTGTCCATAAATGGTGTCCAGGGATGTGGAGAGCTCCGTGTGGGGGCATGAAGAGTTTTGTTTTCATCAGCCACTGACTCCCAGGCGAGCTGAGTCTGATGTGTGTGTGTGTTAAGCGCTGCTCTCTACTCTGCCTGGGTAAGTGTGTAAAGTGTGCACTTCATGTAATGTTTCTCCACTTAAAGCCTTTAACATGGCCTTTATTTACAGTGGAAAAATCGATTACTGCACGAGGCTGTGTTCTGAAACTGCATCTTGGGAATGAGTTCTGTGCTTGAGTGCCTAAATGAACAGTAATGACAGTGATGATCATTATTATAATGATGATGATCATTATAATAATGATGATGATGAGAGTGATGGAATATGATAGCCTGATTGGCCTGATTAAGCTATTTTATATTTTTAGCTTTGCTGTTGACGGATCATGACTGTTATTAATTACACATCATGCAAAAAGGGAATTCGTGCATGAGCTGGCAACCTAGGAACTACAGCACTGTAATAGGAAACTGAAGAATTGTATCATTTCTTATCTTTCTGTATATATCTCTTTCTATATTACATGCCATTTTAATGTCTCTGTTCATAGTTCAGTTCCTCAAGCATGTCTGAAGCTCATTTGACATTTTGGGCGTGTCAAAGCGAGGAGTGCTTTGCTGTTGAATATATAAATATTTCTGCAAACGAAAAGGCATGTTTAATATTTCAGGCTTAGATGCATGCTTATAGTTTTGTACTTGTTTAAGCTTGGAACGACCCAATTGTAATTAATACAACTAGTACAAAATTAATGATTGGCATGATGGGTGTATATTGCACATTTAGCAAATTTCCATGCAACTTGACTTATGAATATGGTGAAATTTAAAAAAACAAAACAAAACCAAACAAACATATTATGCCTTTTATACATCTATTTGAAAAAGACTGAAATGTAATCTTGGTGATTGAGCTATCTCGGTCCTTGCCGTAAATGTTGCTTAATATAAAGCTCTGTTTCTGATCATTATAATATCACACATATAATATGGTGTCTATTATGTGCACATGATTTAAAACTGAACAGGGAACTGAATATTTGTTTACCAACTATATGATATATTAGCATTAACAGTACCATAAGTAATCAAATAATTTCACTGAATTACGTAATATTTTACACAGATCACTGGATTCCTTCAACAAATCATAATGAATAATGTGTATTCCTCCATCTTAAACATCTTCGAACTGTGGCTGTAATAAAGCCTTTAATGAACATGAACAAGTCATTTCATTCAAGTGATTTTTTTTTTCTTGCACAGATCATTGCTCATGTTCTACATCCCATAATTTAGTCCTCTCTGATCTTCCAACCGACAAGCTCTTTGCTTTCGAGCATGACTTTATGCATGCTGTAATATCTCATAAAGATGGAGCACCTAAATCACAGAAAATAACTTTGAATTCGAGTAGCTTAAGATTGCATTTTTGTACATGACTAAATTACTCAATTGTTCGTTACGTTGTATTTGCAAAAGTGCATGCCTTCATGATTGGTTTCACTTCACAGGCCCTTTTCCGGTAGTTGAACATGGCTGCAGCCATCGCCAGACACAAGCACTTCACTCACGACTATCATAGTAAGCAGTCAAGATACGTGGTCAAGGAGTACTCCAGGTAAGATGCTGTGCATGGTGGATTTTGTATGAAGGGTTTGACTAAAGATCTCCGCCCTTATCATTTCTGTCATCAGGGATCACTTTACTGCACACACATTGCACATTGGTTTTTTTGACACAGTTTTTCTTCCTAAAAGTAATTTCTGTCATCATGGTTTGCATTTTACTTCACTGTATCTAGCGAATGACCAGTTCATGAGAAAAACCTTTACATTGGATATAGAATTAAGTTCACTTTCGGGCTGAAAGTCATGGCCTGTTTTTAATCAACATCAAATAAATAATGCATGTTAATCTTCCAATTGTTGAATTTACAATATATTTCTCTTTGTGTATTCATTCGACGATGGATGTACAGGAAATGTTTGCATACCGACGTGTACGTGAGTGAGTTAATGTACAGTCAATGACGTCATTTGTAAAGGATATGAATGACTGTGTTTTTAGCTCTGAAGTCCAAGAAGTGAGATATGAATACCAAACGCAGAAGAATGTCCAGAATGTGGTAAGGTTCATTTACAATCTGGCTGTCGCCTCATTTTCCTCATTTTCATAACTATGTGCTTCTTCTTGGATTTCATTGTAGTCACTGAAGAATAGACGTTAACAAAAAACGCCGAGAGTTTAAAGGGTTGGAAATAAATACATTGGCTCAGAAATAAATACAGGCTTTATACAATGTGTTCTATAATCTCAGGCTTGAAATGAATGTGTGTATACTGTATATATCCCCACATCAAGATCAAATGATGAAATGGTCCTTTTTTTTTCCATTCTGACAGGTGCACAGGAAGATTCCTGAAAAGTACATCCGTGAATCATCTATGATCAGGGGCCCCAGGTTCCTGACGAGGCTCAGGTCACACACTGTGTTTGAAAACAGTCTGGTGAAGCTGTTCTGCACTGTGGAAGGATACCCCACCCCACACGTCAAATGGTTAGTCCCTGTCAAAGATACAAAGGGAAACACGATTCATTCTTTTCTGTCCAACTGATATGCTGTTCGCCAAGTCGCATATCTAGAAATAGATGAGATAAGTGCACTAGAACTCTTCACATGCTTGTTAGTGAGTGAGGACCTCATTTCAGGTATGTGTGGAGTCAGGTAAGAGGTTAAACAGGGTCTGTCGTCACCTTTACACTTCATATTTATAAAGACTGTTCACTTTTCCACACTTTTACTTGTCTTATTGGTTAAAATGACCAAAAATATGATCTTTGTAATACTTCAAATTAAAATTATTTGAATATCTCATCTCATCTCATTATCTCTAGCCGCTTTATCCTGTTCTACAGGGTCGCAGGCAAGCTGGAGCCTATCCCAGCTGACTACGGGCGAAAGGCGGGGTACACCCTGGACAAGTCGCCAGGTCATCACAGGGCTGACACATAGACACAGACAACCATTCACACTCACATTCACACCTACGGTCAATTTAGAGTCACCAGTTAACCTAACCTGCATGTCTTTGGACTGTGGGGGAAACCGGAGCACCCGGAGGAAACCCACGTGGACACGGGGAGAACATGCAAACTCCACACAGAAAGGCCCTCGCCGGCCACGGGGCTCGAACCCGGACCTTCTTGCTGTGAGGCGACAGCGCTAACCACTACACCACCGTGCCGCCATTATTTGAATATTTTTCACTAAATTTAAAATAAATCTGTCGACTTGGACTGGATATAAGAATTACATCAAGATGTCGCAAATCAATCATCTGCCTTGGCAAAGTCACTGTGGCATTTCTTCCACATTATTATTTAGGCGAGAATGTGACTGAAAACATCTCATCTCATCTCATCTCATTATCTCTAGCCGCTTTATCCTTCTACAGGGTCGCAGGCAAGCTGGAGCCTATCCCAGCTGACTACGGGCGAAAGGCGGGGTACACCCTGGACAAGTCGCCAGGTCATCACAGGGCTGACACATAGACACAGACAACCATTCACACTCACATTCACACCTACGGTCAATTTAGAGTCACCAGTTAACCTAACCTGCATGTCTTTGGACTGTGGGGGAAACCGGAGCACCCGGAGGAAACCCACGTGGACACGGGGAGAACATGCAAACTCCACACAGAAAGGCCCTCGCCGGCCGCGGGGCTCGAACCCGGACCTTCTTGCTGTGAGGCGACAGCGCTAACCACTACACCACCGTGCCGCCATTATTTGAATATTTTTCACTAAATTTAAAATAAATCTGTCGACTTGGACTGGATATAAGAATTACATCAAGATGTCGCAAATCAATCATCTGCCTTGGCAAAGTCACTGTGGCATTTCTTCCACATTATTATTTAGGCGAGAATGTGACTGAAAACATATTAAATATAAATCTAAAGACAGAGTAGAAATTTAATACACACATTAAATCAGGTGCATGAAGCAATATGGGCTGAAATTTGCACAAAGTCATCCCGAACATCCTCATTAAAAGTGTTAATCATCTTTCTTTACTCTTTGTTTTGCTTTTATCAGGTTCAAGGATGACATCCTGATCGACATTTCTTCCGGGAAATACTTTGTGGAAAGAAATGGTGGAATTCACTGCCTGAACATCATCAAGTAATCAAGGCATTAGTGTGGATTTTATCATCCACTGGATGTTAAATCATCATAAGAGGGTGTTGTGTCTACTGTTTGTTTGTCTAGAATAACCAATCTCTTTGCAAGCTTGGAAAGAATAGGGGCGATTGTTGAATTTTTCACATAATACATCACACTACACCTATTCCCTTCTATAGTTTTTCATAATCCTGTCATGAAAATTATGATTGGCTCATATCCTTCCCCTTCCAGAGCCTCGGGATAAGATTACAGGTTAAGGATCAGATCCTCACTGAATTCTTTAGCATTTAAAGCCAGAAGGCATGTTGATATACAGCACTGTGGAAAAGTCTTAGGCACATGCAATGAAATGCTGTAGAGCAAAGATGCCTTCAAAAATAATGGAATTAAATGTTTCTACATTTAAAAAAATACCAGAAAGACCAGAAAGCAGCAATGAATGGAAAAAGTAAATATTTGGTGTGAGACGACCCTTTGCTTAAAAAAAAAAATAGTAGTCTCGGGTACAATGAGTGCAGTTTTATAAGGAAATGAGCTGTAGGTTTTACGGAGCATCTTACAGAACCAGACACAGTTCTTCTGGACACTTTGTCACAGTCGTTTCTTAATTTTGCACCAAAACCCAGTAGCCTTCATTATGTTTTCTTTTTTAATCTGAAAAGTGCTCTCTTATGTAATATGCTGCTTTCTTTACTGACATACAAACAACATTTTGTGCTGGAAAACTAATGCTTGGAAATCTAAAGTGTTTTTGTACTGGTTCCATAAAGTAGAGGTATAAAATAGAAATCTATAACAAAGTTTCCATCCATCCATTATCTGTAGCTGCTTATCCTGTTCTACAGGGTTGCAGGCAAGCTGGAGCCTATCCCAGCTGACTAAGGGCAAGAGGCGGGGTACACCCTGGACAAGTCGCCAGGTTATTAACAAAGTTTGCACTAAAAAAAAAAAAAAAAAATTATAATAAGGTGCCTAAGGTGACTTTTGCACAGTACTGTATTTTGGACAAATTTTTAATGAATGTGAGCCATTTTGTTTGGACAGTGCTCTCTACTCATCCACAAAAGGAAGCTTGTGTGTGTGTGTGTGTGTGTGTGTGAGAGAGAGAGCTTTTATCCCAATTTAGTCTAAGCCCTAACATGTCTTGAGCTCCCGTCAGCTGTTCATACCCAAGTGCTGAGCTCAGCGTCATGCGACCTGCCAGTGCTTTAAAGTGTTCAGGATCACATTCTCTATCCCTTCGTACATTGATATCACTATAATCTCCACTTGGGCCTTCACTTCAAAATCGTCTTTTGCTTCTGAGCTTTTAACGTGATCTTTTATTTCTGTAAAAGGGCACATTTTGAATCACAATAAAATTCAGGACAAGGTTAATGCTTTCTCAAATTTCCGCTCTTACACAGCTACTACACCAGGGGTGTCAAATCTGATCCATAAAGGGCCGTGTGGCTGCAGGTTTTCATTCCAGCCATGCAGCAGCACCCTGATTTGGCTTATTCAATCAACTGACACACCCACCCTTTAATCAAGGGTGGGTGTGGCTGCAAGTATTTGACTGTGTGAAGACAGTTCAGTTGATTGAATGAGCCAAGTCAGGTGTGCTGCTGCATGGCTGGAATGAAAACCTGCAGCCACAAGGCCCTTTATGGATCAGGTTTGACACCCCTGTACTACACATATGACTAACATTTCTTAATAATTTTCCACACCCGACATTTTTTCAAAAACCTTGTCGCTTTAAAGCAAGGGAAGCATGTACACTACCGTTCAAAAGTTTGGGGTCACCCAGACAATTTTGTGTTTTCCATGAAAAGTCACACTTTTATTTCCCACCATAAGTTGTAAAATGAATAGAAAATATAGTCAAGACATTTTTCTGGCCATTTTGAGCATTTAATCGACCCCACAAATGTGATGCTCCAGAAACTCAATCTGCTCAAAGGAAGGTCAGTTTTATAGCTTCTCTAAAGAGCTAAACTGTTTTCAGCTGTGCTAACATGATTGTACAAGGGTTTTCTAATCATCCATTAGCCTTCTGAGGCAATGAGCAAACACATTGTACCATTAGAACACTGGAGTGAGAGTTGCTGGAAATGGGCCTCTATACACCTATGGAGATATTGCACCAAAAACCAGACATTTGCAGCTAGAATAGTCATTTACCACATTAGCAATGTATAGAGTGGATTTCTGATTAGTTTAAAGTGATCTTCATTGAAAAGAACAGTGCTTTTCTTTCAAAAATAAGGAAATTTCAAAGTGACCCTAAACTTTTGAACGGTAGTGTACTATATGTATATTGCTACAGCAAGGGAGATGAAAGCGCTTTAAAAAAGCAACATTGAGGTGAAGGTCACATTACCATGACTCTTTCTTCTCCTGGCAGCTCAGTACATTTGCCATTTACACTTCACCGCTGACCAGGTCCTTTCCATTCAGATAATTCTGTCAGTTTGGTTTTCAGTCCCAGCTGATTGTATTGAGAGAACCTCAAGAAATCAAGCAGTGTGTAAAAAAGGTTATCTGTTCTTAATCTTGTGTGTAAGCAGCTCTCTACTGCATGCAGCTTAGCATGCTTACTTTCCCCACAGCACTGGATCAAAGGCAGCTTTTTGTATTATACACTAGGGAGAATTTTGCACACTGTCCAGTTGTCAATTAGGAAATTGCCATGCTGTATATCTGATCAAAGCAGACATTATGCAGCCCTGGCAGGTTTATCATTTGATTAACAAGTCGAATGAGATTGAAGTTGTTATTGATTCTGTACATTGATCCGAGTTCACACTGATTCCTGTGTGTGTGTGTGTGTGTTCCTTGTGCAGGTGCGATCTTGATGACACTGCTCAGTACACAGCTGTTGCCGCTAACGTTCACGGCCAGGCCTCCTCTCAGGCTGCAGTGATTGTCAAGAGTGAGTACCTCCTTAAACAAGCTATCGGGATAACATACAGCCATACAGTAGGATAAAAAAAGGACTTGGCAAAGTGTTGAGGATCCATGTGCTATTTCAAAACTCAATGCAAAAGTTCATAATCTGCATCCATCTCATCTCATCTCATTATCTCTAGCCGCTTTATCCTGTTCTACAGGGTCGCAGGCAAGCTGGAGCCTATCCCAGCTGACTACGGGCGAAAGGCGGGGTACACCCTGGACAAGTCGCCAGGTCATCACAGGGCTGACAGATAGACACAGACAACCATTCACACTCACATTCACACCTACGGTCAATTTAGAGTCACCAGTTAACCTAACCTGCATGTCTTTGGACTGTGGGGGAAACCGGCGCACCCGGAGGAAACCCACATGGACACGGGGAGAATATGCAAACTCCACACAGAAAGGCCCTCGCCGGCCACAGGGCTCGAACCCGGACCTTCTTGCTGTGAGGCGACAGCGCTAACCACTACACCACCGTGCCACCCCAATCTGCATCCAACACAACAAAACAGTAATCCAAAGAGTAATCTTAAAAAAAAGGTCAAAGCAGTCAGAAAAATATCAAGGCTCAGAACTTGTAAATAGCTAGTTGGCAAGACTTTGCAAAGAGTATTTACCAGGAAGTTGTGGATAGCGAAGAAGAATAGTGCTTTGTATGGTGTAATGTGGCGGCATGGTGGTGTAGTGGTTAGCGCTGTTGCCTCACAGCAAGAAGGTCCGGGTTCGAGCCCCGTGGCCGGCGAGGGCCTTTCTGTGTGGAGTTTGCATGTTCTCCCTGTGTCCGCGTGGGTTTCCTCCGGGTGCTCCGGTTTCCCCCACAGTCCAAAGACATGCAGGTTAGGTTAACTGGTGACTCTAAATTGACCGTAGGTGTGAATGTGAGTGTGAATGGTTGTCTGTGTCTATGTGTCAGCCCTGTGATGACCTGGCGACTTGTCCAGGGTGTACCCCACCTTTCACCCGTAGTCAGCTGGGATAGGTTCCAGCTTGCCTGCGACCCTGTAGAACAGGATAAAGTGGCTAGAGATAATGAGATGAGATGGTGTAATGTCCCGGCTGTATGGTACAGCTAAAGCTTTTTTTTAAATAGACTTTTAAATTTTGGGCAAGGATTTCAGAAATTGTTAAGTTTAACAAAATTTTAAATACTCACTAATGAATCAGTGAATCTTCAGTAACTAGATTCTCTAGCCAGTCATGGGCATTTGTGAGCGCATGTATACAGAAGTGGACATTAAGCACCTTACTAGCTGCCTTGTGACAAATGGAAATGACAAAAAATTTGGAGAAAATTAGGTTAAAAAGATAAACTGTATTATTCTATCCACATTCATTGGATATGAGTAATTGTGTGCTCTGATTGGCTACTCTACTACTAGGCTATCAGCTCATATACCATGAGTAGAGAAAAACAAAATGGCAGAGTGGACAAAATAAAAACTCTACTTGAAAACAAAATCCAAGAATTCAAGAATTATTATTATAGTATTTTTCACAAATTGCTACTGTCATTTCGCTGGTTTGTTTACATTCTAAGCAGAAATGATTTTATCGGATGTTTTGCATAAAGTTTTTATTTATCGAATTTGCAAAAAATAAAAATGCGCCGTTTCTCAAACTCCAGTGAATGTGGATAGAATAAAACAGTTATTCCACTCAATCTCATCGTACATGGCTTATAGCCAACTCGGTGCTATGCACCTCGTCGACTATCAGCTCATGTATGACTTGATTTCGTGGAATAACTGTTAATTATAACATGGGACTCAGAGAGTAAGGATCAATATGCACGAGATTTATTGAGACAAGGGCACAAAGTCAAAAACAGGCAGGGTTCAAAGCCAGAAAAACTGCCCAAACAGGAAAAGATCTAAAGCACAGTCCAAGCACAACGTCAAGGTACAAGGCAGGGTGAAAATACCAAAAATAGTAAAAATAGCCTCAGACCAAAAGGAAAATCAAACACAGAGAAACATCCTACAAGAATGCAGGAAAACTAAATATGCTTTATATAGCAGTTCTACAGGAACTAGCAAATAACACAGAGGAAGTGGGTTTATTATTTAGAAGAGGGTGCCCTCTGGTGGTTTGGAGGGGGGGCAGTCTGGGATAGATGATGCATATACAATACATTAAATGTTGAATAAATGGTAAAATAGAAAATGTTCCTGGTAGCCAAATCAGACTAGCGAACTCTCCTGCATATAAACTCTTCATAAGTTGTTTTATTTTAATAATTTCTATATGAATGGTGTTGTACACTGTTTCAGTAATTGGGAAGTAACCCTTTGTTGTGCACATTGCATAGGGCTCAAAGATGCAGAGAAAACCTGCCCTTTTTCTTGGATGCCATATCATTGTAAGTCTAAAAGCTATTTGATAACATTTTGTTGTCTATATATTATTTATCAATGCACTTACATTCATGTTCACCTTGCATAAGCAAGTTTTACTTCTGCGCCTTATCCCACAACACTATCGAAGGTGAGGATTAATTTTCTATAACAGCACAGCTCTGACATTAGTTCTGGTTGGAATTTAAATGTGAGGTTTATATGAATGCTCTCATTCTAATAAGTTATCACTTCTATAGTAACAACACATTCACAGGGACTTGTATGATGGACACGCCACATAAATGAGGGACGATAATAATATTGGAGTTAAAAATGTGTACTTGCTGATATGCTGAAGCTTTATTAGATGTGTAATATTTATGGAAGGAGTCTCTAATGTTAAAAAGCAAATGTCATTTATTAATAAATGAAAAAAAAATGTAATTGTTGGCAAATTGCCGTGGTATAAGAGGAATAAAACACTTCAGGACATGCTGTTATAGGAAAATAATCCACTTTAGGTTGGTAACAGAATCAAACCATCCCAGTGTGGATTAATTTCCTAGAACAGCATGCACTGTTGTGTTTTACTCCTTACAAATTATACATTTATACTTGTTTAGAGCCCCAATGTTGTTACATTTACGTTATACTGAAATATTACCCATATCTTTATTCTACATTATCTTTATTAATATCTGAAATAAAAAAAAAATGCTTTTTATTGTTTTCTTTTAGATGCAATTTTACCAGAGATTAAATATACAAAGATCAACATCAACTTTTTGGAGACGTTCGATGTGATGTTTGGTAAAGAGGGTGACTGTGTGACTCTGTCCTGTAAGATGACTATAAACCCCAATCTTGCAAATCTTCAGCCTGAAGCCAAGTGGTACAGAGATGGTACGAAGCATAAAACATACAACATGCTGCCTACAACACAGTTTACACACATTTAGAAATTTTTAACAGTTATTCCATGAAATCGAGTCGTACATGAACGGCAAGATTGAGTGGAATAATGGTTTTATTCTATCCACATTCACTGAATTTTGAGAAACAGCATTTTTATTTTTTGCAAATTCGATAAATAAAAAGTTTGTACAAAACGCCCAACAAAATCATTTCTGCTTAGAATGCAAATAAACCGGTAAAATGACAGTAGCAATTTGTGAAAAATGCTGTAATAATAATTCTTGAAAAATACAAAAGATACATTTTTACCAACAAATATATATATATATATATATATATATATATATATATATATATATATATATATATATATATATATACACAGTTTTTATATCCACTGTGTGTGTACACACCCCAAAATGAGACCACGATAAATAATTTCAAAATTTTTCCCACCTTTAATGTGACCTATAACCTGTACAATTCATTTGAAAAACAAACAAATCTGTTTGGGGGAAAACAAAAAAAAGTACAGTAAGCTGGTTGCATAAGTGTGCACACCCTTAAACTAATACTTTGTTGAAGCACCTTTTGATTTAATTACAGCATTCAGTCTTTTTGGGTTCACACCTTCCATGAATTAAAATGACTCTGATTAACCCCAAATAAAGTTCAGACATTTACTCAGTTGCATCCTCCAGCAAAAGCCAGGGTTCACAGAGAGCTTACAAAGCATCAAAGGGATCTCATTGTTGAATGGTATCAGTCAGGAGAAGGGGACAAAAACATTTCCACAGCATTAGATATACCACGGAGCACAGTGAAGACAGTCATCAAAAATGTGGGACAACAGTGACATTACCGAGAACTGGACGTCCCTCCAAAATTGATGAAAAGACCAGATGAAAACTGGTCAGAGAGGCTGCCAAGAGGCCTACAGCAACACTGAAGGAGCTGCAGGAATTTCTGGCAAGTACTGGTTGTGTACTACATGTGACAACAATCTCCCGTATTCTCCGTATGTCTGGACTATGAGATAGGGTCAAAGAAGAACATCCAGGCCCGGCTAAATTTTGCAAAAAAAAGTACATCAACTCTTCCAAAAGCATGTGGGAAAATGTGTTATGGTCTGATGAAACCAAGGTTGAACTTTTTGGCCGCAATTCCAAAAGGTATGTTTGGCGCAAAAACAACACTGTGCATCACCAAAAGAACACCATACCCACGGTGAAGCATGGTGGTGGCAGCATAATGTTTTGGGGTTGTTTTTCTTCAGCTGGAACAGGGGCTTTAGTTCAGGTGGAGGGAATTATGAACAGTTCTAAATACCAGTCAATTTTGTCCCAAAACCTTCAGGTGTCTGCTAGAAAGCTGAAGATGAAGAGGAATTTCATCTTTCAGCACGACAATGACCTCAAGCATACATTGAAATCAACAAAAGAATGGCTTCACCAGAAGAAAATTAAAGTTTTGGAACAGCTCAGCCAGAGCCCAGACCTAAATCCAATTGAAACTCTGTGGGGTGACCTGAAGAGGGCTGTGCACAAGAGATGCCCTCGCAATCTGACAGATTTGGAGTGCTTTTGCAAGGAAGAGTGGGCAAATATTGCCAAATCTAGATGTGACAGGCTGATAGACTCCGACCCAAACAGACTGAATGCTGTAATTAAATCAAAAGGTGCTTCAACAAAGTATTAGTTTAAGGGTGTGCACACTTATGCAACCAGCTTATTGTACATTTTTTATTTTTTATGCTTTCCCCCCCTAACAGATTTGTTTTTCAATTGAATTGTACAGGTAATAGGTCACATAAAAGGTGGGAAAAGTTTTGAAATTATTTATAGTGGTCTCATTTTTTTTTTTTACATCAGAAAAACCTATAATTTTAACGGGGTGTGTATACTTTTTATATACACTGTGTGTGTATATATATTAGTATTTTGGGGGGGGTTGTTTTCGATTCAAATTTTTATTTTGTCCTTGGTTGGTTCAGCAACACGCGCCACCATTTTCTTCTTCTTCTTTAGGGTTTTTTGCCAGTTGGCAAACCAACTTGAAGGTGCATTATTACCGCCACCGACTGGACTGGAGTGTGGAACAGGAGATATTGGGGGGAAAAAATTATATTCTTTTAGCTATTTCTGTTTCTTTTAAACACTCGATAACAAAGTGATATAACAGACTTGATGCGCTCTGCCATTTTGTTTTTCTCTACTCACAGTATATGAGCTGATAGTCTAGTAGTAGAGTAGCCAATCAAAGCATACGATTGCTCATATCCAGTGAGTGTTGACAGAATAATGAGTATTATTTTAGACCCTTAAATACATAAACGTTGCAGTGAGTTTCACTATATGTACAATTGTGGTCAGAAGTTTATATACAGTCATCATGGGCATGAATGTCATGTTAATTTTTGGCTGTTAATGATTTCCTTGAACTGTTCTTTTTCCATGGTGGAATGATTGTACAGCATACATCTTTAATGACTTCAAAAAACAAGAATTGAGTGCACAAGTTATTTTGGATTTTCTCTAATCCACACAGGGTCAAAATTATACATACAGGCTCAAATATATACATACACCCCCACTAATATTTGCTTAAATGTTCCTTAGCAAGTTGCACCTCAATCAGATGCTTTTGGTAGCCATCAACAAGCTTCTGGCATAATTCTGGCTGGATATTTGACCACTCTTCTTGGCAGAATTGATCTCATCTCATCTCATTATCTCTAGCCGCTTTATCCTTCTACAGGGTCGCAGGCAAGCTGGAGCCTATCCCAGCTGACTACGGGCGAAAGGCGGGGTACACCCTGGACAAGTCGCCAGGTCATCACAGGGCTGACACATAGACACAGACAACCATTCACACTCACATTCACACCTATGGTCAATTTAGAGTCACCAGTTAACCTAACCTGCATGTCTTTGGACTGTGGGGGAAACCGGAGCACCCGGAGGAAACCCACGCGGACACGGGGAGAACATGCAAACTCCACACAGAAAGGCCCTCGCTGGCCCCGGGGCTCGAACCCAGGACCTTCTTGCTGTGAGGCGACAGCGCTAACCACTACACCACCGTGCCGCCCGGCAGAATTGATATTCATTTAAATTGGTTGGTTTCCTGGCACAGATCTGGCTTTTAAGAGTAGTCCACAAATTTTCAATAGAGTTGAGGTTGGGGCTTTGGGAAGGCCATTCCAGAAGCTTAATGTTAGCCTGCTTTATCCATTCCAAAACCAGTTTTGATGTGTGTTTGGGATCATTGTCCTGTTGGAACACCCAATTGTTTCCAAGTTTCAACCATCTAGCTGTTGATTTGAGGTGAAGTTGAAGAATTTGGAGGTAGTCCTCCTTCATTCTTCCATTCACTTTGTGCAATGCACCAGTCCCACTGGCAGCAAAACAGCCCCAGAGCATGATGCTACCACCACCATGCTTGACAGTTGGTTCAGTGCTCTTAGGTTTGAAAGCCTCACTTTTACTCCTCCAAACATACCTCATGTCATTGTGGCCAAATAGCTCAATCTTTGTCTCATCTGACCATAAAACTTTTTTCCAGAATGAATTTGGCTTGTCCATGTGAGCAGCTGCAAATTTCATTTCAGCCTGAAGGTGTCGATTTTGGAGCAGGGGTTTCTTTCTTGGTTGGCATCCTCTCAGTCCATGGCGATATAAAACTTGCTTCACTGTGGACCTTGATGCTGGTGTTCCAGCAGTTTCCAGATAATGGCAGGCTTGAGCCTTGGTGGTTCCTGGGTTGTTCCTGAACATTCTAACCAATTTCCTCTCATCTGAGGGTGACAGTTTGGGTCTTCTTCCAGACCTTGCCAAAGTGGTGACGTATCCTAATAACTTGTACTTACGTACAGTTCTTTGAACTGATGATCTTGGAATCTTCAGTTACTTAGAAATGGCTCCAAGAGACCTTCCCAACTTATGTAAATCTACAATTCTCCTTCTTAGATCTTCAGTGAGTTCCTTGGACTTTCCCATGGTTTTGAGTATTGGTCAATCCAATGAGTGCTGTCAAACAAATCCTTTTTATGCTGGCAAAGAGAAACTACCAGTTGTAGTCAATCATGATCACTTATGAGAAGTTAATAGGTCTTGGCCTTGTCAAGTTAAAAGACATTGTAGAACCTTCAGCACCACTTAACAGATTTAAGTGAATGTATGTATATATTTGAGTCTGTTTGTATAATTTTGACCCTGTGTGGATTAGAGAAAATTCAAAATAAATTCAAGCTTGTACACTCAATTCTTGTTTTTTGAAGTCAGTAAAGATGTATGCTATACAATCATTCCACCCTGGAAAAAGAACAGTTCAAGGAAATCATTAACAGCCCAAAATTACCATGATGTTGATGCCCATGATGAGTGTATGTAAACTTCTGATCACAACTGTACATAGTAATATGCTTTAAGATTAACAAGTGAATATGATTGGGGAAGTCATGGCCTAATGGTTAGAGATGCAGCTTTGGGGCGAAAAGGTCACTGGTTCAATTCCTTGGAGCAGGAATAGCTGAAGTGCCTTTGAACAAGGCATCTAACCCCAGGCTGCTCTGGGTATGTTGTACATCGTTCTGGATAAGAGCATCTGCTAACTGCCTGTAATGTAATGTAATATGATGTGAATTTAAGGGGTTAAAGGTATAAATGTGCTTTCTACAACATGCATTCATTTATAATGGCAACCTGTAAGCTTTTACATATACTTTTTCTATGCTTTTTTTCCGACTATCAGTCATGAAATATCCATCTGTGACACAGACCTTGAGATATTTCTCCATTTTGTGACTCAGACTCTCACCTCCTCAGCTGCTGGTCTCAAAAACATGATTCAATTACACCTTTGTTGCACATCACAGGGATATTTGAAAGGAAGGCTTATTTTTCATTTACACTGGGGGTGAAAAAGATATATTATGCTGAGCTGTGTCTTTTAAAACTTATAGAGCACCTTTTGAAGGAGTCAAAGTGGGTGAAAATGGAGTCTGGGGGAGGTGTTGCTAAGCTCACATTGACTCATCTCGCTAAGGATGATGAAGGTCTTTATACCCTGCGCATGGTGACGAAAGGAGGAGATGCAGTGCACAGGGCTTACGTCTATGTGGAAGGTAAAAAGTTCTGAGCTCAAAGAAGAGGTCAATGAATTCTTTATTCCTTCCTAATTATGAGGAAGGTAAACATATTTAACCTTAATGCTGACACAACATTCTTGCTATAATTTATATATAAAGTACTGTGCAAAGGTCTTGGGTGCAAGAAATTCTGTGAAGTGAAGGTGCCTTTGAAAAGAATGAAATGAAACTGAACAGTAAAACAATATAGTCAATCCATAACTTGCCTTTAGGTTTAAAAGTGCATGCATTCTCGAATGTAAAATCATAGACAGCCTTGATGACATTTTATCAGAACCTTGGTTTATTATTTAACATTGCTTTAAAAATAGTAAGTGTGTAGAATGTATAAAATTTTTTCCTTTTCTACTGAGACACTACTGCAGTAGGTGTGAAATAAAGAAGTACATCTAGGGTGCCTAAACTTTTGCATAGTCAGAGCTCAAACCTAGTTGTTGTTGCTTTCTTTGTACAACCCCAATTACATAAATTTGGGACACTGTGTAAAATGTAAATAAAAAAACAGAATGTGAAGATTTGCAAATCATGGAAACCCTATATTTCATTGTAAATAGTACAAAGAAAACATATCAAATGTTGAAACTGAGAAAATTTATTGTTTTTTTGAAAAATATATGCTCATTTTAAATTTGATGTCAACAACACATTTAAAAAAATTGGGACAGGAGCAACAAAAGACTGAAAAAGTTGGGTAATGCTAAAAAAACCTAATTTGGTTAATTGGCAACAGGTCAGTAACATGATTGGGTATAAAAAGAGCGTCCCAGAGAGGCGGAGTCTCTCAGGAGTTGTCAGGGTGCAGGCACTTACGGATACAAACGCAGGGGAGAGTGGGTGCATTGCAAACTGTAAACAAAGCCAGATTGGGAAACTGGAGACGTAGTCAGGGATGGGCAAGGGTCAGTTGATCGGCGAACAGAATATCAGAGATCTGGCGAAACAACAATCAGAAATAAATGTAAATGGAATTCAATAACGGGAAGTCATGGCAGCTCGTCAAATAGCTCAGTAAAGTTAGACATGGAACACAGAACGATACTTCGCAAAGTCAGAGTGTGAGAGCTGAGCTTATATAGGGAAGGTGATTGCTGGTAAATTAGAGACAGGTGTTGATGTTAGAATTCTGGTGATGAGGGGTGCCATAGCGTTTGGGAAGTGTAGTCAAGAGCGGCCATGTTTGGAGACTGCGCCGAACTCAGGTTTTCAGCGCTGGTACTGACATGAGTAAAGATGGGGAGGGGTTCACTGCTCTGTGAAAGACTATGTGGGCAAACAGTGCAACAATTTAAGATTAACGCTCCTCAATGTAAAATTGCAAAGAATTTGTGGATCACATCATCTATGGTACATAATATCATTAAAAGATTCAGAGAATTTGGAGAAATCTCTGTATGCAAGAGACAAGACTGAAAACTGACATTGGATGCCTGTGATCTTCAGGCCCTCAGGCAACACTGCATTAAAAGCAGACACGTGTCTGTAGTGGAAATCACTGTATGGGCTCAGGAACACTTCAGAAAACCATCGTCTGTGAAAACAGTTCATCACTACATTCACTAATGCAAGTTAAAACCAGATATAAACAATATCCAGAAACACAGCCACCTTCTCTGGGCCCGAGCTCTTTTACAATGGACTGAGGCAAAGTGGGAAATTGTCTGACATCTGATGAATTAAAAATAGAATTTCTTTTTCGAAATCATGGACACCACATCCTCCAGGCTAAAGAGGAGAGGGACCATCTGGCTTGTTATCAGTACCCAGTTCAAAAGCCAGCATCTGTGATGGTATGAGGGTGCATTAGTGCGGTGTTTCTCAACCACTGGGCTGTGGCACACTAATGGGCTTGTGAAGCGCTATCTAGTGGGCTGCGAATTTTTTTCAAGTTGAAGCTAATTTTTATTCTAAATATTTATTTATTTATTATTATTATTATTATTATTATTAAAAAATGTATTTATTGTTAAATTAGACTAAATTATACAGTCAAAGACCAGAAGGAAGGTATCTAATAATGGTGTATTATTCATTAGGAAAAGCTGCTCTGGGGCGAAGGTTTTTTTTTTATTCACAATTTTTACTCGGAGTAGGGTACAATTGCTGGGTTGCATCCAACATCACATCCGCCTCATTAAGCTACGGTCATACTACAGTTCATGATGCTTTGCAATGGATTATCAATGAAGAAGAGGCATTTTGATGGCGATATATATACGTGAGCTAAAAGTTGTGGTCACACAGTAGGTGAACACTTGACTTTTGCTCATTTGTGCGCTTGAGTCTAGTGCAGCTCGAGTGGCTGCGTGCTTGGGACCCGGACATTATGGGAAACACCTGATGCTGATTTGAGCACAATTAGCACAGATACAGAAGCTGTTTTCACGGAGGCTTTGCGAAGCCTTATCATGATCACTGCTATGTTTGTTTCTAGCCATGTTTATAACGCTGTTTAAATACTCTGCTTTATGATTCTGCTTTTGTTAAAAAACAAAACAACAACAAAAAAACACCACTTGGAAGGTGGCTCTGGACACTTACAGTTATGCTTTTATGGCTGAGGACTACAGTCGACTTGCTAACTTTAGGACTGCAGTTGTCATGAACAGTTTTGAACTCAAGTTTCCATCAATGAACAGTTTATAACTTCAACAAAACAGACTTCATGTTAAAACTATAATGATTTTCCTGGTTACACAGTTATACTCTGTGACTATATAGGACACAGTTATAGAAGCAAGTTATTTATAATCATGCTATCTGTCATTACCCAGATGAAGATAGGTTCCATTTTGAGTCTGGTTCCTCTCAAGGTTTCTTTCTCATGTAGTCTGAGGGAGTTTTTCCTTGCCACCGGGATAAATTAGGGATAAAATTAGCTCATGCTGGAAGTCTTTAATTCTCTGTAAAGCTGCTTTGTGACAATGTCTGTTGTTAAAAGCGCTATACAAATAAACTTGACTTAAATATCATGCCTGCAAATAAACACTCTTCCTGCACTTAGATTTGTCTATCTTGTAGTGTCCTGATCCCCAGATCTTTAACCCAGCCACATATAAAAAGTTGTACACTTCTATGCTCTTCCAGGTTTTCATCTGTTTGACCGTGTAGAATGATGTTTGCAGCACCAGGTAGTTTGAGATGTCAGGGAACTCGATGGATGGATAATTTTCCAACTTGTAGGAAAAATCCTTCTTTGTTAACATGTAAGGATCTATCCCATTGAGTGGTTTCTATATCCACTTCTTTTGAGTGTACTTCTTGGTTTTAATAACTTGCTTGTTTGCTGTACACAAACATGGCTATAAGTTCTTATGTTAATGGACCAGACTCCACTTTTGGATCATTAATCCCTTTTGACTGAGAATGCCCTGCATGCATGGTTTTATGTTGGCTTCTGGCACATCCATACAGTTTTGAATACAATACCTACAATTAAAATAGTTTGTTTTTATTGTACTTATTTAATTCCTGGGCTCCCATTTGTGACAGGGAGTGATGTTACATTCCGTTAATACACTTTACAAATGATTATTAGATTCTAATAGAATAGATGAGCCAAAATAATTGGGGATATTTTTTAATGGGCCTCGACTCATTACAAGTATGAATAGGTGGGTCTCAAAGTAGAAAAGGTTGAGAACCCCTGCATTAGTGCACATGATATGGGTAGCTTGTACATCTTGGAACGCATCATTAATGCTGAATAATATATACATGTTTCAGAGCAATATGCCGCCATCCAGACAGAATCTTTTTCAGGGAAGGCCTTCCTTCTTTCAGCAAGACAATGCCAAACCGCTTTCTACACATATTAAGACTGCATGGCGCTGTAGTAAAAGAGTCCGGGTGCTAAACTGGCCTGCCTGCAGTCCAGACCTGTCTCCAAGTGAAAACATTTGCTGCATTATGAAGCGTAAAATATCAGGTAACAATGGGACAACATTTCTCTTTCAAAACTACAGCAATTGGTCTCCTCAGTTCCCAAACATTTACAGAGTGTTATTAAAAGTAGAGGTGATGCAACACAGCAGTAAACATGCCCCTATGCCAACTTTTTTGAAACGTGTTGTTGACATCAAATTCAAAATGAGCATATATTTTTCAAAAAACAACAAAATTTCTGTTAGAACATTTGACATGTTGTCTTTGTACTATTTTCAATGAAATATAGGGTTTCCATGATTTGCAAATCGTCATATTCTGTTTTTTATTTACATTTTACACAGTGTCCCAAATTTATGGAATTGGGGTTGTACAGCTATCAGGCATGTGTGTTTTATGTGCAGGACATCTTATGGAATTTTGTCAAAAATGCTCTGTTCCCCTGAAAACTTTACCGTATACTGTGATGAACTTTTTATGTATTTGTTAGTGAAGTACACTGGATTTACTTACAGTAATTATGTTAAATAATGACATCATTTTGTGTGCTATATTATGTTCAAATGGTAACAAGAGCAGATCTTCTTGAGCATTTCACAGAGCTGTGATTCTTTTACAGATGGTCCCCCTCCAGTTCCTCTGGCCCCTGGAGCCCCCATGGACATTAAGATCCATGATGCAAACAGGGATTATGTCATTGTATCCTGGAAGCCACCCAACACCACCACTGAAGGCCCCATCATTGGATACTTTGTTGATAGGTGACTGAGCGGGCTGACGTATCTGATTACTCTCATGACGAACTAACTAACTTAACTAATTGCTGCTGAGTGCTAGAGTATGGTAAAGCATCAAAGGGATCTCATTTTACAAACATATTATATTAGGTGTTTTGGGAGTGTAATTTCGAGCCATTTTAATTAGTCATTTTCAAAAATGAGTGAAAAAAATATTTGGAGGAAGTATTTGCCTTTCTTTTTAAGGCAACTTTAACCCTTCTGTGATGCTGCCAGTGCCAAAACTAATGTCTTACCTATTGCTTTCAAATGTAGGTATTATTTGGCATAGAAATGCACTGAAATTCTTTAAATCTTGTCACAGAGATGCATATAAAAATGTATAATTGGAAATCCACTCACAGCTTCACAGTTTAGCAGTAAAAAAAGATTTTCCCCATTTTGTTTGAATTACAAACCAGCACTCAGTGAGGTTTTTGTAATTTTATTTATTCACTACTTGACTTTCCAAGGCACAAGTTGGTTGAGCTATAAGCAAGCCAGATTGTCAAATAAGACCTTTCATGAGTCATACAGGAACAGGTTTGTTTGCGTCATCAAACTATATGATACTGTATTTTGGAAATGGTGGTTTCATTAGCTCATCCGGCTGCAGGCCAGGCTGGATGAGCTTATGCAATCATGCGCCGTCCGTCCGTCGTCCATCATTGTCTGTCCACAATTTACAAAAATTGCTACTCCTCCTACAGGATTGATCAGATTTTGATCAAACTCGCATACAATCTTCCCCAGGTGGGTGTGCATAAAACTTATCAAGATGGTTGCACCACCTGTCATATTTACGATTTTATTGGCGTCTGAAATTTTTGGGTGACTTGTCACATTAAACGGTGCTCTTCGTAAACTGCTGGGATGTTTTCACTGAAACTCACCCAGAAGACTCTAAAGACATATTCCAACAAGAATTGTTCACCAGGTGGTGCCACCTACCATGGATGAGGCTACAGAGGGGTCACGTGCAATTTCACGAAAATCGCTTCTCCTCCTACAGGAGTGATCCAATTTTGATCAAACTCCTATGGAATGTTCCCCAGGTTGGTATGTATAAAAAGTTGTCAAGACAGTTGCACCACCTGTCATATTTACGATTTTATTGGCGTCTGAAATTTTTGGGTGACTTGTCACATTAAACGGTGCTCTTCGTAAACTGCTGGGATGTTTTCACTGAAACTCACCCAGAAGACTCTAAAGACATATTACAACAAGAATTGTTCACCAGGTGGCGCCACCTATCATGGCTGAGGCTACAGAGGGGTCACGTGCAATTTCACGAAAATCGCTACTCCTCCCACAGGATTGATTGCATTTCAAACTCCCACACAAAAACAGTGGCTGGTATGAGCTACAGCCTCATTGAGGCTTTTTTTTTTTTTAATTAAGCTTAAGTTTCAGGAACAGACACAGACGTCAGAACACTACACACATTTTGAGGCTTTTCCTTATTATATGGTCTGGAAATCTTGTTTTTACACAATAGTGATCATATCATTGGAAACGTAACATGCTATGGGATTTTCTTTCTGAAAATAGTAAAAAAGAAAAGAGTTTGTCTGTTATGAGTAAGCACGAAATGTCTTAAACACTTACACATTTTAATAATGGACTGTAATTTTCATTGACTTTTCAATTGTATGGTGAGACAGTCATAATGGATGCTTTTAGGAAAAATAATTTTCTTGTCCTTGTCCATTTTATTGTCTCTGCTTGAACCCCATGACAGATGTGAGGTTGGAACGGAGAACTGGGTGCAGTGTAATGACTCTCCCATTAAGATCTGTAAATACCCCGTGCCCGGCCTGTTCGAGGGTCATTCCTATTACTTCCGTGTGCGTGCTGTTAATGCACATGGCATCAGCAGACCTTCCAGAATGTCTGAACCCATCGCTGCAGTGGATCCTACCGAGTTTGAGAGACTTCATGGTAAAAATAAGCAAAATCTCTAATTTGTTATAAATGATATCGTGTGTGTCAGATTCTGGATTAACTCCTGCTTTTTGTTTTAACAGCTGCAAGACTCGGTGGAAAACTTGACATTGTTACCCATCACGATGACCTTGAAGGTAGTGTGGAATCATGTGATCATTCAGTTCTTTCAAAACTAAACTGACCTCTTTATTAGGAACCCCTGCACACCTTCTCATTCATGCAATTATCATGGGGCAGCAGTGCAATGCTTAGAACTTTGACTTTGACAATGACTTTTCCTAATTTAGCATGGCTGTTGAGGCCTGATGATGTGGATTGAGTATTTCAGAAACTGCTGATCTCTTGGGATATTTACACACAACAGTCTCTAGACTTTTCACAGAAGGTACGGGGGGGGGGGGAACCAACAACAAACCTTGTTGTTGTGAAAGATCGATTCAGAGGAAAATAATCAGAATGGTTTGTGCTGATAAGTAGAGTCATGGTAAGTCAAATAATCACTCTTTACAACCGTGGTGAGCAAAAAAGCATCTCAGAATGCACAACATGCTGAACCTTGGTGCGGATGTGCTACAATAGCAGAAGGTGTCATCGTGTTCCATTTCTGTAAGCCAAGAACATGACTGTGAGGACACAGACTCGCTGAAACTGATATTTTTCCAATCTTGCACAAATGAGCAGCTGTACAGGTGTTCATATTAACGTGAAATGGTTAATGTCACAAATTTTGACTTTCATCAAGAATCATTTTTATTCCATCAATTTTATTTACACAAGATAATGACTAGTCATTAATGTATTATTTGAGTCAGTAGCAGTTAATTTAATAGAAAATATCAGTTTATGATGATTAAATAAAGAAAAAACCCATGTCCAAAGAGGATATTCAAATTTATTCTATTCACATTCACTGTATATAAGCAATCGCATGCTCTGATTGGCTGCTCAACTACGAGGATATCAGCTCATACACTGTGAGTAGAGAAAAACAAAATGGCAGAGTGTGTTGCTGAACCAACAGAGGACAAAATAAAAACTCTACTCGAAAACAAAATCCCCCAAAATATAAAAAAAGCAACAAAATATGGAATGAAAGTATTTGATGGTAAGAATGTATCTTTTTTATTTTTCACGAATTATTATTTTCGCATTTTTCACAAATTGCTACTGTCATTTCGCCGGTTTGTTTACATTCGAAGTGGAAATGAACGTCGAAGTCGGATGTTTTGTATCAAGTTTTTATTTATTGAATTTGAAAAAAATAAAAATAAAACTGCTCTCTTACTCAAAATCCAGTGAATGTGGATAGAATAAAACAGTTATTCCACTCAATTTTGTCATACATGGCTTATAGCCGACTTGGTGCTACACGCCCCATCGGCTGTCAGCTCATGTATGACTCGATTTTGTGGAAAAATTGTTAAATATTTTATCTCTTTCAAAAAGAGCTGAAATAATAAAAAAAAATTAACTTTCCTAAATCTAGATGTTTTGACCCAAAAATCAATAAAGGAAATCAATAAATGCATACAGTGGTGCTTGAAAGTTTGTGAACCCTTTAGAATTTTCTCTATTTCTGCATAAATATGATCTAAAACATCATCAGATTTTCACACAAGTCCTAAAAGTAGATAAAGAGAACACAGTTAAACAAATGAGACAAAAATATTATACTTGGTCATTTATTTATTGAGGAAAATGATCCAATATTACATATCTGTGAGTGGCAAAAGTATGTGAACCTTTGCTTTCAGTATCTGGTGTGACCTCCTTGTGCAGCAATAACTGCAACTAAACGTTTCTGGTAACTGTTGATCAGTCCTGCACACTGGCTTGGAGGAATTTTAGCCCGTTCCTCCATACAGAACAGCTTCAACTCTGGGATGTTGGTGGGTTTCCTCACATGAACTGCTCGCTTCAGGTCCTTCCACAACATTCTGATTGGATTAAGGTCAGGACTTTGACTTGGCCATTCCAAAACATTAACTTTATTCTTCTTTAACCATTCTTTGGTAGAACAACTTGTGTGCTTTGGGTCGTTGTCTTGCTGCATGACCCAGTGTCTCTTGAGATTCAGTTCATAGACAGATGTCCTGACATTTTCCTTTAGAATTCGCTGGTATAATTCAGAATTCATTGTTCCATCAATGATAGCAAGCTGTCCTGGCCCAGTTGCAGTAAAACAGGCCCAAACCATGATACTACCACCACCATGTTTCACAGATGGGATAAGGTTCCTATGCTGGAATGCAGTGTTTTCCTTTCTCCAAACATAACGCTTCTCATTTAAACCAAAAAGTTCCATTTTGGTCTCATCCGTCCACAAAACATTTTTCCAATAGATAGTTTTCACATGACGTCACAGAGTCGGGGATTCCCTAGTGGCGGCCATCTTGTGGGTCAAGCTTACCGTACGGGTGACTGAGCACACATTGTAACGCGCGAGTACAAAGTCTTCAAAAGAACCCAAGCAGGCTATTTAAAGCTAGCAATGGTGCACACCTGTTGTATTCACGGCTGTCGTAATAGGTCAGATGATGACGTCAAGCGGAGCTTTTATGGAATTCCCACTGTACGGGAGCACAAAGGTGAGCAAACAAAGAAACTCAGCATACAAAGGAGAAATCTATGGCTTGCGAGAATCAACCGCAAGGATTATCAGCCTTCCAAACACAGCAAAGTCTGCTCCGATCATTTTATAAGTGGTAAGTTGTTTAAATAAACAATCAATTGTGTTTAAGTTTGTTTTTGGAAACCAAAACATCATGTGAACAATCTCTGGAGAATGCCTAACTGGAACCACTGAGTGTACGTTTACATTGTAATGTACACTTAATATCGCTCGTTTGTCACGTTTCTATTTGAAACTTGTCACTTCACTCACGCAAGGGTAATTTTTGAAAAACATTTTAGGTCTATTCTGTATGATTTGATTTGTGTTTGGGATGCAAACAGCGTGCCTTTTGGTGGATGCCGCCTGAATCGCGCAGATCCGGTGTGCAGGACTGCGCAAATGTGCGCAGCTTTCCGATTTAAACTGTTTTTTTCTCATCCTTATACTTCCTGTTTCATGGACTGTAACGGATTTGCTTATTTAGTAATTTTAATACAGAATTTACTTTGAAATTATAATCAGACACTCCAACGCCCCCCCTAAAAAAAAAAATCGGATCCGCGCGATTCAGGCGGCATCTGACAAAAGGCGCGCTGTGAACAGGGGCGTCACTAGACCCAAGACCATACTGGGGCACAAAAGGGGCACAGGAAATGTATGCGAGCGCGCGAAGCGCGCGAGCTAAAAATTTTGCACTATATTTATATTTATATTTTTTATATAATATATATTACATTTTATGTAATATATATTATATTTTATGTAATATATATTTATATATTGATATTTATATTTAGAAACGGCCTGCTTAAAACTAGTCACTAGAGCTGTAAAACTCAAAATGATTACGAGGACACTGAATCCAGGTCAATCATTTAATAATAACAGTATGAATATTTGCAACATTTGTGATAATAGCAATGTAATACTTATACTGTTGGTAATATTGTAAAAGAACATATTAACATACAATACAACACCGCCGAGTTTTTAAACTCAACCAAGAGTACTTAATGGCCAACAGTATTCACACTTGATACCTTTTAAATCACCAAACATATCTTTGTAAGCACACGCATTTTCAGCATTGAACATCTCTAAACACAATCCAAAAGCCTCTAAAAGCACCACTGTGTGTGTGTGTGTGTGTGTGTGTGTGTGTGTGTGTGTGTTACAAAAATGACAGTGGAATTACTGTCTACTAACCTGTAAACAGTTGAAAAACACGGAGAGATGGTTTCCCCTGCTCTGAATTTCATTGCATCTGAGGGCTGCTGGAGTCTGCGGTCCCCATAGCAACCAAGATGTTACTCATGTCACGCGCACACTTTTTTCACATTGCTTAGTGTGCGCGAGGCCAGCCAAAACTACCAATGTAAAAGCATTGTAGATGGTCTTCTTCGCGCATCGGTTAGCCTACCCCACGTTATGAATTAATTAAATTGCAGCTATTCCCAAGTTTAAAATTCAGAGCGTTTCGTCACTGGATTTTTTTTACTGGGGCACTACAGATCTATACTGGGGCACGTGCCCCAGTAAAATACCCCTGGCGACGCCGATGGCTGTGAATATATAAAGTTGTATATATCAGACAGCCTTTAAAGTTTGATGAAGTCAGTTTCAGGCTTTGGAGCAGGCTTTGGCAGTTTCAGGCTTTGGCAGCCCTGCATAGTCACTTGAAAATGCATCTTTGTCCACTTCGTAGGGGTCAATTCCCCCAATCAAGGCCAGTTTGGCTGCATACCGTTGTCGTGAGATGTCGTCTAATGTATCTATATACTTCTATTTGCTTGATTTTGCCGACATTGATCTTTATTTTAGAAAACTGACTATATAACTTCATAAATTCGTCCGAGATAACGTAGCCGGTAGTGGCGATGGTCCGTTTTGTTTGCCCCGCAAGATGGCGGCTGGGGGGCGTTCCCCGGAATGCCGTGACATCAGTGAAAACTATCTATAGCCTTCTGTCTTGTCCACGTGATTTTTAGCAAACTGCAGATGAGCAGCAATGTTCTTTTTGGAGAGCAGTGGCTTTTTCCTTGCAACCCTGCCATGCAAACCATTGTTGTTCAGTGTTCTTCTGATGGTGGACTCATGAACATTAACATTAGCCAATGTGAGAGAGGCCTTCAGCTGCTTAGAAGTTACCCTAGGGTCCTTTGTGACCTCACCGACTATTACACGCCTTGCTTTTGGAGTGATCTTTGTTGGTCGACCACTCCTGGGGAGGGTAACAATGGTCTTGAATTTCCTCCATTTGTACACAATCTGTCTGACTGTGGATTGGTGGAGTCCAAACTCTTTAGAGATGGTTTTGTAACCTTTTCCAGCCTGATGAGCATCGACAATGCTTTTTCTGAGGTCCTCAGAAATCTCCTTTGTTCGTGCCATAATACACTTCCACAAACATGTGTTGTGAAGATCAGACTTTGATAGATCCCTGTTCTTAAATTGAAAAACAGGGTGCCCACTCACACCTGATTGTCATCCCATTGATTGAAAATACATGACTCTAATTTCACTTTCAAATTAACTGCTAATCCTAGAGGTTCACATACTTTTGCCACTCACAGATATGTAATATTGGAACATTTTCCTCAATAAATAAATGACCAAGTATAATATTTTTGTCTCATTTGTTTAACTGGGTTCTCTTTATCTACTTTTGGGACTTGTATGAAAATCTGATGATGTTTTAGGTCATATTTATGCAGAAATATAGAACATTCTAAAGGGTTCACAAACTTTCAAGCACCACCGTACTTTATTCAGTCATATTTTGTTTGTTTTGCTTTCCTCTGATCAGCTTTACTCGTATTATTCCTTGTAGATACAATTAAACCTTGGCCCATCACCTTTTGTTTGTTTTATTTTCATTATTCCTCTCATGGTTTTATCTTTTTTTGTTGTTGCAAAAAACAGTAATTATCCCGGCCATAATTGGCTCACCAATCGAGAGGTGCTGATTAGATTTTGATGAGAATTCCATCAGGAAAGGAGTGTCCGACCATCTGTGGCACTTTTTCAAACTGGAATTAACACATCAACTGTTGTCAGGAGTGTGTGTGTTTGTGTGGGTGTTTACACCAATAATGCAGATGATGCTCACATTTTAACAGTCCCATCATATAATATCTTTTGAAAGCATAACGAATGACACTGAGATGTTTTCGAGAAGTGTTTGTGGATGAGAAAAGGATTGAAGATGAAACACTGTTTTTCGCATGCAGTAATTCTGTTTGATGTGATTTGGCTGCAGCTGAGGGAACACCTCCTGGAGCGCCATCCAGTGTCTACGCCTCTGAGACTGATCGAACATATGTTGTGCTCAGCTGGACCCCCCCGGTGTACCACAACAGGACCCCCATGTGGTATTACATCGAGAAGGTTGGTACAGTCATAAAGTGCCATAAAGGTAACCCATTTGATGCTCACTTAGTCCGTATCACGTTCACACTTTTATTTACAGTTAGCCATCAGTTTATGCACATAAACTAAGAGGAGCAGTTTGGTGTAAGCATTTCTCGATTGCTAGCTGGCATTGTTGTGTGAAGTAATGGAGTGCTTTTTGATGGATTGGTTTAATCTCTGGATGGAAGCCGTTGCTGGCAAAGAGTGATAAAAAAAAACAAAAAACCCACACACTCGATTTTAATCTCACTCTCTGTTCCACAAAGCTCACTACCCCCCCATCAAATCAATTTCACTGCTGATGTTAACACTTTAAAGACAGTTGTAATTAACCATCTATTTAAATCTGTGAATTGAGAGACTGGAATTATTGTAAGAGTTTCTTGATTGTCAGCTGACACAGCTGGGTGAAGTAATGGAGTGCTTTTCAATGGCTTAGACTCTGGTTGGCAGTAACTCCTGGCAGAGAGTGAACACTCAAGTGCCAGTGCGTTCACCGCGCTACGCCGTCTTCAACCTGGCTGAAGGGACGGAATACCTTTTCCGCATCCTCTCAGCGAACATGTATGGCACCAGTGAGCCCTCCAAGCCCACTGCCCCCATCAAAACTCAAGAACTGCGTGGTAAGAACTTGAACAAAATGGTTCAAGGCATTTTATTTTTCTACCCAGGCATGATTTCACAAATAGAAATATGTTTATTTATGTATTTCTATTCCAAAGTGTTTTTTTTCCTATTCAAATGTCTTTTGTATTTTGTTATAACCCTCACATCTGCCATTAAGAGGATGTTCAAGCATGTGAATGGTGTGTTTTGTTTGGGTGTTTATATTGCTTATAGTTAGGAGGATAAGATTAATTGGGTCTTATGAAATAAATTTTACAGAAATGGTCATCTGAAGTCAGTGGTGTAGCCAGGAATGAATTTCAAAGAAATATACTAAATAAAACCACCATATGATTTGTAAAAAAAAAAAAAAAAAAAAAAAAAAATATATATATATATATATATATATATATATATATATATATATATATATATATATATATATATAATATAGTCAAGACATTTTTTCTGGCCATTTTGAGCATTTAATCGACCCCACAAATGTGATGCTCCAGAAACTCAATCTGCTCAAAGGAAGGTCAGTTTTATAGCTTCTCTAAAGAGCTCAACTGTTTTCAGCTGTGCTAACATGATTGTACAAGGGTTTTCTAATCATCCATTAGCCTTCTGAGGCAATGAGCAAACACATTGTACCATTAGAACACTGGAGTGAGAGTTGCTGGAAATGGGCCTCTATACACCTATGGAGATATTGCACCAAAAACCAGACATTTGCAGCTAGAATAGTCATTTACCACATTAGCAATGTATAGAGTGGATTTCTGATTAGTTTAAAGTGATCTTCATTGAAAAGAACAGTGCTTTTCTTTCAAAAATAAGGAAATTTCAAAGTGACCCCAAACTTTTGAACGGTAGTGTGTGTGTATATATATATATATATATATATATATATATATATATATATATATATATATATATATATATAATATTTTATATATATTCTGGGCACACATGGCACAGTGAGCCTCCAGTATTTCATCTGTTCAATATCCCTATGCTCAGAGTGTAGCTGGAACACACAGACTTTTAATTTTTTAATCCTGTTTCTCATAAAAGCAGCCAAGAAATGTGATTAAACAAACTAAAGGACACATTTATTTGATGTTTAGGTGCAAATACTGTGTGTATATACATACTCAAACACGTGGTATAAGTATTTGCCAACCACCCACATTAGGAATTACCCTGAACACCCCCCATAGCTACACTTCGACCTGAAGAGTGAGCCAAAAATGGAAGTTGATTTCAAGGCTAGATCAGGAGAACAGTAATTAAATTGCCAATGCTGCTATAAGCCGTAACAAATGCATGCTCTGAAAGTCATCTGGAAGTTTAATCAGCAGTGGATGATCATTGTAATGAGGTTCTCTGATTCTCCAGGTGTTCCTTCAGCTCCTGGTCAGGTTGTGGCCACAAGAGAAACCAATACATCTGTTCTGATCCAGTGGGCCCCTCCAAAGGAGCCAAATAACCTCATTGGCTATTATATTGACTTGTGTGTTAAAGGATCAAAGAACTGGATCTCTGCCAACCACAAGCCGCACAAGAAGACAGAGTATGTCCTCTAATCAAAACGGTGTAATGCATATTGCAGTTTTCTGAGCTTTCCTGAGCAAGTTTCAGTCTGATAGTGGTAAATAGAATGTATAAATCATTAAAAGAAAAAAGAAGCTTTCTAGGATCATAGGTGGTAAAAGTACAGAAATTCTTTACTCTTCACTAAATAATGTAATTACCCATCTTTTAGTAAAAGATGAAATTCTTCATTCAAGTTAAAGTAGAAAAGTATACACTCCGAAATTTACTAAAAGTATTATGCTAAAAGTCAAAGAAATATTCATAAAAGAAAAAGACATCTGATTGACATCCCACACAGATTTTACTTGCTGATGCTAAATTAGTGGCCTTTTCACAAAGGAATGTAGAAAACATTAGCTAAGGTAACTCGCAATAGCTTTAATCGTAATCTCTCAAATTGCTAGCTAGCAAGATAATAACAAGCTAATAGCTAGCTGTCACAGTACAAACTGCTTTGATAAATGTATGAAGTGTAAGTAATAACAGACAGATTACAGTGATTGGTATCAGGTCTCATTTTTACTGTTATCTCTGTTAGGAATTTCAATCAACTCAGCTGTTTGATGCAAAAAACAAAGTCACCTTATGGCTTTACAAATATGATAACAGAGAAATGTAGTGATGTGTTTGGAAATGTAGCAAGTACAAGTTGAAAAGTGTTTTAATTTTAAGTGATACTCAAAATCTGTTATTCTGACCATTTTGGATTTAAACCTAAGCAGCGCTGCTTGTGTTTCAGGTTTGTCATTCACGGTCTTAAAACAGGTGAAACGTATGCGTTCCGCGTGCAGGCCATCAATGAGCTGGGTCTCAGTGAGGAGTCGCAGGAATCAGCGCCACTGACTGTCAAAGCTGCTCTCAGTACGTATGTGCATGACCAAGCCCACTACTCTGTCAAGCTGGGACACAAAGTCCATTTTGTCTTCTTAGGAGAATAATCAATTGTCTTTGCCAGTTTGCTATTGCACTGACAGGGATGGACTAAAAAGCATTATGGAAAGCACGAATAAAAAAAAAGTAAACTCAACCCTGTTCAGAGATTAATAAAATGTATGTAGTTAAGAGTTAACAATAAATTACAATGTGGGCAAATTTTCTTCTGAGAAGAGCACATAGAATTGGCATTATTTTATTAATTTGACAAAATAATATAGCAAATTAAAGCATGATAAAATATCCTACATTCTGCACATATGTTAAGTCTGAACAGTTAAGCAAAATGGGACAAGCTGGATCAAGTGCTACTGTACAAATTTCAGAACAATCAGGGTGGAAGCCTGTCAAGCCTGTCGTTGAAGTCAAAAACGAGTTCAATATCATGCTAGCTGAATGGAATATATTTGATAGACCATGAAAAAAGCCAGCTAATAATAATAATAATATTATTATTATTATACACACTTGCTTCATATCAGCATTCTTGCAGGCCAACGCGAGCTTAACTGCGAGTCGGCACTGTTAGCTTGGCAGTGAAGTCACCTTCCAGCCAGTGTAGCGTTCATCAGTAGTGTTAGTGAATGCTAATAAAGCAGTCAAGTCAGTGCTATTGAGAGCAAGTAGCACAGGCTAATGACTGAGAAACTAAGATTTCTGCCTCCAGACTCTTCTTCTATGCATGCTCGCCTCAGTATTTTTCACTCATACTGAAGTATTCATATCCCTATGTAATTTACTTAGTTACTTTTAAAATCAACATCGACAGCTACACACAACGGAGCTAACTGGCAGCCTGCTGCTAATCCCTTACAAAATCCTTTGCCTGTTGCTTTTTTGGTGTCTGGCTAAATTTTGGCTGAGCTGAAGTCCCAGCTCTAATAGTAATGGTTCGTCACTGCTTGTAAATATGTATGAAGAACATTTAATGAAGTTTCGGTAGCCTTTTGTGTGTTCGACATGTCTTTCTCTTTCCAGGCGAACAAAGAAATGGTTCTGCACATGCGCAGCAGAAAACTCATTGAATATTCACATCAGCTTCGATGTGTGACGTTGTCTTGACAACCATGCAATATCGTAAACCATATTCAACTCTCATTCATAATTGGGTAGAGTGGTGTAATACAAGTAGGATAAGCGATATGCTAACAATATTGCATACTATCGAACCAAATGGCTGAAACCTGCAAGCAGGGAATAGAATACATGTTTTTATTCCATCAAAGCAGTGCCCTGTATGTATAATAATTATATTTATGAAATTTGGCAGACATCCTTATCCAGAGCGACTTCAGTTATGTAATATTACATTTATACAACAGACCAGTTGAGGATTAAGGGCCCAGCTGTGGCAGCTTGGTGGTGCTGGGATTTCAACCCACAACCTTCCTATCAGAAGTCCACTGTCTTAACCAGGAAAGATGGAAAGTTGCCATGATATGTAATATGATAATTAGGACTATTAATACTAGGCCGATTCATGCAGCAATATATTGCCAATATACTAGATTCCTTTGAGATGTTTATTTAATCACCATGTTATCATATTGGTCTTTTTTCTTTTTTTATTGGTCTCATACATTAATTATGATAATCAAAATAAATTTAAGTTGATTATTATAACTCTATCCTCTCTGGTCTTCCTCACAAACTTCTTCATAAAGTTTAGTTGGTTCAGAGTTCAGCTGCCTGTATCATTACTAGAACTCCTTCAGGAGAACATATGACTCCTGTCCTCCAGCAGCTTCACTGACTTCCTGTTAAAAACTGTATTGACTGGGTTCTGCTTCTCACTTTTAAGGCACTTCATAACCGAGCACCTCTGACTCTCTCTGACTTACTTCAAATCTGCACACCTTCTCGTACTCTTAGATCTTCTTCTTCCATCAATCTCATTATACCTCCAACTCATTCCATCATAACCATGGGGTTTAGAGCTTTCAGTCGTGTCGCCCATCACCTCTGGAATGCTTTTCTTTCCTCATGACATTCATAATATTGATTGTCTTCTAACCTTCAAATCCCATCTTAAAACACCCCTTTTCAAACTTGCCTATTCTGTCTGACTTCAGTGCTAATGACTTTTACCTTGTATTGCACTTAAGAGCAAAAAAAAAAAAAGAGCAGCTTCTGAAGTCAGTATTTTCTATCCCCAGTTTCTTTCAGGTTTTAAGGAAAGCGCTTGCACTTAAAGGTGGTGGTCAAGATGCTTTTGAAATATCCCAAAACTGACACTCAATTCAAGTGCATAATAAGGATGGCACACATAGAGGAAAAACACTGAAGTCTATGCATAACCCTTCTTGGGAGGCACGGTGGTGTAGTGGTTAGCACTCTCGCCTCACAGCAAGAAGGTTCTGGGTTTGAGCCCAGTGGCTGACTGGGGCCTTTCTGTGTGGAGTTTGCATGTTCTCCCCGTATCTGTGTGGGTTTCCTCCGGGTCCTTCGGTTTCTCCCACAGTCCAAAGACATGCAGGTTAGGCTAAATGGTGGCTCTAAATTGACTGGAGGTGTGAATGTGAGTGTGAATGGTTGTTTGTCTCTATGGCCCTGTCCACACGGCAACGGATTCAGGTGAATCTGATAAAATTGTTTATCATTTCGGCCTGGCGTCCACATGGCACCGGCATTTTGGGTGCCCCAAAACGAAATCTTTTGAGAACAGGTTCCAGAGTGAAAAAAATCTGGCAACGGAGCCGTTGCGAAGTCGTCTGGATGAGGAGAACGGATTTGTTTACGATGACGTCACAACCACGTGCTTCACGCCGGGTAGAAGTGTAACGAACTCGATGCGAGTTGTCAACAAATCCTATAACTTGGTTCATGAAACGCGCTTACAAAATATTTTCACTGTGAATATTTATTGTGGGCGGCACGGTGGTGTAGTGGTTAGCGCTGTCGCCTCACAGCAAGAAGGTCCTGGGTTCGAGCCCCGGGGCCGGCGAGGGCCTTTCTGTGCGGAGTTTGCATGTTCTCCCCGTGTCCGCGTGGGTTTCCTCCGGGTGCTCCGGTTTCCCCCACAGTCCAAAGACATGCAGGTTAGGTTAACTGGTGACTCTAAATTGACCGTAGGTGTGAGTGTGAATGGTTGTCTGTGTCTATGTGTCAGCCCTGTGATGACCTGGCGACTTGTCCAGGGTGTACCCCGCCTTTCGCCCGTAGTCAGCTGGGATAGGCTCCAGCTTGCCTGCGACCCTGTAGAAGGATAAAGCGGCTAGAGATAATGAGATGAGATGAGATGAGATATTTATTGTGTAATGGTGCAAAGTGAGAGAGAGAGGAGAAAGAGAGAGAGAGAGTGAGAGAATAGCCCTTAGGGCAGAGTCAATCCCGCCAGCAAAAATGGGGAAAAAAAAGGAGCGATCTCACCTCTTCAGATGTTGGTTTAAGTCCGACAATACATTCCTCAAAAAGGGCGTAGAAGAACAAAGTAATCCATCAATGTGTAGCATTCAATTTATTCCGGACCATTAAAGAATTCTGGAGGATATCAGAATGTTGGCGTACCGGCTTCCATCTACCCCTGTTCATTCCTCTTTCGGTGTCTCCATTCAAAAAACGAGCACGTGATTTAAAGGGACCATATCCATAGGATAGGGAGTGAGAAAGTGTGTGCGTGTGACAGTGACAGGGATAGTAACTGCGCATGCGTCTACTTCTATTGTTCTGGTGTCTCCGATGGGACCGTCTTACAGCGCACGTAGAGGTGTGGCATGTGAATTGCATTGTTTTCAGCAAGCATTGCGTTGCCATATGAACCTGATATTTTACTGATCCGTTGCCCATGTGGACGCGATATTTAAAAAAAAAAAATCTCGTTGCCGTTGTCGTGTGGATGTAGCCTATGTGTCAGCCCTGCGATGATCTGTCGACTTGTCCAGGGTGTACCCCGCCTCTCGCCCATAGTCAGCTGGGATAGGCTCCAGCTTGCCCGCGATCCTGCACAGGATAAGCAGTTACGGATAATGGAATGGAATGGAATAACCCGTCTCTGAATACACATAACTTTCCCCATATAAATACTCATGTACCTCTTTGACCAACTTTGATTAAGACCTTAAAGCAGCAGCTTTCCATCTTTGTTAGTCATCCAGTGGGTATAGCTGCAACACTTGCTTTAGTATGGAACCAGGCATTTGAAACTTCAACTATTTTCACGGACAGTTTCAAGCACATTTTTCTGTCAAATTGCAGAAAAAGAAAAAAAAACCTCTTCCAAATGACATTTGGGATCTTTTCAAAACTAAATGTTAACTACTGTGTGTTCCATGATTTCCAAAGTACAACCCCGATTCCAAAAAAGTTGGGATAAAGTACAAATTGTAAATAAAAACGGAATGCAATGATGTGGAAGTTTCAAAATTCCATATTTTATTCAAAATAGAACATAGATGACATATCAAATGTTTAAACTGAGAAAATGTATCATTTAAAGAGAAAAATTAGGTGATTTTAAATTTCATGACAACACCACATCTCAAAAAAGTTGGGACAAGGCCATGTTTACCACTGTGAGACATCCCCTTTTCTCTTTACAACAGTCTGTAAACGTCTGGGGACTGAGGAGACAAGTTGCTCAAGTTTAGGGATAGGAATGTTAACCCATTCTTGTCTAATGTAGGATTCTAGTTGCTCAACTGTCTTAGGTATTTTTTGTTGTATCTTCCGTTTTATGATGCGCCAAATGTTTTCTATGGGTGAAAGATCCGGACTGCAGGCTGGCCAGTTCAGTACCCGGACCCTTCTTCTACGCAGCCATGATGCTGTAATTGATGCAGTATGTGGTTTGGCATTGTCATGTTGGAAAATGCAAGGTCTTCCCTGAAAGAGACGTCGTCTGGATGGGAGCATATGTTGCTCTAGAACCTGGATATACCTTTCAGCATTGATGGTGTCTTTCCAGATGTGTAAGCTGCCCATGCCACACGCACTAATGCAACCCCATACCATGAGAGATGCAGGCTTCTGAACTGAGCGCTGATAACAACTTGGGTCGTCCTTCTCCTCTTTAGTCTGAATGACACGGTGTCCCTGATTTCCATAAAGAACTACAAATTTTGATTCGTCTGACCACAGAACAGTTTTTCACTTTGCCACAGTCCATTTTAAATGAGCCTTGGCCCAGAGAAGACGTCTGCACTTCTGGATCATGTTTAGATACGGCTTCTTCTTTGAACTATAGAGTTTTTGCTGGCAATGGCGGATGGCATGGTGAATTGTGTTCACAGATGATGTTCTCTGGAAATATTCCTGAGCCCATTTTGTGATTTCCAATACAGAAGCATGCCTGTATGTGATGCAGTGCCGTCTAAGGGCCCGAAGATCACGGGCACCCAGTATGGTTTTCCGGCCTTGACCCTTACGCACAGAGATTCTTCCAGATTCTCTGAATCTTTTTATGATATTATGCACTGTAGATGATGATATGTTCAAACTCTTTGCAATTTTACACTGTCGAACTCCTTTCTGATATTGCTCCACTATTTGTCGGCACAGAATTAGGGGGATTGGTGATCCTCTTCCCATCTTTACTTCTGAGAGCCGCTGCCACTCCAAGGTGCTCTTTTTATACCCAGTCATGTTAATGACCTATTGCCAATTGACCTAATGAGTTGCAATTTGGTCCTCCAGTTGTTCCTTTTTTGTACCTTTAACTTTTCCAGCCTCTTATTGCCCCTGTCCCAACTTTTTTGAGATGTGTTGCTGTCATGAAATTTCAAATGAGCCAATATTTGGCATGAAATTTCAAAATGTCTCACTTTCGACATTTGAAATGTTGTCTATGTTCTATTGTGAATACAATATCAGTTTTTGAGATTTGTAAATTATTGCATTCCATTTTTATTTACAATTTGTACTTTATCCCAACTTTTTTGGAATCAGGGTTGTAGCTGGGTGTGAAACACAACACCTGACAACAGATATCCTTTGGATTTCGCCAAGTCTTTCAGAATAAAAAGCTGGTATTAATCTAGTCTTGCACATAATCAATGCTGTGGACCACTGTAGCCTATTTGGTTTTCTTCAAGTCTGAAAGTAATGTCCATCCATCCATTATCCGTAACTGCTTATCCTGTGCAGGGTCGCTGGCAAGCCGGAGCCTATCCTGGCTGACTATGGGCGAGAGGTGGGGTACACCCTGGACAAGTCGCCAGGTCATCGCAGGGCTGACACATAGAGAGAGAGAGAGACAACCATTCACACTCACATTCACACCTACGGTCAATTTAGAGCCATCAATTAACCTAACCTGCATGTCTTTGGACTGTGGGGGAAACCGGAGCACCTGGAGGAAACCCACACAGACACGGGGAGAACATGCAAACTCCATACAGAAAGGCCTTCATCAGCTGCTGGGCTCGAACCCAGAACCTTCTTGCTGTGAGGTGACAGTGCTAACCACTACATCACTGTGCTTCCTCGAAAGTAATGTGAAGCATTGAAATAGAAACTTGAAGAACAACCTAACCAGAATAAAGTGGTTACCCAGTGAGGGAGTGAATATACATTACACACGTAAAAATTTCAGATCAAATATACCGAATAATCAGTATGTGCCCAGACAGTCATCCATATTACGTTCAGCATAATGCTGAAGCAAATAAAATTGCTTCATAAATCAGTGTGTGGCCTTAATACTGCAGGAGTTTATGACAGTGGATGCATTGTGACTTAGCATAGAAAACTTTCTGAATGTTGATTTAAACAACCACTTTCATGTCAGGCTCGTATTCATAATTCGCAACAAATACCAGTCATAATGTATTGCATCCACCATAAATCATTCCTGCATTATAAGTCACAGCAGACAATAAATGGTCACGAATTGACTTTATTAAAAGCCAGAGATAGCCAGAGTACAGCGTGTTGCTGTGGACATTGAGTAATAGGCACGTAAAGCGCAAGTCATCTATCTTGTGTGCAGAGCCTCCCTCAGCTCCATACGACATCGCTCTCCTCCACTGCGATGGCCAATCCATGGTGCTCAGCTGGAAGCATCCTGTCCGCTGCGGGGGAGCTGAGGTCACTGCCTATTACATCGACAAGTACAATGTGGCCAAGAAAGCATGGCACGAAGTCAACGTCCCTCCCCTTAAGGAGAGGCGATACAAGGTTTCTACAAATTTACCTGCTACACTCTGCCATGGTTGACGTTAGTTTTAGATGAAAAATTTCAAATGATGTGTCATTTTTCTTTTCCATGTCTACAGGTTCCAAACCTGACTCCTGGGTCAGTGTATCAGTTCAGGGTTTATGCTGCTAATTTAATCGGCTTGAGTGATCCATCTGCTGTTAGCCCTCCGTTCGTATGTGAGGCATGGAACATGCCTGAGCCAGGTAACAAACACCACACAGACTGTACATTAAAGAAATACTACGTGACCTGATGAAAGCCTTAAACAATGCAAGTGAAAATGCTTTTGCATTTTCTTCCCCAATAAAATTAGTCATCGTTTGGTGAAAAAAATCTTTGAAACAATTTTCTGTACATGTTCTCAGCCAAGCCAAAACATTTCTAGTGTTTAGTATTCACTTTGTTAGCTTTTCACTGGATAATAGAAGTAGTTGGAAGTCTTCATAATTATACCAGCAACCATGGCCTAAAGGTGAGAGACACAGCCTTGGGCCCAAAGGGTCGCTGGTTTGATTCCCTAAACTGGCAGGAAAATCCATGGCTGAAGTGCTCTTGAGCAAGGCACCTAACCCCTACCTGCTCTCCAGGCACTGGATATGTGTGTGTGTGTGGTCAATGTACGTTGCTCTGGATAAGAGCATCTGCTAAATGCCTGTAATGTAATGTACCAGAAAGCTTGAAGTGACACTGACGATAATACGTTTTTTTTTTACTTTGAACCCATGGACTATGCCGTCTGTTTGACACGATCACAAATTAAAAATGAGATTTCAAAGTTTTACAGTGTCATCTGAGCATAGATTTATGGAACATCCATCAGTTGTTAGCTACATTAATGTTTATTGAAATTGTAAACCTCAGACACCAAATATCAGGTGAAAAAAAGTATTTAAACGATTGTAGGTATCAAATTTTTAAATCAAACTTCATTTCCTTGCAGATATAAGTTAGTCCTGAGTGCTATAATAATACAATTGTTTCTCTATCTGTGTTTTACACTAAAAATGTACATATCTATAATTTGGATTTCAACATAAAATGGGCGTGGCATAAACAGAAGCCCCCCCCGAAACACTCTAAACACTTTAAAGTAGCACTTTATGATACATTTTCTTTCTTCAAAACTTAGTCGTACTTCTGCCATTATTAGGGCTAATTTGATCTGAAAAGAAATGAAAAATCCAATGAGTTATGAGGAGTCAAAATGTGAGCACATTTTTTGGGGACACCCTGTAGATTGGGGTGTGATATAGATTCGACTGGATTTCAGTAGCACATCTGACACACATTTAGACAATGTAGAGTTGTAGAATAATGTTCATGTATCAAAATATCACCCACCCATGACACTGCCTTGATTTATGATCAGTATTACTAGAAAAATGATGAATTGAAAACAATTATTGAGGATGGTGGACTCCGACTTTTGGAAACTTTCTGCCCAGGTCCAACCTATGATCTGAGTGTCACTGAAGTCAGAGATGACTCTATGGTGGTGCAGTGGAAGGCTCCTGTTTACAGTGGTGCCAGCTCCATCACTGGGTACTATGTGGACATGTGTAAGACAGGTACTGATACCTGGATCACTACTAATGCCAGTGCTGTGACCCACTGCTACCTAAAGGTAATGTCTCCGGTGATGTCTATGTGAAAGTAAGCATGCAAAAACATTTTACTGGACTGTCAGTTTGACACTTGGACAAAAAGTGTACAGCATACAATGGTGCTTGAAAGTTTGTGAACCCTTTAGAATTTTCTATATTTCTGCATAAATATGACCTAAAACATCAGATTTTCACACAAGTCCTGAAAGTAGATAAAGAGAACCCAGTTAAACAAATGAGACAAAAATATTATACTTGGTCATTTATTTATTGAGGAAAATGATCCAGTATTACATATCTGTGAGTGGCAAAAGTATGTGAACCTTTGCTTTCAGTATCTGGTGTGACCTCATTGTGCAGCAATAAATGCAGCTAAACGTTTCTGGTAACTGTTGATCAGTCCTGCACACTGGCTTGGAGGAATTTTAGCCCATTCCTCTGTACAGAACAGCTTCAACTCTGGGATGTTGGTGAGTTTCCTCACATGAACTGCTCGCTTCAGGTCCTTCTACAACATTTCGATTGGATTAAGGTCAGGACTTTGACTTGGCCATTCCAAAACATTAACTTTATTCTTCTTTAACCATTCTTTGGTAGAACGACTTGTGTGCTTAGGGTCATTGTCTTGCTGCATGAACCACCTTCTCTTGAGATTCAGTTCATGGACAGATGTCCTGACATTCGCTGGTACAATTCAGAATTCATTGTTCCATCAATGATGGCAAGCCGTCCTGGCCCAGATGCAGCAAAACAGGCCCAAACCATGATACTACCACCACCATGTTTCACAGATGGGATAAGGTTCTTATGCTGGAATGCAGGGTTTTCCTTTCTCCAAACATAAAACTTCTCATTTAAACCCAAAAGTTCTATTTTGGTCTCATCCATCCACAAAACATTTTTCCAATAGCCTTCTGGCTTGTCCACGTGATCTTTAGCAAACTGCAGATGAGCAGCAATGTTCTTTTTGGAGAGCAGTGGCTTTCTCCTTGCAACCCTGCCATGCACACCATTGTTGTTCAGTGTTCTCCTGATGGTGGACTCATGAACATTAACATTAGCCAATGTGAGAGAGGCCTTCAGTTACTTAGAAGTTACCCTGGGGTCCTTTGTGACCTCACCGACTATTACACGCCTTGCTCTTGGAGTGATCTTTGTTGGTCGATCACTCCTGGGGAGGGTAACAATGGTCTTAAATTTCCTCCATTTGTACACAATCTGTCTGACTGTGGACTGGTGGAGTCCAAACTCTTTAGAGATGGTTTTGTAACCTTTTCCAGCCTGATGAGCATCAACAACGCTTTTTCTGAGGTCCTCAGAAATCTCCTTTGTTTGTGTCATGATACACTTCCACAAACATGTCTTGTGAAGATCGGACTTTGATAGATCCCTGTCCTTTAAATAAAACAGGGTGCCCACTCACACCTGATTGTCATCCCATTGATTGAAAACACCTGACTCTAATTTCACCTTAAAATTAACTGCTAATCCTAGACGTTCACATACTTTTGCCACTCACAGGTATGTAATATTGGAACATTTTCCTCAATAAATAAATGACCAAGTATAATATTTTTGTCTCATTTGTTTAACTGGATTCTCTTTATCTACTTTTAGGACTTGTGTGAAAATCTGATGATGTTTTAGGTCATATTTATGCAGAAATATAGAAAATTATAAAGGGTTCACAAACTTTCAAGCACCACTGTATACAGTATAAAATACACATAATGTATAACACAAAAAACAATGTAATGTGTGATTCTTAGGTGAAGGACTTGGAGATGGGATCATCCTACGTGTTCCGTGTGCGTGCTGAGAACGCCCAAGGAATTGGAAATACTTCGATATCCTCTGACTCCGTGTGTGCCAAGGCGCTTCCAGGTAACACACACACACACACACACGAACACATAGATTTAAGCAGCCCACACGCCCACTACTACATGGACTGCCAACCATCTCAGCTATATCGGGAGGCATCAGGCTGAAGAAACGGGAACAACGTAAACAGCTTGCAGTGTGAGAGGTCATGTTAAAGAAAGAGAGAGAAATAGAAAGAGGGAGGGAGACGGCACTCTGAAGTGGTGCAGGAGGCAGATGTCTGCCTGGCTGTAGATAAGAAAAAAAAGCAAACGAGATGATTCATCTTGAACTGGTTAAAACATTCATACACGAGAAAGGAAGGCACACCCTTCCACCAGCAGAGTGCACTGTGGACTTGTGTGTGTGTGTGTGTGTGTGTGTGTGTGTGTGTGTGTGTGAGAGAGAGAGAGAGAGAGAGAGAGAGAGAGAGAGACAGTGTGAGGATAGGACACCATCGGACAATGAAGGACAGATGCGTTGGAGGCGAGTGTGCCCCATAATCCCACTGTATCCATGCCATAAATCCGACATGTCTACCCAATATCCCTTACACATTTCTGAAGTTAGGCTGATTTATGTGTATACACTTGTTTTTATACGTGTTCTTTTGAAGGTGCTCAGGAAATCAAGTGTGGCGTGGACAAGGAGACTGGGGACATTTATCTGTCTTTTGAGAGCTGTCAGATGACCGAGAAATCCCAGTTTGTGTGGAAGAAGTCCTATGAAGAAATCACAGATTTCTCCAAAGATATTGCAGTTAAAACATCAGGCAGTTGGTAAGCAGTATTTGTGGCTAGCTGTTATGAAAAGCATCTGAAACAGCTTCATATGTATTAAAACATATTTAAGCCTGTTTGTGCACTGACCCAGTGTGTCGTTTGCTTCTCTGTGCTTGTTAAAGCTCAACTTTGTTGTTCAAGAACCCAGACAAAGAGGATATAGGCACTTACTCGGTTTCTGTCACCAACACTGATGGTGCTTCAGCCAGTTACAAAATCTCATCAGAAGGTGAGAGATGGTGATTAAGGAAGAAATATAATGCATATACTATCGTAGTACTATAGTCTACTTAAATAATATTGGCTCGTGTTGAGTGGTACGTCAGATATATTCCATTCAGCTAACATGATATTGAACTAGTCGAAGATGAGTTTAATATCATGCTAGCTGAATGGAATATATCTGATATACCATGATAAAAGCTAGCTAACTATTATTATTATACATACACGCTCTCTTCATATCAGCATCTCCAGTATTCTTGAAAGCCAACACTAGCTTACCCGTGGGTTGGCGCTGTCAGTGCGGCAGTCCAGTTATCTTCCAGCTGGTGTAGCATTCATCAGTCATGTTAGCGAATGCTAATAAAGCGGTCAAGCCAGTGCTACCGAGAGCTAGTAACACAGGCTAACGATGGAGAAATGAAAATTTCTGTCTCCAGATTCTTCTTCCATGCACACTTGCCACAGTATTTTTCACTCAGACTTAAGTATTCGTTTCCCTATGTAATTTACTTTTAAAATCAACATCAACAACTACTGCACACAACGGAGTGACCTGGCAGCCAAAATTCTCTCAAACTCTTCCGTATTTAATGAAGCAAACCTGGTGGCCATGTTTGTTTACAAATTGCTGCAGTCGCTTGCTATGGTAGCGTGGAAGTTTTACGTCTCTGACATGTCTCTTTTCAAGTCTTTTGACGTATGTTTTTCTCTTGTAAATATGTGTCAAGAAGATCCAATGAAGTTTTGGTAGCCTTTTGGGTGTTCAACGCGTCTTTCTCTTTCCCGGCGAGCACAGAAATGAGAGAAGTTTCTCATTGGATATTCACACTCTGAAGTATGACGTTGTGTTATCTGGACAATGTGCAATATTGTAGCAATATTGCACACTCATTCTCCATTGGGTAGAGTGACATAATACAAGTAGGATAAGCGATATGTGAGCAATATTGCATGCTGTCAAACCAAATGAATGAAACCGGCTAGAAGGGAATAGAATACGTTTTTATTCCATCACAAAAGTGTCCTGCATGTATAACAATATACTATAGTCATTATTGATATTCTCAACACATTGAATGCATAGATGTTTAGCCAGAAATTATCATCTGAGTGGCCAAAGATGTGACAAACCACAGTCATTTCATATCCTAGTGCCATATGCAGCCATTGCTGCACAGCATAAATGCAACTAGAGGCAAAAGTTTACTCACCTCACTTCAGAAGAGAATAAACAGCACTTCAGCAAAGCCAATGAACTAGACCTTGATCCTTATGTACTGTCCCTGAATGCAGATTCCACTTTGACTGGCAGAAAACTTTAGTCGGAACATATGCACAGATGTTTAAAATCATGCAGCTACAGGTCAAGAGCTTTAGGTACACTGTAAAATATAATAAGTTGACTTTACTTAAAAAAAATATGCAAAGTCGTTGCCTCAAAAAAAGTCATTTATGTTGATTTAGATAAATTAGATTGGGTTAACTTATTTTTTGTGAGTTTGCAGTACTCAAATTAACTTAGATTAGTTTGATTACATTAACTTATTTTTTGTGAGTTTGCAGTACTCAAATTAACTTAGATTAGTTTGATTACATTAACTTATTTATTTTAAGTTTACAGTACTCAAATCAATGGCTTTCAGATATCTTTTTTCATAAATTTAACTTAATATTCATGAATTGTGAAAGCTTAATTCTCTAGTTTTACTCATCCTTCATATTGAGGCCAATTTAACTTTAATTTTCTTGACCAAAGAGTTTTGCGAAAGACAATAGGACACATGCTAATTTAATAAAAAAAAAAAACAAAAACACACAATACAAGGTAATGAGCCCCCAAACAAATGAATGGTGAACACATTGGATTTACTTTGCAATTAACATTTATTTTAAATGCTAAACAACGCATCATTTAAGGCTCTGGAAACATGTTCCACTTTTGTTAATCCTGGTGCATGTGCTGAAAAGACCGCGCGTAGATGGGGCAGGTCTGCGCATGTCTAAACACAATGCCCAAAGGACTCTGGGACAATAAATTATATTTTCTAATTTAACTGAAGTGGAGTACACTAAGTTAAGTGTGTTCTCCAACTTGAAATTAGCAGTTATTTATTTAATATTAGTGTTGACAACAGGTTGATGATTTCTAAGTTTGATTCACTAATCATTTCTAATTAATTTGAATATTTGCATTTACAGTGTATTGTTCACAGCAAACAGCTGAATGAGTTAAAAATGTGATTTCGGTGACTTTGACCGTGATGCTAGTTGGGATGGCTTGTATATTTTTTGAAACTGCTGATCTGGAATTTTCTCACACTCGAGAATATATCTTGAGTTTAGACAGAATGGGGTGAAATACAACAACAGCAGCAACAACAATAACAAAACATCTAGTGAGTGGTAGTTCTGGAGATAGGTTCAAGCTGACAGGAACTCAAATAAACACTCTTTTCAACCGTGATGAACTGAAAAGCATCTCAGAACACGTCAAACAAACGTGAGGAGAAATACAACAACAGAAGACCACATTGGGTTCTAGTGCTGTCAGCCATGAACAGGAATCTAAGGCTACGGTGGACACAGTGGGCAGACTGCAGAAATGTCACCTTGTCTTTTTTCCAATCTTTAACTGCTCAGTTTCAGTGAGTCTGTGGGCGGATCGGCTGTATTGCTGCTTGTTGAAGATGTATTGCATATAGTCAAGTGTATTAGGACGGTCGATTCTCAGTATAAATGAAAATTAATCTTCTTGATGAAGCCCTGACAATAACATTGATGCAGCCAGTGTCTTATTCAGTTCTCTAAATAGCTGTGATTATACAGGGTGTTTAAAAAAAATTGATATTATTTGAGATGTATATATCCCAGAAACTACATAGTCTAGGCAAATGAAACTGACCAGGCTTAATGTTGAGCAGTATACCGGTAAGATTTATTCCTCAAAATTTCAATGGGAAATTCAAAAGGTATGTGGATTCCTTGAACGATTTCACAAATTTTCAATATTCGCGAACCCGCTCGACTGTCTCTTCCGACGCTGGTGGTCATCCAGATCCTTTTGCCCTGCACACACAGCCTTCCTCTTTGAACTTTTTGTGCCATGTCCAAATCTGCATTGCAGTTGGTGCATTTTTAGAGAATTATCTCTTAAATGCACGCTGCACAGGCTTGTTCGACTGTGTTCGAGCGTACTTGAACACACAAAACGCATTTTCTTTTCCAGTGAATGGCATTTCTTTTCCTAAAAAGATAAAAACAAAAAACATTAAACATAAATTTTCGACCTGTTTCCACACGTGCTGTTAAAATTTGAGGTCAGTTGAATGAGAACTGGTAAAGTTATTGGATTGTGAAATTATATCAAATATTTTAAAACACCTTGTATAATGTGATGTCACATGAACTGTGCACAAGCATAATTTGGGGTTAAAGATTTTTCCAACTTTGTCCACTGGAACATAATCATGTCTTAAAATCACTGTCATTAGGCAAGTAATCTCAGGTTGTCAAAAACAATGCACCATATGCAGCATTTCAAATTATCATTTTTCTTGCACAGTGCTCACAGATATTTGGCAGTATTTGATGCATTTTTCTTGATTTCAGAGCTTCAGAAAATGCTGGCACTCAGCCATGATATCCGCCATCCAAGTAAGTAACCAAGTAACTGTTGCTGTCCTGCTATGTTTCTGCCGACTCATTCCATGACTATCTCAGAAACTGAGTTAAAACTGAGAATTATTGCATTAGCCTTGACCAGTGTCTTCTTAGCCAATGTGTTCTCAGAGCCTGTGAGGATTTGTGTGTCATTTTCAAGGTCATATGTATGTGTGAAGCATGAGAGCACATGATATTCATCTCTGCCGCTTCTGTTTTCGCCTCAGTTATCCCTCTGAAGACTGAGCTTGCGTACAAAATTTTGGAGAGAGGTCGTGTGCGCTTATGGCTGCAAGCTGAGAACATCTCCTCTGCTGTGACCTACAAATTCTTTGTCAATCACAAGGAGCTTGTCAACTGTGAGGTAAGCAATGAGCGTCATGGACAGCTTGTGACATCGGAATAAATCTTCAAGTGCATGGTGAGAACTGCTTTAGGTTTTATATTAAGTTGACCCGAACATGCACTGCACTATGCACAGTCTCACAGTGAATGCCTCCAAGAAAACGTAATAATGGATCCGATCAAATTGAAATTCCCATAAAGCTAGTAGAAGCACCAATGAGGACAATTTGCTTCCTTATTTGTTTTGCTTTCTTCATGTTTTTGCTCCAGCAAACTAAAATGAAACACGATGTAGCCACGGGTGTGATTGAGATGGTGCTGGATCACTTCACTGAGGACAATGAGGGCACATACGCCGTGCAGATTCAGGATGGAAAAGGAAAGGCTCAGTCCTCTCTGGTGCTAATTGGAGATGGTGAGGCCGTCTGCACGTTTGTGATTCCTCAATACATACATCACAACCCCAATTTCCAAAAAGTTGGGACACTGTGTAAACTGTAAATAAAAACAGAATGTGATAATTTGCAAATCATGGAAACCCTATATTTCATTGAAAATAGTACAAAGAAAACACACCAATGTTGAAACTGAGAAATTTTTATTGTTTTTTGAAAAATATATGCTCATTTAAATTTGATGTCAGCAACACTTTTCAAAAAAGTTGGGACAGGGGCATGTTTACCACTGTGTTGCATCACCTCTATGTTTAACAACACTCTGTAAACGTTTGGGAACTGAGGAGACCAATTGCTGTAGTTTTGAAAGAGAAATGTTGTCCCATTCTTGCCTGATATACAATTTCAGTTGCTCAACACTTCAGGGTCTCCTTTGTCGTATTTTGCACTTCATAATGTGCCAACTGTTTTAAATAGGAGACAGGTCTGGACTGCAGGCAGGCCATTTTAGCACCCAGACTCTTTTATTACGGAGCCATGCAGATTTAATATGTGCAGAAAGCGGTTTGGCATTGCCTTGCTGAAAGAAGGAAGGCCTTCTCTGAAAATGATTTTGTCTGGATGGCAACGTATTGCTCTGAAATGTGTATATATCATTCAGCATTAATGATGCCTTCCCAGATGTACAAGCTACCCATGTCATGTGCACTAATGCACCCTCATACCATCACAGATGCTGGCTTTTGAACTGTGCACTGATAAGCTGCACTGATAACAGTGTCCCAACCTTTTTGGAATAAAAATTTTTTTATATATACATATATATATATTCTATCCACTGGCTACTCTACTACAAGGCTATCAGCTCATATACCGTGAGTAGAGAAAAACAAAATGGCGGAGCATGTTGCTGAACCAAATGAGGACAAAACAAAAACTCTACTCGAAAACAAAACCCCTAAAAATGCAAAAAATAGCAACAAAATATGGAATGACTGATGGTAAGAACATCTTTTTTATTTTTTAAGAATTATTATTATTATAGCATTTTTCACAAATTGCTCATGTCATTTCACCAGTTTGTTTACATTCTAAGGGGAACTGATTGTCATTTTGTATAAAGTTTTTATTTATCAAATTTGCAAAAAAAAAAATGCTCTGTTTCTCAAAATCCAGTGAATGTGGACAGAATAAAACAGTTATTCCACTCAATCTTGGCGTTACATGCCTCGCTGGCTATCAGCTCATGTACGACTTGATTTTGTGGAATTTTATATATATATATATATATATATATATATATATATATATATATATATATATATATATATATACACACACACACACACACACACACACACACACACACACACACACACAAGATATACTGTATATATTTCCATTATGATTTGGTTTGCAGACACTTAACCCTAGCTTCTTTTTTTACTCCAGCTTTCAAGGCAGCTCTGGCTGAGGCTGAATATCAGAGGAGGGAGTACATCCGTGTGAAAGAGGGTATAGTAAATCAAAGAGAAGGAGTAGAAACATTCATCTGTGGTTTATTAATACACATCCTCTATATACATTTTATGTACCGTACCTAAAACCTATACTTATAAACTAGAGGTGTAATGCAGTGACACTATCTGAGTTTTGTATATGTATCTGTTTAGTGCTCCAACTATACATATATACATATCTGTATCAGTACTCAGATTTAAACTCAAAGATGGTAAAACTGGAAGGTTTTTTTAAATTAAATATTACGGGAAAACACTGGACAAAAAACTCAGAGCTATAAATGTCAGTATAGTCTGTGAATTCTGGCTCTGACAGTTCCTTAACCTCCACTACATCGATCCAGTTCATAACGGGACTGTTTATTTTATTCCTGTTCACAGAGTTACTGTTTATGTTTATACCTGCCTATGATAACGGCCTATACGATGCCTATGAGCAGGCTGTCTCCCAAGATATACGACCCCGGACAAGTAGTCACTTTAAAAAAAGGGAACAAAAAATAGTGTGCCTCGTATCCGTATCTGTATTTTGTATTTGTTTCAAACACTATCTGTTCATTCTGAATAAATATACATTTCTGTAACAAGTATAAAGCTACCATTTTTCACAGTAGAAGCTTGAAGCTCATTAATAAATTAAAGAAGTGAAGATGAAAATGGAGCAAAAAATATTAGGTGAATTTAAGCCTGAATTATAGTTATTAGGTTTCAATTACAGGATGTATTTATAGACATGGATAGATGGTGTTATTCTACTCATGAGACTAGAATACAGAAACCCAAAATGCAAATTTCTGAAAAGCCAGGCGGATGCATTTGTCATCCTTCAGATGTAAATCTGCTCATTTTTCATTGCTGCTGTGATTGTGTCATCAACTGCCAATAATCTCCCTTTTGCTAGGACCTCATTTTAGCCAGTTCCTGTCTGTTCACATTGGGGAAGATGCTAGTGTCAGCCTCATCTGCAAGGCAAGCGAAGCCATATTTGTGCCTCAACACACCTCAAACAAATGGCCTGCGTTTATTGTCAGTGCCAGTCCGAATGACTAATGTGTCATGCTTTATTCAGCTCAGTCATAAAGATATCATTGTGGTGGCTTGGTGTTCAGAGGCACACTGAGCAGCCATGTTTCAGGCTGGCTCAACTGTTGCTGCCCACCGCCTGATGTGTGTCCTGTCCTCTCCTCTCCTCAGGTGGCTAATCTGAAGAAAGAGTCTGCATTCCACTGGTTTAAAAATGATGTAGAGGTGATACCTGACGTGCCTGCTGACCTGAGTTCTGGAGTCTGCAAACTCCCCCTGCCTCTGGTGAGATCTTGGGTTCATGAAAAAAAAAACAGCAATGCATTAACTCAACCTAGGGAATAAAAGAGAACTATTTTGAGGGACTGCTGTAATAATGGTACCTTCAGAAGCAACAGATGTCTTTCAAGTGCACAACACAGTATACAATGTAATCTGAATAATTGCACGATTCCTGCTGAATTGGCTCCCTTAATAATTTTTATGTTCCCATTGTTTGCAGAAGTTCGTCAAATTTTTTTTTTTTTTGCAGTCTTTTGGTTTTATAATCGTGAACATGTCGATTTATATGTCTCAGCAGATTGCATTCAAAGCTTTGATGTCGGTTAATGGGAATGACGATGTTACAGATGCTCATACTAATAACTTAGACGATCTGTGTAATTGCATGATTAAAAGTTTTTGTTACTCTCAGGAGAAAACAAGATGAACAGGAGAAAATGAATTGAAGATGAAAAGAAAACTGTTGAACCAAACACATAGGATTACAATCTTAGATATGTATCTGTTTAGTGCTCCAAATATTCATATCTGTATTCAGATTTAAACCTAAAGTGGGTGTGGCCTAAATCAGGACTTAAGGAATATTAACCTACTGGAAATACTGGAAAGTTCATATGAAAGCAGTTGACCGTTCATAATTGGTCTAACTATACAGTAGATGTGCACGAGATGAGTTATTTTTGTTTGAACCTGCCTACGATATTTTCGAACAAACTCAGTTGGTTCTGTTTCCCAAAATATAAACAAACTAGCAGAATAATTTAAACCAAGAAGTTACTAAGAATGAATGACTCAAACTTTTAAGTGAATTTTGCAGGGCCTCACATTCATAGTAATAAATGTGGTCTTTCTTTGTCACGCGATCTGACTGCTTGCTCACACTCACAACCTTCATATCTGACCTGTCGATCACATGAAAATAAAAACTTCCTTCTTGTGTAGTTTTTTGTTTGACTCCCTAATCCCTTGTTGTCGAGTTCTAGTCTTAGCCAGATGATCTGTGAACCGTTCTGGTCAGCTTTCTTAAAAAAAACAAAACAAAACAAAAAAAAACATATAGTATGCCACCTATTCATAGCTACAGTTTTATTTGTTCAGAACATACGGTACAACCCCAATTCCAAAAAACTTGGGACACTGTGTAAAACAAATAAAAACAGAATGCGAAGATTTGCAAATCATGAAAACTCTATATTTCATTGAAAATAGTACAAAGACAACATATCAAATGTTGAAACTGAGAAATTTTTATTGTTTATTGAAAAATGTGCTCATTTTGAATTTGAGGTCAACAACACATTTCAAAAAAGTTGGGACGGGGCAACAAAAGACTGAAAAAATAGTGTAATGCTAAAAAAAACCCCCGAATTTGTTTAATTGGCAACAGGTCAGTAACATGATTGGGTGTAAAAGGAGCATCCCAGAGAGGTGGAGTCTCTCAGAAGTAAAGATGGGGAGGGGTTCACCGCTCTGTGAAAGACTGTGTGGGCAAACAGTGCAACATTATTCTTCAGTGTAAAATTGCAAAGAGTTTGGGTTTCACATCATCTGTGGTACATAATAACATTAAAAGATTCAGAGAATCTGGAGAAATCTCTGTATGCAAGAGACAAGGCTGAAAACTGACATTGGATGCCTGTCATCTTCAGGCCCTCAGGAAACACTGCATTAAAAGCAGACATGTGTTTGTAGTGGAAATCACTGTATGGGCTCAGGAACACTTCAGAAAACCATCGTCTGTGAAAACAGTTTATAATTGCATCCACAAATGCAAGTTAAAACCAGATATAAACAATATCCGGAAACACCGCCACCTTCTCTGGGCCCGAGCTCTTTTACAATGGACTGAGGCGAAGTGGAAAATTGTCCCGAGGTTTGACAAATCAAAAGTAGAAATTCTTTTTAGAAATCATGGACACCACATCCTCCAGGCTAAAGAGGACAGGGACCAGCCGGGTTGTTATCAGTATATAGCCAGCATCTGTGATGGTATGAGGGTGCATTAGTGCACATGGCGTGGGTAGCTTGTACATCTGGGAAGGCATCATTAATGCTGAATGATGTATACATGTTTCAGATCAATATGCTGCCATCCAGACAAAATCTTTTTCAGGGAAGGCCTTCCTTCTTTCAGCAAGACAATGCCAAATCGCTTTCTGCCCATATTAAAACTACATGGCTCCGTAATAAGAGAGTCTGGGTGCTAAACTGGCCTGCCTGCAGTCCAGACCTGTCTCCTATTTAAAACATTTGGTACATTATGAAGCGCAAAATACGACAAAGGAGACCCCAAAGTGTTGAGCAACTGAAATTGTATATCAGGTAAGAATGGGACAACATTTCTCTTTCAAAACTACAGCAATTGGTCTCCTCAGTTCCCAAACGTTTACAGAGTGCTGTTAAACATAGAGGTAATGCAACACAGTGGTAAACACGCCCCGTCCCAACTTTTTTGAAAAGTGTTGTTGACATCAAATTCAAATGAGCATATATTTTTCAAAAAACAATAAAAATTTCTCAGTTTCAACATTGGTGTGTTTTCTTTGTACTATTTTCAATGAAATATAGGGTTTCCATGATTAGCAAATTATTGCATTTTGTTTGTATTTACAGTTTACACAGCGTCCCAACTTTTTTTGGAATTTGGGTTTGGAATTTTTTTGGAATTGTACGATCTCTTCATTCTCATCTTATTATCTCTAGCCGCTTTATCCTGTTCTACAGGGTCGCAGGCAAGCTGGAGTCTATCCCAGCTGACTATGGGCGAAAGGTGGGGTACACCCTGGACAAGTCGCCAGGTCATCACAGGGCTGACACATAGACACGGACAACCATTCACACTCACATCTACGGTCAATTTAGAGTCACCAGTTAACCTAACCTGCATGTCTTTGGATTGTGGGGGAAACTGAAGCACCCGGAGGAAACCCACGCGGACACGGGGAGAACATGCAAACTCTGCACAGAAAGGCCGTCGCCGGCCACGGGGCTCGAACCTGGACCTTCTTGCTGTGAGGCGACAGCGCTAACCACTACACCACCGTGCGGCCCCTCTTCATTCTGAATAATGTACGGGTATTTGTATTCAGTTGCATCCTGAACATGAAGTCATAAAAACTATATTTAACAAATATTTGCTGAAGGCGAAGTGAATATTGCTGAATAATAACTGATATGAAGTTGATGTTATTATTCACTGACATTCACTGAGCTTGAGGTGGATAACCATTTTAGTATAAATACACAGGTATTTAATTAAAAAATCATATTGAAAAATAATTTATTTCAAATTACAAAAGCAGTATGCAAATGTAATAACAGCACGGCGCAGACCTGTGTCACTTATCTATGCCGACTCACATAAAATATTTTCTTTTAAAATAGATAAAATAAATCACAATTCCGCCTTACCTTTGAATAGTTTTAGACCAAACATTGTAGGATCTTTCGTGCTTTTAGGAACGGCATTTTCTTTCATAATTTCTAATTCTTCCTTCTTTATGGTGACTGGTCACCATTTTGCCGAGTCACTGGAGGTGATTATTAAAAAGTAGTCCAAATTTCTTGACCAATCAGCACGCACATTTTTCTATAATCACCTCCGTATTTATACTAATGCCTTCTTATTCCTAACCTAAATACGATTATTTTGATTTTGAGGCATTGGCATCAATGTAAAGGTCTGCTGTTCTGATAGGACATTTAAACATTTCCTGCTCCATAACTAACAGATACCACAACTTGGACAGATTGAAACAGTCATGTTTTTCTTAACATTATAAAAACACTGTAAAATACAGCAAAGTATTAATTCAGGCTTTTAAAGTGAGTGAGTTAACGAGCAATCAAACATAAAAGTCCTTGTGGAAATGTACTGTACACTAGATGGTCGACATTGTGGTCAATTACATAATTGCACAACATCAGGGAGTCGGACGTGTTTCCAGAGCTAATTATGATCACTTCCTTTCCAAGACATGGGCTCAGAGCAGACATTTGAAAGGAGGTTTGTGCTTTAGCAGTAATCAAAACACTTTGGTTATTCTGGCAGTGGGCGTTTTTAACCCCCCCACTCACCCAACCACCGCTGCCTAACATTTCATTTTGAAGTCCCAGTAATGGGAAAAGAACATATAATACTACATAAACGAGCTGTGTTGAATGAGTAGCCCACAGAAAACATACTCCAGTGACCTGTTTTAGCAAACACCGTGTTCTGAATTTCTTCCTCCAGTTCTCCAAGAAGGATGTGGCTGTGTACAAAGCAACTATCAGTGATGACAGAGGAAAAGACGAGTCTCAGGTTGATATTTCTGGGAAAGGTAATAGTGCACTCACCTCAGATTGTTGCAGGTTCGCAAATATTTGTACACTTAAACTCTCCTGAATTTACCTTTTCTCTCACCTGCAGCCTTTGACAACATCATTACCGAGCTTTCACGTATTGCTGGTATGTATTACATTGGTATTTTGGTATATCTGTGGTCTGTGCTTCTCATTTTACTTTTCTAAAGCTAGTCAGCATTCAGTACATAACCAAAGATTGATGTCAAATCCATCAGATTTCACTCAGTAGACAGAAAGATCTGTGCTATCTTAAACAGAACTATAATTAATATCATAGTCCAGTTAAATGTTAAATGCCAAACTTTTAAACAAGACTTTCATATTTAAATATACAGTAATGTATATTGACTTGACATTGTCTCTATGTTCCCAATTAAATGTTTTGCTTGTTGTTGAAAATGAAAAGGAAAACCATGATTATTTAGTGAAGGGAGGAAAAATAGGATGTCTCTGAACTGCTGTTCATCATGCTGATTTGTCCTGTAATAGTAATTGACACTCGGTGCGTTGTCAGGAGTCTCAGGTCAGAATCGGAGTAAAATTAGTATGAATACGTCGTGTCCCAGCTCAGATGTGTCAAATACCATCAGGACCCAACGTCAGGTACAGAAAAGAAATGCAACTACCTGGTGACAAGTGACAACCAATCAGTGGAGAGAAAGAGTAAGACAGTGAGCGTGTACACAAACCAAATTAGAGACTATAAGTGAGGAAAGAAAGGTGTGACAGAAAAATGAAAAGGTAATGCATTGTTGGAAGGAATCGAAAGAAAGAAATTCCGATAATTTTATCTTCCTTTCCAGCCAAATAGTGTCTATCAGAAGTTGTGTTTTTGTATCTGGATTATATCAGGCATGTTTAATGTTGTTGACAGGCTGGAGAACAAAATACACGGATTACAGGAGTAAATAAAAATACACACATCATAAGTGACCAGACGTGATAGTTTATTATGCATTATGAATTTTAACTAGCTAGTTCGAAGAAAGCGGCCTATCGTTTTGGCCAAATCACCTTGAGCCTCTCATTAGCCGTATTTCTGCGTTGTTGGAGTACTGCACGTCTTCCAACATCCCAGCACTAATCCCCTTTTCCCAAACCAATCACCAATTACTCTTCCCCAAAAACCCTAAGGAGCACCTCAACCCAGACCTCATGTGTTCTGTAATAGAAAAAAAACTACAGCCTGACTTAAATTTGAGGAAGTGCCTCTCTTTTTTTTTGACTTGAATAGGGTCCAGTGCGTCCGAGTTGGTTGTCCACTGCACTGCCGAGGGCATCATGTTGCAGTGCCATATGAAATATTACACAGAAGAAATGAAGATCCACTGGATGCACAAGTATGCTTATTCTCTCCCTGCTTTCCCTCTTGAGAAGCAAAGTTCCTGAATAGAGTGATAGAAATAGCCATGGAATTGAGATATGCATGCTCGCTCACACCTCTGAGCATGACGATGGCCCTGCATGTAAACACGATTTGGAGATTTTTGTCTATAATTGTGTTGCTTTAGTGTGTGGCGCAAGAAACCGATTATTGAACAATGGGAAATTAGCAGGGCCAAGTGACAAGAGACCTACGAGACTGTCAATACAAATCAAATCTATCAGATCTACAGTCACCTAATACTTCAGCCCCGAGGTGCAAACTGGATGCATGTAGAATACTAACACATGAGATGAATCTTCTTCCTTTGCTCATCTTGCACACATGGGCATTTTAGTACTGTATGGACAATATAAGTGATTATTATATATACAGGGCACTTTTTCGATGGAATAAAAACGTGTATTCTATTTCCTTCAAGCAGGTTTCATTCATTTGGCTTGATAGCATGCAATATTGTTAGCATATCGCTTATCCTACATGTATTATGTCACTCTACCGAATGGAGAATGAGCGTTGAATATGGTTTACAATATTGCATGGTTGTCAAGACAATGTGATGTCACATGTCGGAGACGTAAAACTTCCGTGCTAGCGAGCGACTGTGACAATTTGTAAACAAACATGGCCGCCAGGTTTGCTTTGTTAAATACGGAAGATTTTGAGAGAATTTTGAAAGAGAAAGACGCGTTGAACATCCGAAAGGAATCTGTATGCATCATAATAATAATAATAATAATAATCTCATCTCATTATCTCTAGCCGCTTTATCCTGTTCTACAGGGTCGCAGGCAAGCTGGAGCCTATCCCAGCTGACTACAGGCGAGAGGCGGGGTACACCCTGGACAAGTCGCCAGGTCATCACAGGGCTGACACATAGACACAGACAACCATTCACACTCACAGTCACACCTACGGTCAATTTAGAGCCACCAGTTAACCTAACCTGCATGTCTTTGGACTGTGGGGGAAACCGGAGCACCCGGAGGAAACCCACGCGGACACGGGGAGAACATGCAAACTCCACACAGAAAGGCCCTCGCCGGCCATGGGGCTCGAACCCGGACCTTCTTGCTGTGAGGCGACAGCGCTAACCACTACACCACCGTGCCACCCAATAATAATAATAATAATAATAATAATAATGGGGCGGCACGGTGGTGTAGTGGTTAGCGCTGTCGCCTCACAGCAAGAAGGTCCTGGGTTCGAGCCCCGAGGCCGGCGAGGGCCTTTCTGTGTGGAGTTTGCATGTTCTCCCCGTGTCCGCGTGGGTTTCCTCCGGGTGCTCCGGTTTCCCCCACAGTCCAAAGACATGCAGGTTAGGTTAACTGGTGACTCTAAATTGACCATAGGTGTGAATGTGAGTGTGAATGGTTGTCTGTGTCTATGTGTCGGCCCTGTGATGACCTGGCGACTTGTCCAGGGTGTACCCCGCCTTTCGCCCATAGTCAGCTGGGATAGGCTCCAGCTTGCCTGCGACCCTGTAGAACAGGATAAAGCGGCTAGAGATAATGAGATGAGAATTTCTAGGCGCAGCCAGGGGCCGGAAGTAATCCTGTTTGGGAACCACAGGATTTTATCTCTGCTTTTTGCGGATGATGTTGTCCTGTTGGCTTCTTCAAACCAGGACCTTCAGCATGCACTGGGGCAGTTTGCAGTCGAGTGTGAAGTGGCTGGGATGAGAATCAGCACCTCCAAGTCCGAGGCCATGGTTCTCGACTGGAAAAGGGTGGCTTGCCCTCTCCAGGTTGGTGGAGAAGTCCTGCCTCAAGTGGAGGAGTTTAAGGCTAGGCTGACACTTGCACGATTCCGTGGCACGCATTGGCACGACTCGAGTCGTGCCAGTGCACAAACTAGTCGTAAACTGGCGTGAAGTGTGCGTAAACCCGGGTCCGGGTTCGAGCCCCGTGGCCGGTGAGGGCCTTTCTGTGAGGAGTTTGCATGTTCTCTCTGTGTCCGCGTGGGTTTGCTCCGGTTTCCCCCACAGTCCAAAGACATGCAGGTTAGGTTAACTGGTGACTCTAAATTGACCGTAGGTGTGAATGTGAGTGTGAATGGTTGTCTGTGTCTATGTGTCAGCCCTGTGATGACCTGGCGACTTGTCCAGGGTGTACCCTGCCTTTCGCCCGTAGTCAGCTGGGATAGGCTCCAGCTTGCCTGCGACCCTGTAGAAGGATAAAGCAGCTAGAGATAATGAGATGAGATGAGATGAATGAGATAATAATAATGGCTTTTTTCATGGTATATCAGGTATATTCCATTCAGCTAGCATGATACTGAACTCGTCTTTGACTCGTTCAGTATCATACTAGCTGAATGGAATATATCTGATATACCACTCAACGCCAGCCAATATCATTTAAATGTTCTGAAACAACACTGAATGTTCCGAATTATTTCCACACTGAAGTGTGCACTGAGAGGATACGGAAAGCATTTTTTTACAGTTACATAATGATTTTCCTTTCCATAGACCACTGAATATATGAAAAAATTATACATTTCTATCAGTAAATGATTGGGAAAGCAAACTGCTTACCAATACACTGCTCTGTGTATTATATTTTCATTTATTTATTTATTTGCACATGATAAAAGAAATTTACAAGATAAACATAAATGGAACAAAAACAGAAAACGTGCTGGGGGAAGAAAAAAGCACAATGGCGTGTTCTAAGTCTTCCCCATTTAAATTAACAAGTAATTAATACAAATTTAACAAATTAGAGAATAACTATATTAACAGTAGTAAATAATAACAAATAATAACAAATAATGATAATATTATAATTGATAAAATTATACATTCAACTGTAACTGGTATCATAACTGAAATAACAAATATAAACAAAATGTCAATTGCAGATAACAAAATATAAGTTAATTAGTGAAAATAAGAAACAAATAAAATGTAACCTAGGATCTATACATAAAATAAAAAAAGTGTAATTGATTGATTTCAAATGGTGAATGAATATTGTACTAATAACAGAAGCCTGGTGCATGATGTAGTGTAATATTTTACAATTTGATCCAAGACTGAACTTTACTTAAAGATAAAGGCCAAGTGTGGCTGGGGAATGCGAATAGGTGGTTTTTGAGATTACGTTTAAAACTAATCATGGATGTAAAACTTTTAAGGTGGAGGGGGAGGTTATTCCATTCAATTACACATTTGTATTGAACACTCTATTGAACACAATAAATAATACTGTCTGGCGTTGAGTGGTATATCAGATATATTCCATTCAGCTAGCATGATATTGAAGGAGTTGAAGATGAGTTCATGATCACGCTAATTGAATGGACTATATCTGATAGACCACGAAAAAAGCCATTATTATTATTATTATTATTATTATTATTATTATTATTATTATTATTATGCATACATACATACACACTCTTCATGTCAGCATTCTCAAAGGCCAGTGCTAGCTTACCCGCGACTCAGTGCTGTTAGCTCGGCAGTCCAGTTACCTTCTAGCTGCTGTAGTGTTAGCAAAGGCCAATGCTAGCGCAGTCAAGCCAAATATTATTATTATTATTATTATTATTATTATTATTTTCCCTGTGTAATTTACTTAGTTACTTTTAAAATCAACATCAACAGCGACACACAAAGGAGCGACCTGCCAGCCAAACTCTCTCAAAATCTTCCGCTTTTAACGAAGCAAACCTCGCGGCCATGTTTGTTTACAAACTGTCACAGTCACTCACTAGCATGCAAGTTTTACATCTCCAACATGTCTCTTTACCGGTTTTTCGATGTCCGTTGGTATGTTTTTCTCTTGTAACTATGCGTGAAGAATATATAATGAAGTTTTGGTAACCTTTCGGGTGTTCAGCGCATCTTTAGTTTCAATTTTCAGTTTATTTATTTTGTGCTTAAACCTAGCACTGGATTAGCCTCGTCTTCTCTCTTTCTCGGCTGACAAAGAAATGATTGTGCGCATGCGCAGCAGAAAAGTTTTGTCATTGGCTCTTTGCATGAGCTCCGATGTGTGACGTCGTGTTGTCTTGACAACATGCAATATTATAACAATGTTGCACTCTCATTCTCCATTGGGGAGAGTGGCATAATACACAGAGGATAAGCGATATGATAATATTGCATGCTATCAATAAACTCACTAGAAGGGAATAGAATATACATTTTTATTCCATGGAAAAAGTAGCCTGTATGTATAATAATGTACAGTATTATCACTCTTTGCAAAGGTAATAGTAGCGACAGATTTGTATCAGCTTTATATGTAATTTTGATTTGTGTTTAACAGGAACACTAAAATTACTGCATCTGAAAGGATGCGTGTTGGTGGCACCCCAGCCATGGCCAGTCTGGAGATAGTTGAACCTACTGAAAAGGACAAAGGAATATATACCTTCGTGATGACAGACACTGAGAAGACGTACACTCGCACCATTGAACTGTCTGGGCAAGGTAAGAAATGCTGCACACTGCTTGCCTTTGCTTCATCCTTAAAAATAGAGATTTCATATGGTTTATAGAATTCTCCGTGCAGTTCAGTAGCAGTCTTGTTGGCACAAGCAGTCTTGTAGGCAAGTTCTAATTAAAAACAAAGGTTTTAACTGTGCACACTATTTGATCTCTGATTAAACATAATGCATTTGCAAAACAGCACACCCTCGATTGAGATTCCAAGCACAACATTAATGCCAGCTCCAAGCTCCATGTGGAATGGTGTTCGCAAGTAGTGTTGCCAAAGCATCTGGCAGGTCTTTTAATCTCAGGAACTATTTTTAAAAATATCCTAAATTCCTTGCCCTCTGAACATTTTCATCTCTACGAAATGTCATCTATGGCCATTGCTACACATACCCGTACGGATTTTGAGTTGAAAGGAAAGGCCAGTGCTGTAGCAGTAAATACCAGTGATCTAATTGGGTAATTCCAGTAGAGTTACTGGTAACAACCTAACAAAGGTGCAGATCCTGGCTTTGGCAGCAGATCGTCCACAGCCTGTCACATGTGCTGCCTGAAAACGTTGGAATCAGTAGAGTAAAGACAGTAATTAAATAGAAAAAAAAAAAACAGTTATACCTTGTAATGCAGTAAAATATAGCTATTAAAATAATTAGAGATTATTTTTTTCTATGCTGTCCCTTAGAGGGTTCTAACGTGAAATTGTTTTTCTCTTTCTTGTGTCTCATTTGGTGTGTGCTTAACATTTATCTTCTTTCTCCCCTTTATCCACCCCTCTAGTCTATGATGATGCTTATGCAGAGTTCCAGAGACTCAAGTAAGATCATCATTGCTTGGGAGGCTGCTCGCTTCTCTTGTCTTCCCTTCAATGTTTAGAAATGCAGAGCATGTGTGGCACATGTCAGTGTGTGGATAAAATATTAGCGTGTGCGCTAATGATCCTGCTAACAACACCATTCTTCTGTTGCCTTTCAGAGCGGAAGCATATGCTGAAAAGAGTGAGTACACTCATTCAAGTCGTCGGCGCTTGTCACAGCTTCTTTTATTGATATAATTACATCCTTCAGTCTGACTGGGGTGCAACGTTTGTATTTTCAGATCGTGGTAAAGTCATTGGTGGACTGCCTGATGTCGCAACCATCATGGAAAAGAAGGTTTGGCATCACCTCAGCATTGGTGTCCCATAACAAACCTTAAGTCATCTGCAGTGGCTTGTGACCATAAATTTTTGTTAGGCAGGGCTACATTAATAATGACAGCCTCCCCTTATCAAAAAGAAGTATACTTCAAGTTAATTTTATTAAGTATACTTAAGTAAAGTATATTTCCTTTTGTATACTTTTGTGTACCAAGTATACTGATATCAATGTACTTACAGTATACTTGTAAGTAAACTAATCTAATACTTCTTGGGACTAAATTGACCCACTTTTGTTTTATAAAAAGTATACTTTAAGTCTAAGAGAAGTAAACTTTGAGTATACAACTAGTATTTTTTTATTTTGTACTGCAAGTATACCACAAGTAAACTTTTATATACGAATAGTTTACTAGTTCTATACTTGTAGTCCACTCTTTAGTTTACAAAAGCATACTTCATAGTATACTGGAAATATACTATGAGTTTACTTATTTTATATTTCTAGTCCACTTATGAGTTTACTAAAGTATACTTTATAGTATACTGGAAATATACTATTGGTTTACTCGTTACACACTTCTAGTCCACTTTTTAGTTTTGAAGTATACTGCAATTACCCTTCTAGGTATATGATTAGTTTTCTAGCCCTAACCCTTACTTCATGCACACTACCAATAAACAATTTTAATGTTTTGTACCTTAAGTTACAATGATGTTATAAAGGTAAGAATTCATAAAATAATCCAGTATACAGTCTAGCAGCTTGTTTTCAAGCAGGTATGTTTCCCATGACCATCGTCATGGCGGTAATATCATTAACCAGGGTTGTCAGGTTGGAACTAAATTTCCAGCTCCATTACATCTTAAAAAGCTTCTTTGGATAGACCTGAAACTAGCCTGAAAAAAAAAATCAGGAATTGGAAAAGGGAGACACATTCTTACTTCATTTTCTCAGCCTTTGTGTCGAAAATAAGGCCACTGTGATGCAAATGTATTTCTGATGTACAGCTATTACTCTCTCTATAATCCCTCTTTCTTGACTCAATCTTTGTGGCATATTTAACAGCTATTACGCAAAATCGAGTCATACGCGAGCTGACATGGGCGGCACGGTGGTGTAGTGGTTAGCGCTGTCGCCTCACAGCAAGAAGGTCCGGGTTCGAGCCCCGTGGCCGGCGAGGGCCTTTCTGTGTGGAGTTTGCATGTTCTCCCCGTGTCTGCGTGGGTTTCCTCCGGGTGCTCCGGTTTCCCCCACAGTCCAAAGACATGCAGGTTAGGTTAACTGGTGACTCTAAATTGACCGTAGGTGTGACTGTGAGTGTGAATGGTTGTCTGTGTCTATGTGTCAGCCCTGTGATGACCTGGCGACTTGTCCAGGGTGTACCCCGCCTTTCGCCCGTAGTCAGCTGGGATAGGCTCCAGCTTGCCTGCGACCCTGTAGAAGGATAAAGCGGCTAGAGATAATGAGATGAGATGAGACGCGAGCTGACAGACGATGAGGCACGTAGCGCTGAGTTGGCTATAAGCCATGTATGATGAGATTGAATGGAATAAGTATTTTATTTTATCCACATTCACTGGATTTTGAGAAACACAGCATTTTTATTTCATTCATTCATTCATTCATTCATTCATTATCTCTAGCCGCTTTATCCTTCTACAGGGTCGCAGGGAAGCTGGAGCCTATCCCAGCTGACTACGGGCGAAAGGCGGGGTACACCCTGGACAAGTCGCCAGGTCATCACAGGGCTGACACCATCAAATACTTTTATTCCATATTTTATTGCTTTGTTTGTATTTTTTGGGGTTTTGTTTTTGAGTAGAGTTTTTATTTTGTCCTCGGTTGGTTCAGCAACACGCTCCACTATTTTTTTTTTCTCTACTCACATTATATGAGCTGATATCCTAGTAGTAGAGTAGCCAATCAATCAGAGTGTGAGATTGCTCATATCCAGTCACTGTGGAGACAATAATGTAGAATTTTAATGGTTCTGTACAGCATAGACACACTGTCTGCACATACACTTTGCCTTGGTTTGCAGAAATTTATTACATGCAATTATGATTATTTGCATGGCGGCGTAGTGGTTAGCGCTGTCGCCTCACAGCAAGAAGGTCCGGGTTCGAGCCCCGTGGCCGGCGAGGGCCTTTCTGTGCGGAGTTTGCATGTTCTCCCCGTGTCCGCGTGGGTTTCCTCCGGGTGCTCCGGTTTCCCCCACAGTCCAAAGACATGCAGGTTAGGTTAACTGGTGACTCTAAATTGACTGTAGGTGTGAATGTGGGTGTGAATGGTTGTCTGTGTCTATGTGTCAGCCCTGTGATGACCTGGCAACTTGTCCAGGGTGTACCCCGCCTTTCGCCCGTAGTCAGCTGGGATAGGCTCCAGCTTGCCTGCGACCCTGTAGAACAGGATAAAGCGGCTAGAGATAATGAGATGATTATTTGCCATAAAACACAATCCTGTTGGCTGCAGAGTATTTTAAAACTATTATCACTTTTGTGTAAACATCACAACCCTGGCAGCTCTGTCATTTACTTTCCTATCCTTTGTTCCTTCCACACTGAAAGTGTTCATAGAGCATGCATGGGGCAGCGTGATTCCTTCCCCAGTGGACCTCTTTTAGCACTTGCTGCAGTTTCCAGCTTCCAAAAGAGTTTATAAATATTTTGATGTAATTTAAAATGCATTGAGTTGTGAACTTTATGATTAATGTTTGCTGTACATGATGCCCCAGTTGCCCCTATGGATCATCAGTGAAAGCCATACGCATGGTTTTGTTTGGGCATTGAAATTGCTTGAATTTGGAGGAAAGCAGTACTGACAGAATCAGCACAGCTTGTATTGGGTAGTGGAGAATTTTGTTCTGCATTTTGCAGACCATTAATTTGGCCCCCGTGGTAATGATGCGATTGCATTAGTGATCCTAGACACCACCGGGCAGTTTTGTAGTGATCCCGAATGGTGTGTGGTGGTGTGTGAACAAGCCAGAGGATCATCTCCTCTCTTCATTACGAATAGCGTGTGCTTGGGGGGTTGGATGATACTCCATTGTCTCCAGCCTTGTAATCCACTGTCGAGGAAGCTGCAAGGAATGTTGTCTATTCAGTGGCTCCATCTGAATAGACAACAGTGGAAATGTCAAGCACACACACACACACACACACACACACACACACACACACACACACACACACACATACTCTTTCTTTAACAGCAAGTGAATGCAGTAAGTTCATAGCTGTTAGATCCCATTAAAAGGCAAGCAGCTACCACATGGGGCATTAGCGGGGTTCTTACAATGGACACTGCTCTAATGAGAGCTCCCTTAAAGCTAGAGAGTGGATAAGATGGTTATTGTTAAAGAAATCCCAAGGTCTTGCTGGAGCAGGTCCATTATTATAGCCACAGAAGCATTATGAGTCCAGATGAGCAACCTTGTTTATGCCTGTTAGTGAGAGCACAAGTTGAGTGTCCGTTACATGCTGGAGCAGAATGTTCACTAGAAAATTTGTCGGGAATATAGTCTGAAAAATCTATTTACCATAAACCCACTAAAGCCATGGCTTTGCCTTTGGGAAACCTGGATGATGTTTGTTGTTGTTTTTGTTGTTAATATAATATATACCAGAGGTGGACAGTAACAAAGTACATTTACTTGAGTACTGTACTTAAGTACACTTTTTGAGTATCTGTACTTTACACGAGTCTTAATTTTTTGGAAACTTATGACTAACTTCACTACATTTGAAAGACAAATATTGTACTTTTTACTCCACTATATTTTTATCAAGGTCCTTGTTACTATGAAGCAGCTTTGAAAGTGGATGTTTTTTATCTTCTTTTCTAAAACGTAATTGGGTTTTTTTTTTTGCAGGTGACACTGAGACAGCCGATCAGTCATCACTAGGGTCATGTCACGTTCATAGACTATAAAATCAAGTTCAATGATTTCTCAGCAGCATTATTTAACACGATCAGTTGACGGCCGAACAGAAGGAGGCGGTTCTTCTGGGGAATGCAGGCACCCATGGCCCATGAACCCATGTTTCAGTTTTCTGTACGGATTAAAGATTAATTTCATTTTAATTGTTTGTTTTGTTTGCCTAAAACGAACCATGTCACGGCCTATAAAAACTCGCCGTCCAACCTGCGGAAGCATATTGAGGGATGTAAACGTTTTATTCCAAGAGAAAGCTTGCACTGAAATTGTCTGTGCTTTTAGCGCTAGCAATAACATTGCAATTGCTATGCAGTCTGGTTAGTCAAATGAATTTCCATGGGTTTGCCCACCAAGTTGCCGTCGCCTTGTCCATGGCTAATGTTAACACACAGCTAGTTAACTTGGACAGTTAGCATGTAAAAACGGAGTTACGCTAACATGAATAATGTTAACTTATCTGAAGTCCTTTCAGAAATATATTTTAGCATAATCTTGCCAAATAAACAGAATATAGAAATCTGTGTTGAAAGATGTTTATTCTACAGGTTCTACAAGCTGGTCAGTAAATCCAGTCGGTTGCTTCAGAGGCATTAGGTTTTGTAAGCGCTGTGGCGTGGCACGGTGGTGTAGTGGTTAGCACAGTCTCCTCACAGCAAGAAGGTTCCGGGTTCGAACCCAGCGGCCGGCGAGGACCTTTCTGTGTGGAGTTTGCATGTTCTCCCCGTGTCTGCGTGGGTTTCCTCCGGGTGCTCCGGTTTTCCCCACACTCCAAAGACATGCAGTTAGGTTAACGTGGGGCAGCCTCGGGCTGAGGTGCCCTTGAGCAAGGTACCGAACCCCTGACTGCTCCCCGGGCGCTCTGGTGTGGCTGCCCACTGCTCTGAGTGTGTGCGCATGTGTTCACTGCTTCAGATGGGTTAAATGCAGAGGATGAATTTCACTGTAAAGTGACTGATAAAGGTTTCTTCTTCAATAATACAACAATGCGTTGACAGAAAATGTACTTTTAATACTTAAGTATTTTTAAAAGCAAGTACTTTAGTTCTTTAACTTAAGTAAAAATTTGACTGGACAACTTTCACTTGTATCGGAGTAACATTTAACCAGTGGGATCTGTACTTTGACTTAAGTAATGAAGTTGGGTACTTTGTCCACCTCTGATATATACAGTATAAGTACACTGTCCTTCAATTTTGACAACCACATCAGATTATTTACTGTTAACAAATACACAGAATAGCATTAAGAATAATGCTGTGGCTGATTTCTTTCTAGCCCAGGCTGTAGACTCAAGCAGTCTCACAGTGCCTGAAAGGTGATTATACAGAGTGAAAATCCCCTAGATTTTTATGTACATCGGGTCTGATCTGATATTTTTCTACATGCTTTGCACACATCTGTAACTTCTGAATCAATTGTGAATGGGAAATACAGTTGCAGGTGTATTGAATGCACTTGAGGTGGAATATTTAGTTTAACATCCCTCTCCCCAAAATGTGTTGTATCATGGCTCCTATGTTTGAAAACATGAGAAGCAGGATGGACATGTTGCATCAAGACCCAAACCTTAGTTTAAATGGAGAGTAATATTGGAAAAAACATTATTCATAGACTATGGCAATGTGTTGCTGGCTGGCTGCCCTGCTGGCCCTTTAATCAAATTTCAGTTAGTTGAGAATGCAGACTTTGACTTTACCTGAAAGAGAAAGATAGGCCATATTATCCCAGTATTATTCAAGCAAGTTCTAGATTGACTACAAAGTTATGATTTATGATGATTAAACCTCAAAACTGTTTAGCGCCTGTGTATTTTGCTGATTTCCTGAAGCAGTATAACCCATCCAAGGACTGTAGCTTAACTGGTAGAAGAATTTTTCAGAAATGAAGCTTTTTAATATCTCATCTCATCTCATTATCTCTAGCCGCTTTATCCTTCTACAGGGTCGCAGGCAAGCTGGAGCCTATCCCAGCTGACTACGGGCGAAAGGCGGGGTACACCCTGGACAAGTCGCCAGGTCATCACAGGGCTGACACATAGACACAGACAACCATTCACACTCACACCTACGGTCAATTTAGAATCACCAGTTAACCTAACCTGCATGTCTTTGGACTGTGGGGGAAACCGGAGCACCCGGAGGAAACCCACGCGGACACGGGGAGAACATGCAAACTCCACACAGAAAGGCCCTCGCCGGCCCCGGGGCTCGAACCCAGGACCTTCTTGCTGTGAGGCGACAGCGCTAACCACTACACCACCGTGCCGCCCGCTTTTTAATATGTTTTTATACAATTCTCAACCAACAATCAATATACTACAGTGGGAATTTGATTTAAATGATGAAAACTGTAGACTACAACCCTGAGTTTTCCTTGTCATAGATACTGAGAACCCATGATTACCCCCAAATCCTTGGAGAAATGCTTTTCTATGCACACTAGATCTATTAAGATTAAAATCCCTTTGTTTGAAATGATGTAATCCCATTTATTACATCCTCTCTGCTCTTGGTTCTCCATAGACCCTGAGCCTGACCTGTACGGTGTGTGGTGACCCGAAACCACAGATCACCTGGTTCAAGAATGACCAGGAGGTGGAGCAGGACGACCAATATTTGATCTCGTTGGACTCGGGCAAGTTCGCCAGCCTCACCATCAAGGGCGTGAGCCTAGATGACTCGGGCAAGTTTACCATATGTGTGCAGAACAGATACGGTGGTGAATTAGCGGATGTCCTTGTCAGTGTCTACAAGCATGGTGACAAGATACCTGACATCAAGCCATCACCTGCCCCCAAGAAAATATTACCCCCAACTCAGCCGATTGTGCTCCCTACCCCCAAGGCATCTAGCCCCACTCCTGCTCCTGCCCCTGCCAAGACCACAGCCCCATCCTCAGGTGTCAAATCAACTGGCATGAAGTCCGCACCTTTTTCCCGGAGGAAGTAAGGTGTCCTTTTCTGGACAAAAAGAAGCAGCAGAAAAAAGAATAACGGTATACTGAAAGTTACATTAAAAAGATGCCATTTTTCATCATTGACATTGTTTCGATTTATAGACTCTAATGAATTGAGTAAAGTACATAAATAGTGAAAATTTCGGGATGGTGGTGGTGTCAGGTTATATTAGATTCCTTTTCCACCACCTAAAAAAATGAAGTGCTAACTGTTTGACATCTGGCTTGCTTAAGTGGTGTGGGTTTCTAATGGATTTGGCTGCCTCTTCCTGGAGGTCCTTTGGTGAAAAATGGCCAGTGTTTGATGTTTACTTTATATATCTCTATTTTTTAAAAGCTGCACTTTCAGTCAGGTGGTGGAATCTTGAGGCATTTGGATGGATGGCCCGCAGAGTGCTGGGTTTCTACGACAGCATTTCAGATAAACCTCTTCTCCACTTATGTCCTCTCCTGTCCTCACCATCATGAACTTCTGCTTGCATTCATGTTATTAAAAAAAATGTAGTAATCATTTTCACGGCGTTGTGCTTGTCTTGCTTATATGACATGTCACACATTCACACACTCTTTCAGCCTATGCACGCACAAAAGCAATAACAACAGTCAGACCTTTTAAAATTGCATCAGCATCTTTCATAATGTCTGTTTACCTACTCGTAAGATGTTCCACGCACTTCATGTTTATGGAATGTCTTGCATGGACTGGAGCCTTGTTACAGGCTCAGTCTGTGACATTGATTTGCTTTACATATTTTTAGCAACATAGAGGAAGTTTAGTTGAATCTTACTGTCATAGATCTCTTTAGCAGGAAGCACATTCATTTTCGCCTTGCTCTCATTTTGCTTTTCATTATCTTTCTTCTCTGCCTTCACAAGATGATTAACCACTTCAGATATAATATGAAGTAAAAATAGTTTCTTTTCTAACCTTCTCATTTTGCTGATGAAACTGTTCAAGCAGTCAATGTGCTTCAATGGGAATTTGATTAAAATAATTAAAATGTAGTGAAAACTGAGGTTGTTTAGACTTTGAATTTGACTTTTAATTAAATCGTGCATATTTAATCACTGGAAATGATTTGCTTAGAAGTCATGTTTCTATGGAAACTCAGGCAATCCATAAATCCTACACTTCATCCCCCCAAGCATGTTTACAAGATGTCACCTCATGATATATCATTTCACCCTATGGAAAAATATTGATTGTGTTTGCACACTTACTTGGGCAAGATCCCACGGTCTGTAACAGATTGCAGCACTCAAAACTATTGTTGCTTGTAGGACAGTGTGAAACGGAGTGTACTACACTGCAAAATAGAGAACCACATGATGGCACTGGCGCATCAATGGGAAACATGCTTCACTGATCGGAGAAACCACTCTGACACCAAATTATGAGGCTCAATTTTTACACATTGATTTGCTGTGGGAAGGTGAATCGCAGAACTGGGAGATGTGGGCAAAATACCACACCAAATACATTAAGTCAGTGGATGAGTCAAAAATCTCCTGTCGAAACCATGCTCTGTCCAAATGTTGCAGCAAGCGTGACAGCATGAAATATAACTTGCACAGCCTCAGCTCTAAAACGGGCTACAAGATTCTTGGGGGGGTTGATCACAGAGTGGGAGGTTTTTGGTGTTTGGGTGTACAAGTTCAAGTTCAACATTAACAAAAAACAGCCTAGATTGAGTATATACAGTGCCAGTCAAACGTTTGGATGCATTCATAGGTTTTTCTATAATTTGACTATTTTCTACATTATAGAACAATACTGAAGACGTCAGAGCTATGAACTAACAAAAGGAACATATATGGAATTATGCGGTAAACAAAAAAGTATTAAAAAACAAAATATGGTTGATATTTTAGATTCTTCAAAGTAGCCACCATTTACCTTGATGATGCTTTACACACTATTGTCATTATCTGAACCGGCTTCAAGCCACCTGGTCATATGTCACCTGGAATACTTTTCTATTAACAGTTGCGCCTCGTCAAAAGTTAATTAGTGCAATTTCTTGCCTTCTTAATGTGTTTGAGATCAAACAGTAAATAGTAAATAATAAAAATACAGCAAATAGCCCAAGGGGCAACACAGTGGTGTAATGGTCAGCACTGTCACCTCACAGCAAGAAGGTTCTGGGTTCGAGCCTTTCTGTGTGGAGTTTGCATGTTCTCCCCGTGTCTGTGTGGGTTTCCTCCGGTTTCTCCTACAGTCCAAACACATGCAGCTTAGGTTCACTGGTGTCTCTAAATTGACCGTAGGTGTGAGTGTGAATGATTGTTTGTTTGTGTCTATGTGCCAGCCCTGTGATGATCTGGTGACTTGTCCAGGGTGTACCCCGTCTCTCACCCATAGTCAGCTGGGATAGGCTCCAGTTTGCCCTGCACAGGTTAAGTGGTTACGGATAATGGATGGATGGATAAATAGCCCTATTCCATAACTGTAGCAATCCGTATAATGTCAAAAACCGAACAACTAAGTAAAGAGATACGACATCCATCATTACTTTAAGACATGAAGCGTCTTAGTTAATAAAAAGAAAAAACATTGAATTAGAAGGTGGGTACAAACTTTTGACTTGTAATGTATACATATTTTGTCTTTTGATAAAGGCTTATAGTTGAAACTTGCTTTTTAGTTAATGCCCATGTACAGTTTTCAATTTATTTCTGAATTAAAATGCCTTTTAATAAGTAGTTTTTATTTAAAAACTATTAAAGGCCAGTGGAATGGACTGGTAGCACATTCAGGGTATATTCCCACCTCATCACCTCATCCCAGTGTTCCTGAGCTCGGCTCTGGATCCATGGAAACCCTAACTAGGGTAAAGTAGTTGCTCAAGATGACTAAATAAATCAACATTTTTAAAAAAATCAATTTTCATTTTGAATGTACAGTAGAAACAGAGAAGCTGACTGTTGAAGATTCAAAGAGTGTACCAAGCTTCATTAGGAAGAAAGAATTTAAAATACAAAATAATTTTGATTTGCTTAATATTTGTCTTGGTCACAGAATAATTCTTTATGTACTAATTCATGGGGATCATTCATTCATTCATCTTCAGTAACTGCTTTTTCCTGTTGTCGTGGTGGATCTGGAGTCTATCCTGGGAACACCTGGACCATCCATCACAAGGCACCATGCACACACACATTCAAATTATTGTCAATTTGGCACAGATTCTCCACTTACTGGCTTTTTTTTGGGGGGGGTGGGGGGGTGGGGGGGTTGTTTAAGAGGAAACCCAAGAAGACACTACGAGAATTGGAGAAACTCTGCACAGACAGTAACCAGAAATGATGCTTAAATGGGGAGCATTCATTCGAGCGTTAGAGTAAACCTGAAAGGAGAAGAAGAGTGATTGGTTGGCATTTGATGGGGTGGGCCAAAATGTCTGCGAATGTTCCCACTGCTGAGTGCACCAGACATTTACACTCACAGCGAATCCTTCAATGGCTATAAGTGTTTTGAAGATCTGCCAGTTTTCAGCACAAAGAATAGAACAGAAACATCCAGTAGCACAAAATGAATTACAGTACTTGGTAATAGTCAAGAGTAGTTTAACAACCATTCCTTGTCCCAGCTGCTTGTTCAGACAGCCTGAGCAATTTGTGCATCTGAAGCCATGTTGGTTTTGAATGAACCATGCAGAGCCAGCTTATGCCACTGTATCGCCTGCTGTCTTTCTTATAAACCTAATCACGGCTATGATTCAGTATATTATCTCTGAGCTACAAATGTTTTTATGAGATGTTCTCAGTTATAATATACATTTAGGAATATATAGCCTACTTTTAAAAAGAACAGAAACCTTCTGCCATATCATTTTCATGAATCAGTCAGGAAAATTAGAAGTAAAAAAGACATAGTGATAATGCTTTACTTTACTTTAGTGTGACACCCTATAGCACTGTTGAATTCTCCAATCAGATGATGTGGATTCATTTTCTACAACAGCGCACAGTGGTTCCGGGTGTAACACAAATGATAGGTTCATATTAATGCAGTCGTACTGGATGGATTGAAGAAATATAAAGAAAATGCATCATCATTGATACCACTGATCTCTTGTGAGGAGATTTTTATTTTATTTTTTATAGTTATGGAAGTTGTCAGTGTCAGCATGTTGTAACAGTCAGTAAGATTTCCTTTAGGAAGGATGAGTTTACGCTTTCAGGAAATAATCTGTTTCATGGATGTTCCAAAACATTAAATGTAACTGTAAACAGATAAAAAATACAATGGGTCATTCATTAATAAATACTGGTGTGAAATCTAATTGCTGTAGTATAAGAATAATAACACACTTTGGGATGTGCATCACAACGGGTCAAATCAAACCATCCCAGTGTTTGTAAATCCTTACTTCATAAAATAACTAAGATTTACAACCCCAATTCCAAAAAAGTTGGGACAAAGTACAAATTGTAAATAAAAACGGAATGCAATAATTTACAAATCTCAAAAACTGATATTGTATTCACAATAGAACATAGACAACATATCAAATGTCGAAAGTGAGACATTTTGAAATTTCATGCCAAATATTGGCTCATTTGAAATTTCATGACAGCAACACATCTCAAAAAAGTTGGGACAGGGGCAATAAGAGGCTGGAAAAGTTAAAGGTACAAAAAAGGAACAGCTGGAGGACCAAATTGCAACTCATTAGGTCAATTGGCAATAGGTCATTAACATGACTGGGTATAAAAAGAGCATCTTGGAGTGGCAGCGGCTCTCAGAAGTAAAGATGAGAAGAGGATCACCAATCCCCCTAATTCTGCCCCGACAAATAGTGGAGCAATATCAGAAAGGAGTTCGACAGTGTCAAATTGCAAAGAGTTTGAACATATCTCATCTACAGTGCATAATATCATCAAAAGATTCAGAGAATCTGGAAGAATCTCTGTGTGTAAGGGTCAAGGCCGGAAAACCATACTGGGTGCCCGTGATCTTTGGGCCCTTAGATGGCACTGCATCACATACAGGCATGCTTCTGTATTGGAAATCACAAAATGGGCTCAGGAATATTTCCAGAGAACATTATCTGTGAACACAATTCACCGTGCCATCCGCCGTTGCCAACTAAAACTCTATAGTTCAAAGAAGAAGCCGTATCTAAACATGATCCAGGAGCACAGACGTCTTCTCTGGGCCAAGGCTCATTTAAAATGGACTGTGGCAAAGTGGAAAACTGTTCTGTGGTCAGACGAATCAAAATTTGAAGTTCTTTATGGAAATCAGGGACGCCGTGTCATTCGGACTAAAGAGGAGAAGGATGACCCGAGTTGTTATCAGCGCTCAGTTCAGAAGCCTGCATCTCTGATGGTATGGGGTTGCATTAGTGCGTGTGGCATGGGCAGCTTACACATCTGGAAAGACACCATCAATGCTGAAAGGTATATCCAGGTTCTAGAGCAACATATGCTCCCATCCAGACGACGTCTCTTTCAGGGAAGACCTTGCATTTTCCAACATGACAATGCCAAACCACATATTGCATCAATTACAGCATCATGGCTGCGTAGAAGAAGGGTCCGGGTACTGAACTGGCCAGCCTGCAGTCCAGATCTTTCACCCATAGAAAACATTTGGCGCATCATAAAATGGAAGATACGACAAAAAAGACCCAAGACAGTTGAGCAACTAGAATCCTACATTAGACAAGAATGGGTTAACATTCCTATCCCTAAACTTGAGCAACTTGTCTCCTCAGTCCCCAGACATTTACAGACTGTTGTAAAGAGAAAAGGGGATGTCTCACAGTGGTAAACATGGCCTTGTCCCAACTTTTTTGAGATGTGTTGTTGTCATGAAATTTAAAATCACCTAATTTTTCTCTTTAAATGATACATTTTCTCAGTTTAAACATTTGATATGTCATCTATGTTCTATTCTGAATAAAATATGGAATTTTGAAACTTCCACATTATTGCATTCCGTTTTTATTTACAATTTGTACTTTGTCCCAACTTTTTTGGAATTGGGGTTGTAGTTAAAGTTTATTTTAACATATTTCCTGAAGAAACTAGGTATTTTCTAGGCATGTAGCTTAAAAAACACTTTTGGTCATACATAAATTCCCGTATAGTTTAATATTCATATATATGTTTACAGATTGTTAACAAGAAATCAATTTCTTCTAAGCCAGGAAGCCTTTATTTGTCACATGTACACTTAACCACAGACACAGTGAAACTTAACCTCTGCATGTACAGTAACTCATCTGAAGCAGTGAACACATGCACACACAAGTGAGCAATGAGCACACACACATACCGTACCAGGAGCAGTGGACCCAGGGAGCAGTTGTGGGTTAGGTACCTTGCTCAAGGGCATTTCAGGCTAACCTTCAGGCCATGGTTGCCCCATATTAACCTAACTGCATGTCTTTGGACTGTCGGAGGAAACCGGAGCACCTGGAGGAAAACCATGCACACATGGAAAGAACATGCAAACTCCATACAGAAAGGCCCCCGTCGGCCACTGGGCTCAAACCCAGAACCTTCTTGCTGTGAGGCAACAGCGCTAACCACTACACCACTGTGCCGCCCTGTGCGTCCACTGATGATGCTTCAACAGTGTGTCAAGTTCATAAATACGATGACATTTCCATCAGAGGGAGTTGTATAATTTTGGATTATTTTTGCTCATTTTTAACATCAACTATAGAACATGGATAGGATGAGTAGAGATTGGAGTCCAAAGACGAATTCATCATTGTGTAATCATAACAAGCTTGCGTGAGTTGATATCCTGTGAAACTGATGAAGAATGGCAGGTTTTATTTAGCTACTCCTGAGAACAGTGTTTAACTTAAGTAGGCTCTTAACTTTTTTATTGATCAGAAGGGAATGTTTTATTGCTGAAATTATCCAGTTTTGTTTTTTGGCTCTACAGATAGACTCAGTTTTCAAATGGCAAGCTTTATTAAATCATTCCATCAGCAGTGACTGGATGCAGATGTTAAAAAAGAATCATGGCCAACTCTTCAACTGAACGTGTGTGTGTTACATTACAAAGACTTATAATCCATCCATCCATTCTCTATACCGCTTATCCTTCAGGGTCGTGGCAGGAGCTGGAGCCAATCCCAGCTGACTTTGGGTGAGAAGCGGGTATACCCTGGGTAAGCTGGCAATCTATCACAGGGCCAATACAGAGAAAAACAGCCACTTACACTCATACACTCACATTCACACCTATGGGCATTTTAGAGTAGCCAGTTGACCTCAACCACATGTCTTTGGACTGTCAGAGGAAACCCGATCACCCGGAGGAAACCCATGCAGTCATGGGGAGAACATGCAAACTCTGTGTTGGCCATGAGGCGGCAGTGATAACCACTGCACCATCGTGTAAAGACTTGTCATTCATTCATCTTCAGAAAGTGCTTTATCCTGGTCAGGGTTGTAGTAGATCCGGAGTCTCTAAGACGAAAGAATACACCCTGGACCGGATGCTGGTTCATCGCAGGGCACCATGCACACACTCATTCACACTTAGGGACACTCCACCTACCTGCATGATTTTCATGACACCTAATATTTGGCAAAATTATCTAATTGCACTAAAATTGCACTGAAATTATCCCTGCATTGCAGGTTTATTTTCCCCAAATCTACAAAGAGCTGGAGAAGTTTGAAAGTGCATCAAGAACTTTCTTGGCAGTGCTAGACTCAGAGCTGCACTACAGCCATCATCAAAGTTGGTGAGTCAGAGAAACTGTGAGATGAAAACCCATCACACATCAAGGCAGAATTATTTGACCATAGTGGGGCTCACCCCGAACACTCAGTCATTTCATAGCATGGTATAGCATGGTCATATCAATATGCTTAAGCTGAGTAACTTGGTACATTTGATTATAAAAATAAAAAAAGACTCAATGGGGCATGCTGTTATAGACCAATAATCAATGACAACATGATGTGAATTGGCTGTACATTATAGAACCATATACAGTGGTGCTTGAAAGTTTGTGAACCATTTAAAATTTTCTATATTTCTGCATAAATATGACCTAAAACATCATCAGATTTTCACACAAGTCCTATAAATAGATAAAGAGAACCCAGTTAAATAAATGAGAAAAAAAAATTATACTTGGCCATCCAATATTACATATCTGTGAGTGGCAAAAGTATGTGAACCTCTAGGATTAGCAGTTAATTTGAAGGTGAAATTAGAGTCAGGTGTTTTCAATCAATGGGATGACAATCAGGTGTGAGTGGGCACCCTGTTTTATTTAAAGAACAGGGATCTATTAAAGTCTGATCTTCACAACACATGTTTGTGGCAGTGTGTCATGGCATGAACAAAGGAGATTTCTGAGGACCTCAGAAAAAGTGTTGTTGATGCTCATCAGGCTGGAAAAGGTTACAAAACCATCTTTAAAGAGTTTGGACTCCACCAATCCACAGTCAGACAGATTGTGTACAAATGGAGGAAATTTAAGACCATTGTTACCCTCCCCAGGCGTGGTCGACCAACAAAGATCACTCCAAAAGCAAGGCGTGTAATAGTCGGCGAGGTCACAAAGAACCCCAGGGTAACTTCTAAGCAACTGAAGGCCTCTCTCACATTGGCTAATGTTAATGTTCATGAGTCCACCATCAGGAGAACACTGAACAACAATGATGTGCATGGCAGGGTTGCAAGGAGAAAGCCACTGCTCTCCAAAAAAAAAATTGCTGCTCGTCTGCAGTTTGCTAAAGATCACGTGGACAAGCCAGAAGGCTATTGGAAAAAAGTTTTGTGGACGGATAAGACCAACATAGAACTTTTTGGTTTAAATGAGAAGCGTTATGCTTGGAGAAAAGAAAACCCTGCATTCCAGCATAAGAACCTTATTCCATCTGTGAAACATGGTGGTGGTAGTATCATGGTTTGGGCCTGTTTTGCTGCATCTGGGCCAGGACAGCTTGCCATCATTGATGGAACAATGAATTCTGAATTATACCAGTGAATTCTAAAGGAAAATGTCAGGCCATCTGCCCATGAACTGAATCTCAAAAGAAGGTGGGTCATGCAGCAAGACAACGACCCGAAGCACACACGTTGTTCTACCAAAGAATGGTTAAAGAATAATAAAGTTAATGTTTTGGAATGGCCAAGTCAAAGTCCCGACCTTAATCCAATGGAAATGTTGTGGCAGGACCTGAAGCGAGCAGTTCATGTGAGGAAACCCACCAACATCCCAGGGTTGAAGCTGTTCTGTATGGAGGAATGGGCAAAAATTCCTCCAGGCCAGTGTGCAGGACTGATCAACAGTTACTGGAAATGTTTGGTTGCAGTTATTGCTGCACAAGGGGGTCACACCAGATACTGAAAGCAAAGGTTCACATACTTTTGCCACTCACAGATATGTAATATTGGATTATTTTCCTCAATAAATAAATGACCAAGTATCATATTTTTGTCTCATTTGTTTAACTGGGCTCTCTTTATCTACTTTTAGGACTTGTGTGAAAATCTGATGATGTTTTAGGTCATATTTATGCAGAAATATAGAAAATTTTAAAGGGTTCACAAACTTTCAAGCACCACTGTACACATACCTGTACCAGCGCTACTTGCTGTCCGAACCATGCTGTAACACACCAATACACCAATTGAGAATTTTCAAGAATTCAACTTAATACATAACAAATATCAACCACCAAACTTTCATGTATCATCTTCATGGATAATTCTGGGACATATTACAGACACATCATTAATTTCACTCTCACACTACACTTATTACTATGAACTTTGTCCTGAGTCTCTGAATTAGAGACATTTTCCTCTGAACTGTATAAAGAGGAGCACTTTCAAAAGCTAACCTTGCTCCAAGCTATTTCCACCACTGAAGAAAATTAGGAAATGAGGAGAACATGATTAGAATATGGAAGTGTGGATAATGTAGAAATATTTTAAACAATATGATGTGGCAGACTAAAGTATGTTAGCCCTATGGGTATGTTAAGCTCATCTACAGACTTCATAGACAATTATAGGAAAAAGACTGGCAAGCTTGTTCTGTTGCACAGACACTAACTCAGCACAAATTAGGGGTGGAACATAATGAAAAATCTTACGACCCAAGACAACGACATTAAAAGAAAAATAAGACCGTGCAGCAGTGCAAGCTTTATATTATCAAAAACAATATCGAAGTCGCATTTCATTTTTCATTTGCCTCTAATAGGTTTGTTCTTCAAAAAGCAATTTAACCTGTTTTAAAAATCTGCACCTAGAATAATGCTTTTGTAAGTGACCTCAGTGGTTAAACTGGAGAACTATTGCAGCAGGGGTGGAAAGTAACAAACGACATGCATTTCGATGACCGTACTTGAGTACATTTCACTGTAATGGATTTTTAAAAACAATTTTACTGCATTTAATTTTGATCGTCATTACAGAGTCAAAAATAATAAGGCATTTAACCTTGGAAGACATTACAAGCAAATTAAAAGGCAGCATGTGTGAATCTTAAATAATGAAATTATATTATTCAAGACCCAATTAAAATGAGCCGAGAAGAGTCGACGCTTCAGGTGTCAAATACTTAGCAGCAATGACTGAGACAGTGCAGAAAGATGACTATCCTTGGCACAATTTATCAGGTATGTTCTATTTGACATGCTTCAAAAAAACAGCATGATAATGCTCTGCAAATTATCTGAACAAATTATGCCAACATCCATCCTGCTGTACAAGTAATGCCAGCCTGACAAATTTTCAAGTGATTTCACTGTTATACACAGAGTGGATATAAAAAAAAAGTGTACACACCCTGTTAAAATGATAGGTTTTTCTGATGTAAAAAAAAAAAAAAAAAGAGACCACAATAAATAATTTCAAAGCATTTTCCACCTTTAATGTGACCTATAACCTGTACAATTCAATTGAAAAACAAACAAATCTGTTGGGGGAAAAGCATAAAAAATAAAAAACATACAATAAGCTGGTTGCATAAGTGTACACACCCTTAAACTAATACTTTGTTGAAACACCTTTTGATTTAATTACAGCATTCGGTCTTTTTGGGTTCACATCTGCCATCAATTAAAATGACTTTGATTAACCCCAAATAAAGTTCAGACATTTACTCAGTTGCACCCTCCAGCAAAAGCCAGGGTTCACAGAAAACTTACAAAGCATCAAAGGGATCTCATCGTTGAAAGGTATCAGTCAGGAGAAGGGGACAAAAACATTTCCACGCCATTAGATATACCATGGAGCACAGTGAAAGAAGTGGAGAAAATATGGGACAACAGTGACATTACCGAGAACTGGACGTCCCTCCAAAATTGATGAAAAGATAAGATGAAAACAGGTCAGGGAGGCTGCCAAGAGGCCTACAGCAACACTGAAGGAGCTTCAGGAATTTCTGGCAAGTACTGGTTGTGTACTACATGTGACAACAGTCTCCCGTATTCTCCGTATGTCTGGATGATGGGGTAGGGTTGCAAGAAAGAAACCTTTTCCTACAAAGAAAAACATCCAGCCTCAGCTAAATTTTTGCAAAAAAAAAAAAAGTCAGGATATCTGTCCATGAACTGAATCTCAAGAGAAGGTGGGTCATGCAGCAAGACAATGACCCTAAACACACAAGTTGTTCTACCAAAGAATGGTTAAAGAAGAATAAAGTTAATGTTTTGGAATGGCCAAGTCAAAGCCCTGACTTTAATCCAATCGAAATGTTGTGGAAGGACCTGAAGTGAGCAGTTCATGTGAGGAAACCCACTAACATCCCAGAGTTGAAGCTGTTCTGTACAGAGGAATGGGCTAAAATTCCTCCAAGCCGGTGTGCAGGACTGATCAACAGTTACCGGAAACGCTTAGTTGCAGTTATTGCTGCACAAGGGGGTCACACCAGATACTGAAAGCAAAGGTTCACATACTTTTGGCACTCACAGATATGTAATATTGGATCATTTTTCTCAATAAATAAATGACTGTGGCAGCGGGGGCATGGTCAAGCGCCGGTCTGTGACAGGAGGGCGGAGTCGGGGAAGGTAAGCGGCAGAATCACTACACCTGACATCAATTAACCTGTGTTTGTGTGTGTCTTCCCAGTGACCGCGCCCTACTTAAGGAGGGAGAGCGAGAGCAGAGGAGCTCATCCCTGAACTAGACGCTGGTTGTGTGTGTGTCTGGTTGTGTAAAATATTGATCACTGAAAAGTGTGGCAATAAAGCCTTGTTGTGAACCTGATCTCTGTCCTGCTGTCCTCTGTGCTCCACCCACGCGTAGGGAACCTTACAATGACCAAGTATAATATTTTGTCTCATTTGTTTAACTGTGTTCTCTTTATCTACTTTTAGGACTTGTGTGAAAATCTGATGATGTTTTAGGTCATATTTATGCAGAAATATAGAAAATTCTAAAGGGTTCGCAAACTTTCAAGCACCACTGTACATGCAGTGTGTTAATGCTGTGTTGAAAGCAAGGTTGCAACTTATAATTTCCCGAAAACACCCCCTCGATTTGAAATTTCAACTTGTCAACTTGGAGTTGTCTTATCAACTACTAGTCATTCTCTAAACGGGGAAGGAACATCATATCAACATGGCTGCCCACACTGTAAATAGTGTCAAGTTCCCTTATCTACTTTTAAATGAGTCTGTAACAGGCTTTGGCTTTAGATCAGCGAACATACAGACACAGTATGTGGCTAAATCTATAACACTGGCCAACGTCTCATGTTTTGAGAAGGTAATCATCAACATTAGAGTTATCAGTCGTATAATTAACATTAGCTAGCTAACTTGTTGCTAAGCTACTCCCTATTGTGTTGCAGTTTCAATCACATGGATGTTTGAAGTTCACTACAGAAGAATAATACCAATAACTACTCAGATCTTTACCTGTAAAAATGCAGTGAAAGTAGCTTTTTATGAGCTTTATGTGCTGTGACAGAGCAAATAAAAGACATGCATTTGTGGAGGTGTCCATATTTTCTTCCACTTTGCACGTTGAAAGTGCCAAGGTGAGAAATGACGTTACTGCAACTTAGAAGTTACCTCTTACAAAACACTATGAATGCAGCATTAAGCAGAAAACACTGGCAGTATGGTACTTGGCAGAATATAGATATTCTATCTGACAGATGTTATCACTTTGACAGATGAAAGCTTATGAAATAATTCTGCATGGTACATCCAGAACATCTTGGATACATATTCAATGCAGGTGCTGAAATGTAAAAAAAAAAAAAAAAAAAAAAAGACATTTAAATGTTCACATTATAAAACATGTGGCCAATTAACTATAAATGCAAATCTCTTTTAAAGCCTAAATCCAGATTTCATTTATGAGCCTTCTGATTGCTGGATTTGCACAGGTCTCAAGATATACTGTATATACACTCAATAGCCACTTTAATAGGAACTTGTTCTTGAGTTTAAGATTCCTGTTCTTGGCTGGCAGGAGTGGAACCCAATGTGGTCTTCTGCTGTTGCATGCTGAGATGCTTTTCTGCTCATCACAGGTGTAAAGAGTTGCTATGAGTTACTATATCCTTCCTGGCAGCTCGAACCAATCTGCCCATTTTCCTCTGACATCTCTTATCAGCAAGGTATTTGTTTCCACCCATAGGACTGTCGCTCACTCAATGTTTTTTTGTTCTTCGCACCATTCTGTGTAAACTCTAGAGACCGTTGTGTGTGAAAACCCCAGGAGATCAGCAGTTTCTGAAAGACTCAAACTAGTCCATCTGGCTCAAACCAACACCCATGCCACAGTGAAAGTCACACTTTGAGATCACAATTTTCCCTTTCTGATGTTTGAAGTGAACATTAACTGAAGCTCTTGATTTGTATCTGCATGATTTTACACACTGTGCTGCTGTCAAGGAATTGGCTATTTAGATAACTGCATAAAACACCAGGTGGATGGGTGTTCCTAATAAAGTGGCTGGTGAGTGTAAATTTCCAGTGTCGGAATAACATCATGAGAATTTTGCTAGAGTTGTGGTGTGCTCCAGTCATCTTGATCGCTTGCTTTAAGGTGTCAGGAAAGCTGTCTTAAGTCAGTCTTTTTCTTGTCTTGATGCAACAATAAAATCAACCGTGTTTAATACAGTATTATAAAATTTTTAGCCTTGGCTCATGCAAATAGTGACGTGCACAGTGTCAAGAATCAATAGTTGAGCCATCTTCAGCACCAAACAGGAAGCACCAAAGCAGCACGGGCAATTGCTCTAAGACAACGAGCGAGGCTCAGCCTCCTCTAAAAATGACGAACATCGTGTAGGATGAATTGCGCTAGGCTTATGTTATAGCTGACCTTATAACATTGCTATTTCAGATCCAGAATCATAGAAATATATGTGCTCAACCCACTACAGTGCGAAATCATTCCCTTATAATTTTAATGTGTGCGTGAGTTTTTCCCCCTCGTGACAGCGCGATGCAGCCCAGCCTCAGTGGACTTCAATGGCATTTGGGAGCTCTGCGCTTTTCAATCTCAAAATGCAAGACGATTATTGGACAAATACTGCGAAAATGCCCGCCCACGGAGTCCCACGGACTCCTAGCCTCAGTGGACTTCAATGGCATTTGGGAGTTCTGCGCTTTTCAATCTCAAAATGCAAGACGGTTATTGGACAAATACTGCGAAAACGCCCGCCCACCGGACTCCCAGCCTCACATGGGAGGGACATGGCAGTTTCCGCGAGGAGACTGGTGATTGGTGAAAGCGGACGGATATTTTCTTTGATTGACAGCTCGTTTCAACTATAGACAGGCAGCGGTGAATCTCAGTTCAGTCCCATGCGGATTCACAAGTGCTGTGGTGTATTGTAAGAGATCGGCTTACATTTCGATTTCATTCATTACATACGGTTTCTACCAGCTTTTTTAGTTTGTATATATTTTTATTGTGATTAAAGTGTAAATATAGTGTTGTCAAGTTTGCTATCTTAGTTCTTTGTTTATTTGAGTGACTGAACTTGAACTTGAGGGGGCTAGTCAGCTAGCAAGAAAGCTGCGCACGGATGCCAAGCATTGCTGATTTAATTTTGGCGAAGCCATTTGCCAGTCTTCCTTTCGAGGAAAAAATTAAAATTAAAGAGCAGGGTAGACCAACGCCTCAAATTGACTTGGTGAAAAAGGTAGGGAATAATACTCGTTCCTTTCAGCTCTCCTGGTACGAGAAAGTGAATTGGCTAACAGCAAGTGACCCACATCAACAACAGTAAATAGGCTACTTTAGCAATATGCCATGGATGGACCAAAAATATAGAATCTATTTAAAATGTTTATGCTGAGTATATTATATTGGAATATATATTTTTCTGGATATGAATTAAACACAGCTACAATTTGGAAAAATTTTTAAACAAAAACACAGCCGAGAACATTTCACACTACAGACCTGGATTAAAAGTGAAGGGTTATCAAAATTGTCAATAAAACATTTCTCAGTCAAAATAAGTAAAATATAGGGAAAGTGTCATTGAATGAAATGTGTGGCACCCAGCTCTACTGCTGAGGTTCCTGACAAAGAGCTGCTTTCAATAATCAATTTTTAAACAACATGCCACAATTTTAAAATATAAAATGTTAAAATATACCCCCCCCCAACACCACCATCATGTATATTGGACAGTAGGCTAATATGCCAAAAGAACCTGTTATTTCACAGTTTGTGACCCTGCCAACAATCAGCCAGATCAGAGGCAAGAGTATGGGCAAAATTGATGTGTTTTTTCTTTTAAAATCTGGAACTATCGTAACCGACCAGCCTCCCCTGTTTGAAAGACTACCAGCCGCCACTGCAAAGCAGGTACAGTAACAGCTCTCAAAAAGATGTGAGTAAAAACTGCAAATAATGACACATTGTCTTTAGATGCAACGTGTCAGGCTTTAGTCTTTTCAAAGTGATCAAGTGTATGGTTAGCATAAACCATTAGCGAGCTGACTAAGCTAAACTAGTTAGTTAAATCTTTTGCTGTTTTACAGTATGAAATCTCTGTGTTAAATGTAAAATGTCAGTTTGATGTTCTGTAGTGACTGCCTGTTGTAGGAAATATAGCTAATTGCTGCTATAGCCTATATAGGATAACGTCTAAGGGGTATCTTTGCGAGAAAGCTAACTATGTAAGTAGATAGAAACGTATGAATTTACATGAGCTAACAAACCTAGCAAGCTGCTGCAACCCCAACAGCATTTGGCTAAAGTTCAAGATTCTGACTGCAAAGTTGAATTCTGGGCAAAATGTTTTATTTCTATTGTTGTTGGAGTTTTGAGATGTTTCACTGCTGCACACACCGCGTATCCTATGTGTAAGTGTTTTGCTGAGATAAAACGCATCCCGCATTTTACGATTCCAGAGATTGCCGAAGGAAATAAGCAACAATATCATGTGACCACTGTGGGGTGTGCTTGACCTGCTTTTAACCAAAACAAGTTGGCATGGGCAAATATGGTTGACTGCTCTCCTGCCAGCTAAAAGCCAGTGGAAAAGAAAAGGAAAGCCTGCCTAGCAGTGGCGGCTGGCAGTCTTTCAAACAGGGGAGGCTGGTCGGTTACGATATTTCCAGATTTTAAAAGAAAAAACATAAATTTTGCCCATACTCTTGCCGCTGATCTGGCTGATTGTTGGCAGGGTCACAAACTGTGAAATAACAGGTTCTTTTGGCCCATTAGCCTACTGTCCAATATACATGATGGTGGTGTTGGGGGGGGGTGTATTTTAACATTTTATATTTTAAAATTGTGGCATGTTGTTTAAAAATTGACCTCGGCTGTGTTTTTGTTTAAAAATGTTTTCCAAATTGTAGCGGTGTTTAATTCATATCCAGAAAAACATATATTCCAATATAATATACTCAGCATAAACATTTTAAATAGATTCTATATTTTTGGTCCATCCATGACATATTACTAAAGTAGCCTATTTACTGTTGTTGATGTGGGTCACTTGCTGTTAGCCAATTCACTTTCTCGTACCAGGAGAGCTGAAAGGAATGAGTATTATTCCCTACCTTTTTCACCAAGTCAATTTGAGGCGTTGGTCTACCCTGCTCTTTAATTTTAATTTTTTCCTCGAAAGGAAGACTGGCAAATGGCTTCGCCAAAATTAAATCAGCAATGCTTGGCATCTGGCGGCACGGTGGTGTAGTGGTTAGCGCTGTCGCCTCACAGCAAGAAGGTCCTGGGTTCGAGCCCCGGGGCCGGCGAAGGCCTTTCTGTGTGGAGTTTGCATGTTCTCCCCGTGTCCGCGTGGGTTTCCTCCGGGTACTCCGGTTTCCCCCACAGTCCAAAGACATGCAGGTTAGGTTAACTGGTGACTCTAAATTGACCGTAGGTGTGAATGTGAGTGTGAATGGTTGTCTATGTGTCAGCCCTGTGATGACTTGGCGACTTGTCCAGGGTGTACCCCGCCTTTCGCCCGTAGTCAGCTGGGATAGGCTCCAGCTTGCCTGCGACCCTGTAGAAGGATAAAGCGGCTAGAGATAATGAGATGAGATGAGATGCTTGGCATCCGTGCGCAGCTTTCTTGCTAGCTGACTAGCCCCCTCAAGTTCAAGTTCAGTAACTCAAATAAACGAAATTTCTGGAACTAAGATAGCAAACTTGACAACACTATATTTACACTTTATTTACAATGAAAATATATACAAACTAAAAAAGCTGGTAGAAACCGTATGTAATGAATGAAATTGAAATGTAAGCTGATCTCTTACAATACACCACAGCACTTGCGAATCTGCCTGGGACTGAACTGATGTTGCCAGATACTGCTGACGTTATCCAGCCCAAAATGTGTTCAAAACCCGCCAAAATGCACTTAAAACCGCCCAATTGGGCGGGAAACCCCCCAATCTGGCAACACTGTACTGCTGCCTGTCTATAGTTGAAACGAGCTGTCAATCAAAGAAAATATCCGGCCGCTTTCACCAATCACCAGTCTCCTCGCGGAAACTGCCATGTCCCTCCCATGTGAGGCTCGGAGTCCGTGGGCGGGCATTTTTGCAGTACTTGTCCAGTAATCGTCTTGCATTTTGAGATTGAAAAGCGCATAGCTCCCAAATGCCATTGAAGTCCATTGAGGCTGGGAGTCCGTGAGACTCCGTGGGCGGGCATTTTCGCAGTATTTGTCCAATAATCGTCTTGCTTTTTGAGATTGACAAGCACATAGCTCCCAATCCACTGAGGCTGGGCTGCATCGCGCTGTCACGAGGGGGAAAAACTCACGCACACATTAGGCGAACTGGGGAAAGTTATAATGGAATGATTTCGCACTGTAGTTGGGTTGAGCACATATATTTCTATGATTCTGGATCTGAAATAGCAATGTTATAAGGTCGGCTATAACATAAGCCTAGCACAATTTCATCCTACACGATGTTTGTCATTTTTAGAGGAGGCTGAGCCTCCCTCGTTGTCTTAGAGCAATCGCCCATGCTGCCTAGTGAGTGCAACTGCAAGCTAGAGCAAGGCTAGATGATTTTTCTGGACAGATAACTAAATCATTCTAGCTAGTGCTTAGCTATCTTAGCTTTAGAATTCATGGGCTCGACTCTACGGCAGCGAGCATGGAGTTATACACCTAATCTTTTGATGTTACAGAGAAAGAAATGATAACAGAAAAGCAGTAACAGAGAAAAGACATCTTTTCTTTCATGGACTTATTCACGAATGTCAACCACAAATTACTTTCCTGCGACTCAAAACTCCCTGAGGTCGATGCAGAGTCACGATGCTTTCCCATGTGTCGCCATCTTGGTGTGACGCCTTCCATAGTTATGCTAATTAGTTAAAGCTCCTCGCGTTAGGCTGTTTCCGTAGGGTCATACTGTTTACCTCAAGAGGTAGGAAAATGGTCCCAAAACAGAGAAAAGCGATCCTCAGCACATCAAAATGATTACATCTCATCCGCATGATATTGTTCTTGGGAGAGACCTAGGAAAGTGCCATGCACAATACAAAAATGTAAAAATTTCAAATTACTTTGCAGTCAGTACCTTTAACTAAACAGAAAAAGTTACTTTTCTCTATATACTGTTGGTAATTGTGGTGTTTCACACTACAACATAGCTCCACTTGCTTATTTACCACAAGAAAAAAAAAAGAAAATGGAGCATTTTCAGATTAGTTGTGTCAATTGTAGACATGTGAAAAAGTCATTTGTAAAGTAAATACTGTATAGACTTACCTGAGCAATGTTTTAGCTCATGCAAATTTTCACTACAGTAGCAATCAAACTGATTTTACTCTTTCCACTGCTGTGTTTTCTCACATTCGTACCGATATGCCATCATACCTCTCATAAAATAAACTCAGCAGGACCATGTTCGAGTCTCTTACATTTAACACATTCTCCATGCCGAGTTTAAATCCTGCCTATGAATTTATTTTGGATTGCAGCACAAGTAGCTATCAAACCAATTTAAATGAATTTTGAACCAATTTAAATGAATCAGCAGTGGCCCAATGGCATACACATACTCCTGATGCATTCCAGCAGATTTCATTCCCGAATGGAACTGACAATATGCCAGAAATCAAGTGCCAGTAGCGTGGCTCTGACTATCCTGAAAGCTATGGCGCAAATTGAATTGCTGTTTCAGAGAATGGTTTCAGCTGGAATAACAATGGGTGGACACCCTGGTAACACATACCAGTCAGGATTTTTTCAACATTCTGCCATTTACCTGTAGTTTTTTCTGATATTGTCATTTCCAACTCAGATCTCTCACTGTGCTGCACGACAGACTGAAAGTATACACAATCATCCAGACAAGAAGGAAACCATATATTAAGTTTTATCAAATGTACATTTAATGCTCAGCTTGGTGCAAAGGGACGACAAGCAACACTAGGGAGGGCAGCAAATTTATGAGGGAAAAAGTGTAGAACAAACATGATTCGTAAGTTATTTTATTGAAGATGAAACATACAGGGGCGGCACGGTGGTGTAGTGGTTAGCGCTGTCGCCTCACAGCAAGAAGGTCCGGGTTCGAGCCCCGTGGCCGGCGAGGGCCTTTCTGTGTGGAGTTTGCATGTTCTCCCCGTGTCTGCGTGGGTTTCCTCCGGGTGCTCTGGGTTCCCCCACAGTCCAAAGACATGCAGGTTAGGTTAATTGGTGGTTCTAAATTGACCGTGAATGTGAGTGTGAATGATTGTCTGTGTCTATGTGTCAGCCCTGTGATGACCTGGCGACTTGTCCAGGGTGTACCCCGCCTTTCGCCCATAGTCAGCTGGGATAGGCTCCAGCTTGCCTGCGACCCTGTAGAACAGGATAAAGCAGCTAGAGATAATGAGATGAGAATGAGACGAAACATACAGCGATTAAACCATGATTATCAGGTGACAATGTAAAAATCTGTTTCAGGTTAAGTGCATTTTAACAATCCCAGCACAGTATACAGTTACTTATCTCATTTATTTCATTTTGTCTTGGGGGAAGTGCCAACTTGCTTGGAATAAAAAACTCACCACTCGGTACACCATAAACACAAAGTGTTTTCTGTACCAACATGGAGGGTTTAAAAAAGTAAAAAAAAAAAAAGTCTGAAAACTGCCTTGCTTTAACATCTCAGGTGCAAATGTATTTTTAATGAGGGTGCAATTACCATTGTTTGGTTTTGTGTACATTTGAATGCTAATAAGGCATCAATTATTAAATATATATTGATGTATATACTGCAGGATATGATGGTGTGATGCATAAAACATGACCATAAAAAGGTAAAAAAAAATACTGACAGTGCTTTAAGTGGAAAAGTTATTCCTCTTTGGATTTGTGATGCACTTAGACCTCCAGGTTCATACATAAAACACCGACATGCGCATTTTGTATCTCTTCATAATAAAGTGATGGGTTTATTTATTTTGGCTTACTGGTGACATACTGGTCATATCATGAGCCACTAAGCTTGGGAATATTTCACACCCCTGCAACTGCACACGTCCACACCGTCTCCATTACAGTGTTTAACATTATTGCACTGTATGCACTATTTTTTTCTGCATGCACTACAATGCATGTTGTTTTGTCTTGGCTATATTACAACATCTAATGCTTCACTGTCTTTTAATGGCCTTTATCTCTACCATTTGTATCATTTATATCACAATGATGTTGAACTCTTGCATCTGAACATGTGGATTTATGTTCTATAACTGCAGCTCTGACAGTATTTCCTGCTGTAATTTAAATAATAGGGTTATGTTAATGACTTCCTCAAGTATGTAATTTTTTTTCCATAGTAACAACAATTCATTCCCAGGGACCTGGACAGCAGATACTACACATAATCATAGTCTAATAAAAATAGATTAAGAAAACGTGTAACTATTTCAGTGTATTTAAGTTTATTTAACATTTATGGAATGAGTCTCCAATGTCAGTGCTGTGTTAATATTAAAGTGCTTTCCAACATGAAAAAGGCTTCAGGATAGAGGACTTGGCGCTTTCTGATTCAGGTTCTGATTCATGGTAATGTTCTTTTTTTATAGCCTTAATAACTACACGAGAGAGAGAGAGAGAGAGAGAGAGAGAGAGAGATCTTGATGAAGGAACAACTGTTTACAGCTGCTGTAAAGTACAATCCCAATTCCAAAAAAGTAGGGATGCTGTGTAAACTGTAAATAAAAACAGAATGTGATAATTTGCAAAATCATAGAAACCCTATATTTCATTGAAAATAGTACAAAGACAATATATCAAATGTTGAAACTGAGAATTTTTTATTGTTTGTTGAAAAATATATGATAATTTTGCATTTGATGTCAGCTACACATTTCAAAAAAAGTTGGGACAGGGGCGTTTATCACGGTGTTGCATTACCTCTACTGTTAACAACACTCTGTAAACATTCAGGAACTGAGCAGACGAATTGCTGTAGTTCTGAAAGAGAAATGTTGTCTTATTCTTGCCTGATATACAATTTCATTTGCTCAACAGTTCGGGGTCTCCTTTGTTGTATTTTACGGTTCATAATGCACCAAATGTTTTAAATAGGAGACAGGTCTGGACTGCAGGCAGGCCAGTTTAGCACCCAGACTCTTTTACGACACAGCCATGCAGTTTTAATATGTGCAGAAAGTGGTTTGGCATTGTCTTGCTGAAAGAAGGAAGGCCTTCCCTGAAAAGATTTTGTCTGAATGGCAGCATATTGCTCTGAAACATATACAGTATATATCATTCAGCATTAATGATGCCTTCCCAGATGTGCAAGCTACCCATGTCATGTGTACTAATGCAGGAGTTCTCAAATGTTTCTACTTTAATGCCCACCTATTCATACTCCTAACAAGTCGGGGCCCATTAAAAAAAAAAAACAAACAACAACAAATCCCCAATAATTTTGGATTATCTATTCTATTAGAATCTAATAATCTATTGTAAAGTGTATTAATGGAATGCAACATTACTCCCTGTTACAGATGGGAGCCCAGGAATTAAATAAGTGCAATAAAAACAAACTTTTTAATTGTAGGTATTGTATTTAAAACTGTATGGATGTGCCAGAAGCTAATATAAAACCATGCGTGCAGGGCATTCTCAGTCAAAAGGGATTAAAGAGCCAAAAGTGGAGTCTGGCTTAACTTTTAACTTTTAATGATTAACACAAGAACTTATTGCCATGTTTGTGTACAGCAAAAAGCAAGTTATTAAAACCAGGAAGTACAATCAAAAGAAGTGGATATAGAAACCACTCAAGGGGATAGATCCTTACATGCTAATGAAGAAGGATTTTTCCTACGAGTGGGAAAATTATCCATCCGTTGGGTTCCCCGACGTCTCAGACTACCTGGTGCTGTAGACTTCGTTCTACATGGACACATAGATGAAAACCTGGAAGAGAATGGAGGCGTACAACTTTTTATATGTGGCTGGGTTAAAGATCTGGGGATCAGGACACTACAAGATAAACGGCGGTAGACGGATCTAAGTGCAGGAAGTGTTTATTAGCAGGCGTGATATTTATGAAAACAAAACACAAACGAAAGCACAGCGGACTCATAAAGCAGAGTATTTAAACAATTATAAAAATGGCTCAAAACAAATGTGACAGTGATAAATAATAATACTTTGCAAAGCCTCTGTGAAAACAGCGTCTGTATCTGCATGTGGTGATTGCGCTCAAATCAGCATTAGGTGTTTCTCATAATGACTGGGTCCCAAGAGTGCGCACAACTGCTTGAGTTTCACCAGACTCAAGTGCGCAAAGGCGTGACAGTCAAGTGTTCACCTGCTGTATAACCACAACTTTTAGCTCATCTGTGTATCGCCATGCATCACCACCAAAATGCCTCATTTTCATCAATAACCCATCGCAAAGCATTGCAAGCTGTAGCGTGACCATAGCTTAATGAGGTGGATGTGACATCAGATGTAACCCAGCAATTGTACCCTACTAGGAGTAAAAATTACCTTCAACTTGGGAAAAAAATTGCGGCCACTAGATGGCACTTTGTGGCCCACTAATGGGCTACGGCCCAGTGGTTGAGAAGCACCGCACTAATGCACCCCCATATGATCACAGATGCTGGCTTTTGAATTGTGCACTGATAACAAGCTGGATGGCACCTCTGCTCTTTAGCCTGGAAGACGTGGTGTCCATGATTTCTAAAAATAATTTCTGCTTTTGATTCATCAGACCTTGGAACAATTTTTTACTTTGCCTCAGTCCATCATAAAAGAGCTCAGACCCAGAGAAGGTAGCTGTGTTTCTGGATATTGTTTATATCTGGTTTTAACTTGCATTTGTGAATGTAGTAATGAACTGCTTTCACAGACGCTGGTTTTCTGAAGTGTTCCTGAGCCCATACAGCGATTTCCACTACAAACACATGTCTGCTTTTAATGCAGTGTCATCTGAGGGCCTGAAGCTCACAGGCATCCAATGTCAGTTTTCAGCCTTGTCTCTTGCATACAGAGATTTCTCCAGATTCTCTGAATCTTTTAATGATATTATGTACCATAGATGATGTGATCCCCAAATTCTTTGCAGTTTTATATTGAGGAATGTTATTCTTAAATTGTTGCACTGTTTGCCCACACAGTCTTTCACAGAGTGGTGAACCCCTCCCCATCTTTACTTCTGAGAGACTCCGCCTCTCTGGGATGCTCCTTTTATACCCAGTCATGTTACTGACCTGTTGCCAATTAACCTAATTAGTTTCTATTTAGCATTACACAACTTTTTCAGTCTTTTGTTGCTCCTATCCCAAATTTTCTGAAACGTGTTGCTGATGTCAAATTCAAAATGAGCATATATTTTTCAAACAATAACATTTCTCAGATTCAACATTTGATATGTTGTCTTTGTACTATTTTCAATGAAATATAGGGTTTCCATGATTTGAAAATTATCACATTCTGTTTTCATTTACAGTTTACACAGCGTCTCAACTTTTTTGGAATTGGGGTTGTAAGTGATAACAAGAACTAACTTTTCTTCTAGATGTTCTACAACATTAAATGTAACCATAAACTGGTAAAAAGCATAAACTGTCATTAAATGAAAAAAAAAATGCAGTTGCTGGCAATTCGCTGTGTTATAAGAGAAATACAGCATTTCAGGATGTACTGTTATCAGAAAATAATCCAGTTTGGGTAGATTATTTGGCTTTGCATCAGTACGTATCATACAACCTGTTGTGGATTTTTTTAAACTGTTACAGCACACCACAGTGTTTTATTCCTCTTAATCCACAGCAAGTTTCCAATATTTGCCATTTTTGATGTATTAATGAACAGGACTTCATGCTTTTGAACTGTTTATAGATCAGTTTTATTTTGTAGAACCTCCACAACATGTTAGTTCTCAATATCACCCAGTCATGTTGTATTCCTTACTTATTATTGTATATTTTTCTATTGTTACTGGGTATAGTGTAATGAGCAGCCATTTTAATATATCTTGTTGCTTGTGGATTACGCTTAATGTGTTCAGTCAATTGGATGATGGTAGGTCTTTATTTAGCACTACACATTCATTTGAGATGATCTAATGGACCTATCCTTTCAACTTTACAGCAAAGATTATAATCTGTTTATTCTCCAGAGAGAGCTCACTGACACCATGATATACTTTAGATATACTCACTGGCCACTTTATTAGGAGCACCCATGCACCTGCTGCTTTCTGCAGTTCTCTAATCAGCCGATTCCTTGACAGCAGCACAATGCATAAAATCATGCAGATTCAAATTATGAGCTTCAGTTAATGTTCACTTCAAACATCAGAATGGGGAAAATTGTGATCTGAAAGTGTGACTTTCACTGTGGCATGGGTGTTGGTTTGAGCCAGATGGACTAGTTTGAGTCTTTCAGAAACTGCTGATCTCCTGGGGTTTTCACACACAACAGTCTCTAGAGTTTACACAGAATGGTACGAAAAACAAAGAAACATTGAGTGAGTGACAGTCCTATGGGTGGAAACAAATACCTTGCTGATAAGAGATGTCAGAGGAAAATGGGCAGATTGGTTCAAGCTGCCAGGAAGGATATAGTAACTCATAGCAACTCTTTACAACTGTGATGAGCAGAAAAGCATCTCAGCATGCAACAGCAGAAGACCACATTGGGTTCCACTCCTGCCAGCCAAGAACAGGAATCTTAAACTCAAGAACAAGTTCCTATTAAAGTGGCTATTGAGTGTATATACAGTATATCTTGAGACCTGTGCAAATCCAGCAATCAGAAGGCTCATAAATGAAATCTGGATTTAGGCTTTAAAAGAGATTTGCATTTATAGTTAATTGGCCATATGTTTTATAATGTGAACATTTTAATGTCCTTTTTTTTTTTTTTTTACATTTCAGCACCTGCATTGAATATGTATCCAAGATGTTCTGGATGTACCATGCAGAATTATTTCATAAGCTTTCATCTGTCAAAGTGATAACATCTGTCAGATAGAATATCTATATTCTGCCAAGTACCATACTGCCAGTGTTTTCTGCTTAATGCTGCATTCATAGTGTTTTGTAAGAGGTAACTTCTAAGTTGCAGTAACGTCATTTCTCACCTTGGCACTTTCAACGTGCAAAGTGGAAGAAAATATGGACACCTCCACAAATGCATGGCTTTTATTTGCTCTGTCACAGCACATAAAGCTAATAAAAAGCTACTTTCACTGCATTTTTACAGTTAAAGACCTGAGTAGTTATTGGTATTATTCTTCTGTAGTGAACTTCAAACATCCATGTGATTGAAACTGCAACACAATAGGGAGTAGCTTAGCAACAAATTAGCTACCGGTAGCTAATGTTAATTATACGACTGATAACTCTAATGTTGATGATTACCTTCTCAAAACATGAGACGTTGGCCAGTGTTATAGATTTAGCCACATACTGTGTCTATATGTTTGCTGATCTAAAGCCAAAGCCTGTTACAGACTCATTTAAAAGTAGATAAGGGAACTTGACACTATTTACAGTGTGGGCAGCCATGTTGATGTGATTTCATTCTGTAAACGGGGAAGGAACTAGTAGTTGATAAGACAACTCCAAGTTGACAAGTTGAAATTTCAAATCGAGGGGGCGTTTTCGGGAAATTATAAGTTGCAACCTTGCCTTCAACACAGCATTAACACACTGCATGTACAGTGGTACTTGAAAGTTTGCGAACCCTTTAGAATTTTCTATATTTCTGCATAAATATGACCTAAAACATCATCAGATTTTCACACAAGTCCTAAAAGTACTGTAGATAAAGAGAACCCAGTTAAACAAATGAGACAAAATATTATACTTGGTCATTTATTTATTGAGGAAAATGATCCAATATTACATATCTGTGAGTGGCAAAAGTATATGAACCTTTGCTTTCAGTATCTGGTGTGACCCCCTTGTGCAGCAATAACTGCAACTAAACGTTTCCGGTAACTGTTGATCAGTCCTGCACACTGGCTTGGAGGAATTTTAGCCCATTCCTCTGTACAGAACAGCTTCAACTCTGGGATGTTGGTGGGCTTCCTCACATGAACTGCTCACTTCAGGTCCTTCCACAACATTTCGATTGGATTAAGGTCAGGGCTTTGACTTGGCCATTCCAAAACATTAACTTTTATTCTTCTTTAACCATTCTTTGGTAGAACGACTTGTGTGCTTAGGGTCATTGTCTTGCTGCATGACCCACCTTCTCTTGAGATTCAGTTCATGGACAGATATCCTGACATTTTCCTTTAGAATTTGCTGGTATAATTCAGAATTCATAGCCTTCTGGCTTGTCCACATGATCTTTAGCAAACTACAGACGAGCAGCAATGTTCTTTTTGGAGAGCAGTGGCTTTCTCCTTGCAACCCTGCCATGCACACCATTGTTATTCAGTGTTCTCCTGATGGTGGAGTCATGAACATTAAACATTAGCCAATGTGAGAGAGGCCTTCAGTTGCTTAGAAGTTACCGTGGGGTCCTTTGTGACCTCGCCGACTATTGCATGCCTTGCTCTTGGAGTGATCTTTGTTGGTCGACCACTCCTGGGGAGGGTAACAATGGTCTCGAATTTCCTCCATTTGTACACAATCTGTCTGACTGTGGATTGGTGGAGTCCAAACTCTTTAGAGATGGTTTTGTAACCTTTTCCAGCCTGATGAGGATCAACAATGCTTTTTCTGAGGCCCTCAGAAATCTCCTTTGTTTGTGCCATGACACACTGCCACAAACATGTGTTGTGAAGATCAGACTTTGATAGATCCTTGTTCTTTAAATAAAACAGGGTGCCCACTCACACCTGATTGTCATACCATTGACTGAAAACACCTGAGTCTAATTTCGCCTTTAACTGGATTCTCTTTATCTACTTTTAGGACTTGTGTGAAAATCTGATGATGTTTTAGGCCATATTTATGCAGAAATATAGAAAATTATAAAGGGTTCACAAACTTTCAAGCACCACTGTATACTGGAAACATTGCCATCTCTGAAACTATGGATAAGCACTTTTATTTCTTCACTAGTTCAACAGCCCAACCAGAAGAAGCTGGAAGAAGAAAGAATCACCATTATTCCTTGACCGCAAAAATGCCAAGTCAGCAGAACCACACTTGATTGCAGCAGAAGAAAAGTGAACGAGTTTCAATCCATGTTTAACACTGTGCCTTTGTTGCTTTGGCTTTGGGGTGCTGAGGTAAATAGAATCGTCCACAACAAGGAACAAACAAATCAGCAATGCCTTCAGGGGAGCTTCAGTTTTTCCTGGCACTGTAATCTGCTCTTATTTTCCTGCCAAAAGTTGAGAATGCAGTTTAATCCATGAGTAGAATTCCTTCTCCTCTAACACAGATTTATTTTTGCTCTCAAACAAAAAATTAAATTGTGCACTCAAATCCATTCTATTTGTGCAAGGATTTGCTTTGTTCATTTTGAAAAAAAAAAAAAAAACCCTGCATGCACACATTTGAAATTACAACATACTGAATAACCCATTTAATCATGTTTTTCATTTATTCATCTTCTGTAACCATTTAATCCTGGTCTGGAGTTCCAGGTTGCATGACTACAATGAGTAATCAAGGTGGCAATGCTTGCAGCTGTGCTGTGCTGCTCTGCTGTATTTCAGTGCAACTTACTTAAAATACCCATAAGAACTTAATGGTAGTAAAGCTACAGATGCAACTTTCACCGGACACCCTACATGCTCTGATATAAACAAAGTAACTGTAGCTTGCAAAACTAACGCCATTATTTCAACAAAGTGAGTGTTACATTACATTATACTGTATTATTATACATACAGGACACTTTTTCGATGGAATAAAAACATTTATTTTTTTCGCGGTCTGGTTTCCATCAGGGCGGCACGGTGGTGTAGTGGTTAGCGCTGTTGCCTCACAGCAAGAAGGTCCGGGTTCGAGCCCCATGGCCGGCGAGGGCCTTTCTGTGCGGAGTTTGCATGTTCTCCCCGTGTCCGCGTGGGTTTCCTCCGGGTGCTCCGGTTTCCCCCACAGTCCAAAGACATGCAGGTTAGGTTAACTGGTGACTCTAAATTGACCGTAGGTGTGAATGTGAGTGTGAATGGTTGTCTGTGTCTATGTGTCAGCCCTGTGATGACCTGGCGACTTGTCCAGGGTGTACCCCGCCTTTCGCCCATAGTCAGCTGGGATAGGCTCCAGCTTGCTTGCGACCCTGTAGAAGGATAAAGCGGCTAGAGATGATGAGATGGGAGATGGTTTCCATCAAATCCTGTGCTCTGATTGGCTGGCGAGCGGGTCCGTATCCTACGATACGGACCCCGGTTATGGACCTCTTGTGACTCGCTCGTTCACAACAACAACAAACATAGTAGCATTTTTTTGTCAACATCTTTTTTAATAAGATTTATTTATAAGATTATCAAAAATCTTATACATTTTTGCCAGCATTTCTCAGGAGAATAGCATTAATTTTACAGCATGGATAGTGATAATGACAGTGATCACAGTGAAAGTGAGTTTTACTACCCTGAGGAAAAAGAAATAAAACATTTCAGGAGAAAGCTAAAAATTGTTGCTAACGCCGAGCAAAAACATGGTTAAATCCTGAATGACTCAATTTTGTATAAATAGGAGACTACGTACCGGTAGGTGGCAAAATGTAGTTTTTTTCCTGCCATGGAAGTGCACTTGTATACCGAGGAGGAAGCAATTAGCATTACAGCCATGAATGAGGATTCAAAATGGCGGCTTGGCTCAGTTTTTCTTTTCGGGCGCTCTCATTTTCTGTTAGAATTTGGTAAAGAAAAAAAAATTATTTACCAGCTGAAGGTCGGTCTGTATGGTGAAATACCGTGATCTCGGCCTTGAATACTGACCTCGGCCCAGAGGGCCTCACTCAGTACTTTCAAGACCTCGGTCACGGTATTTCACGATACGGACCTCCCCGCTGGTAAATAACATATGTATTTGTGACAACTCTCAGCGCTGCCGCTGTGATTGCTTGTAGGTGTGGCTGGGGAGCTCGTTACGGCAACACCTGTGCTCTCCCTTTAAAAGGAGGAGCCTTTGGAAAATGGCGGCTGCTTGTGGGCTCAGAGCTGCATGTCTGCCGTTTTGTTGATGTTTTGGTTTGGTTATTTGTAATGGCTTTGTTTTGTATTTGGTTTTTCTTTCATGTAACAACTTTTCACTACACTATCATTGCATGCTTGCACTGTCTAACATTACTGATTAATTGCCTTACTCACGCCATATATTTACTTTGTAAATATTTCTGTTTTCTTTAAGTAAATTCATTAAGATCTTCAACCTCTGTCTTTGTCCTACTTCCTTTGTTGCAACAGTCATAACAAAATGGGGGCTTATCTATTATGATTGTGTTTGTAAAATTATTTGGTGATTGTTCATATAATTTGATTATTTTGATTGCTCTTAAATGAGTAATATTTGGTTTGGAGGACATCAATCTGTGTTCAGTTAGATGCGGACTGAGAAGAATCCTTACCATGGCTTATGCTCATGGCCCAAGAAGTAGTCCAAGAGAGTATGGGTTTTAGCCCAAATTTCTTGGTTTTTGGTCATAAGGTTCAGGGAATTTCCTCTGTTCTGAGTGAGGTTCTGTGGAGAAACAGGTGTTAGCATTCCTGCACTCCAAGGGGATTGAGGTAAAAAGCACTAACATCGAAGCATGTCACCTTCTCCCACGGAGAAGCAACACAGGCAAACCGGTGGTAATAATGCGATTTGCCAACAGAAAGCATAAGATGCAACTGTTAAAACAAGGGAAGAAACTGAAAGGCTCAGATGTGTTTTTAAATGAGCACTTAACCAAAAAAAATGCAGACATTGCAAAAAAGGCGAGACTACTAAGGAAACAGGGGAAAATCCAGAACACTTGGACACAAAACTGCAAGATTTTCATCAAGCTGAAGGGATCTCCAGAAGAGGCCAAGATCTTGGTCATCCGAGATATTGGGGAACTGGACAAATTCTGAGGGAGCCAATCAAAGCAATTTACAATCATGACACAAGGATTGGACACTGGACACAAGAACTGGACACTTTCCATTATACTGAGCACAAAATACAAGATATGGAAAATAATATTGATCCGGAAAATAATCTTTTCAGCAACATCAATATCAGCTGCCGGTATTACACTGAATATCAATACAATGCAAAGATCAGAGACGGAAATAAGATATCAATTATTCATTTCAATACCAGAAGTCTGTATGCCAATTTCCATAAAATGAAGGAATATCTCAGTCAGTTTAATACTCCATTCAATATAATAGCCATATCAGAAACTTGGATCAACGATGAGATGGGAGTAGATTTTGAGCTGAACGGGTATGAATTAAATTATATCAATAGAAAGAACAAAAGAGGAGGGGGAGTGGCAATATATGTTGATAATAGTTTGGAATATAAAATTAATAATAAAATGATGGTAGCTGTTGATGATTGGATGGAGTGTATTACAATAGAAATATGTTGTGAAAAAATGAAAAATATAATGGTGAGCTGTATATACAGATCTCCTGGATCAAGCATAGAAGTTTTTATAGATTGGATGGAAAGTATGTTTATAAAATCAACTCAGAAGGTCATGTACATCTGTGGTGATCTTAACATTGACCTCTTTAATCATAAGAAACACAAAATGACAGAAGAGTTCATTAACTCAATGTTCAGTATGGGACTGTATCCAACTATTACCAGACCAAGCAGGATCACTTCTCACAGCACCACTTTAATAGATAATATATTTACTAATATCCTGCAAAATAATATAGAGAGTGGACTACTATTAACAGACATCAGTGACCACCTACCTATTTTTAATGTATATTACTGTAATTATAGCAAGAAAAAGGATACTAAAAATTATAAATATATAAGAGTGAAAACTGAAGAAACCATGATTGCACTAAAAATATATGCAAAATACGATAGGGGTATCGCACCTGGCTCACCTCTACAGGTACTCGGCCCTGCACCATCTGTGAGCCAGTGGCATCGCTCTCTCTCTTTCTCCTTCCCTCAAGGCACCAGCGGGGCTCTGCGTGGCAGGGCGCCCTCCTCCCTAAGCCAAGACGAAGCTTGACTGCATGCCACAACTAGACAAGAGTTGGCTGGCTTCAGCAGGTTGTCAAATGGGCACCCCCCTTCACTGGTGTTTCATCGATTTAAGCCCATGACACCTCGGAGGGGCTCGACGGCAGAACCAGCATCCTGGCTCTACCCCCGCTTGAACGCCACCCAACTCTATGCCTTCAGTTCTTCAGTAGGCCGGCTCTACCACCGCACCTCCCTTTGGATCCAAATCCAGCGTGACGCTTCTTCTGCCCGCTTGGTGGTGTTGGCCACCAGCTGCTTCCTAGCTGACCCTTCAATTCCCAACAGTCCAAGGGCTCTCCAGAGCGACCGCCCAGCAAAACCCCTGCAGCCCACCTCCACCGGCAAGTTCCAGGCCTTCCATCCATTATGCTGGATCTCGAGGATGAGGGCTTGATATTTTTTAAGCTTACGCTCATATGCCTCCTCTATCCTCTCTTCCCAGGGAACCGTCAGTTCTATGAGCACCACCTGTTTGGTACCTTTAGACCACAGTACAATGTCTGGTCTCAGGCTAGTGTGGGCTATCTCCTCTGGGAATTTGAGCTGCTTTTTCAGGTCAGCCCGCATCTCCCAGTCGCTTGCTGTGGCAAGGACCCCTTTGCTCCTCCCTCCTGCTACAGAGCTTTCTCCCGCTCTGACAAAATGGATGAAGCGAGGCCCCCTGGAAAGCTGTCTTGCCTTTTTCCTCGCCTGCTCAACACCATCGACCAACTGTGCGAGGATCTGGTCATGTCGCCATCGGAACTTCCCGTCTGCAAGGCTTGAGTGACACGAGGAGAGGACATGCTCTAGGTTAGCTGTCCTTCCGCAGAGCTTGCAGCTCGGGCTCTCTACCATTCCCCAGGTGTAGAGGTTCGATGGAGTCGGCAGGACATCATATGTGGAACGCAACAGGAACTTAATCCGGTGGCCTTCCATGCTCCAGATGTCCCGCCAAGATAAAGCTCTCTCCCTCGCTCCCTCCCATTTAGTCCAGCTGCCTTGTTTGCTCATGGCCACGGCCTTGACATGCCGGCTTTCCTCCTCTGCCTTCCGCAGCTCCCTTTGCACCAAGCCTCGACGCTCCTTTGGATCGGCTTTGTTCCAGCTTGTTCTGGTGAAGCAACCCAGCCCAAGCTTTCCCTGGGCTACTGACCCAATGATGTCAGCATGATGCAGTCGATCTTCCACCTCCTTCAGTGCTGTACTGGCTGACCATTTCCGGCCTGTTCTGACAACAATGCCCGCCTGCCGCACTCTCTCATCTCTACTATCTCGTAGCATCATGGCCTGCCGTATCTTTGCGACCTTATACTCCTCCACCACCGATGTTATAATTAAATTATTAAAATGATTTAATAATACAGGACTGGAATGTAGTTTATAAAGAAAAAGATGTTGATAAAGCATATGAGGAATTTTTAATAATATTCAATGAACTATATAATAAAAATTGTCCTATAAAAAAATACAGTAATATACATAAATATACAAATAGTCCGTGGGTCACCAAGGGGCTACAAAATGCCTGCAAAAAGAAAAATATATTATACAGACAATTCTTAAAGCATCAAACTATAGAGGCAGAGGAAAAATATAAAAAATATAAAAATAAATTAACTAATATTATAAGGATATGTAAGAAAGACTATTATAATAAATTAGTGGAGAAAAATAAAAACAATATTAAAGGTATATGGACTGTACTAAATGGTATTGTGAGAAATGGATCCAAAACTACAAATTACCCGGAGTATTACACTGAAAATGATAAGACCATAAATAATATGGAGGATGTGGTGAATGGTTTTAATCAATTCTTTGTAAATGTGGGACCAGATTTAGCGGCAAAAATAAAGGAACCTGGGACAACACAATGTGGGGACATAGAAGATATGGGGGACAGAAATCCAAGTACAATTTTTCTAACTGCAACTGATGAGGAAGAAATTATCCAAATTGTAAGAAAATGTAAAAATAAAACTTCTGCAGACTGGAATGATATAGACATGTTAACAGTAAAGACAGTTATTGAGGGAATTGTGAAACCACTCACCCACATCTGCAATTTATCTTTTCAATCAGGTACATTTCCAGACAAAATGAAAATTGCAAAAGTGATACCATTGTTTAAAAATGGAGATAGACACCATTTCACAAACTACAGGCCTGTTTCTTTACTCCCCCAATTCTCCAAAATACTCAAAAAACTTTTTTCAGATAGATTGGACAAATTCATTGAAAAACACAACCTCCTTACAGACAGTCAATATGGATTCAGAACGGACAGATCAACATCGATGGCACTAATGGAACTAATAGAGGAAATCACAAAATGTATAGACAATAAAAAAATAGCAATTGGAGTATTTGTGGACCTAAAAAAAGCATTTGATACTATTGATCATAGTATATTATTAAGTAAACTAGAAAAGTGTGGTGTTAGGGGAGTTGGGTGGAGTTGGCTGTTGAGCTATCTAAGAAACAGGCAACAGTTTGTGCAGATAGGTGAGCATAAATCTGATTTCATGAACATTACATGCAGGGTACCACAGGGGTCAATATTAGGTCCGAAATTATTCATAATATATATCAATGACATATGTACAATTTCGCAAGTACTGAAATTTGTTTTGTTTGCAGATGACACCAATATTTTTTGTGCCGGTGAGAATTTGCAGCAGACTTTAGAGATAATCACAACCGAAATAAATAAACTAAAACTATGGTTTGACAAAAATAAATTATAATTAAATCTAAGCAAAACAAAGATTATGTTGTTTGGGAGACACAAAATAGATTGTAATGTAGAATTGATAATAGACAATACTAAGATAGAAATGGTACAGGAAATTAAATTTCTTGGTGTGATTTTGGATCCTAAAGTCTGCTGGAAACCTCATGTAGGATATGTACGAGCAAAACTGGCAAAGTGCTCGGCAATTCTGTGGAAAACAAAATATATTCTTGATTGTAAATCTTTGCACACTCTATATTACTCATTATTTTTGCCATATCTGACTTATTGTGTCGAAGTCTGGGGAAACACCTACAAAACCACTCTGCAGCCGATATGTACAATACAGAAAAGAGCAATAAGGGCAATAAACAAAACAGGATACAGAGAACACACAAACTCACTATTCATAAAATCACACATGTTGAAATTTATGGATCTGGTCAAATTCAGAACAGCACAAATAATGTACAAAGCAAGAAATAATCTATTGCCGAAAAATATACAAGGAATGTTTAGTGAGAGAGAGGGGGGATATAATCTAAGGGGAGACCTAAATTTTAAAAAACCAAAGGTTAGAACAAATATGAAAAGCATGTGCGTATCGAGCTGTGGGGTGACTTTATGGAACAGACTGGAGACAGAAATAAAACAAAGTGCAAATATAAATCTGTTTAAAAAAAGGTACAAAAATATTTTTAAATAAGTATATTGAAGAGGAAGTATGTTAATGGCGGATGATGAGGGATAAATAGAATAGGGTTGATTGTTATATTAGAACTAACTTAGTATATGGTATATATTTATTTATGGGGATAGATATCTTCATATTTACAGGGATAGGTATGTAGTAGATATTTATTTTTGTAATTATATATTTATATAGATATTTATGAAGTGTATATATGGTATAAAGTATATATATATCTCTGTAATTATATATATGGAATGAAGTTGTTAGGACTTGGACTGTTTTGGCCTCTAGAGGCCGCTGTTATTTCCTTTTCGTGTCATGTTTATTTTGGCCTCTAGAGGCCGCCACTGTTCCTGTGTTTTGTGTTTTTTTTGTTAATTGCCTGTTAGTCCTAATTATCTTCACCTGTGTCCTTAATTAGTTTGTGTATTTATACCCCTGAGTTCAGTCCTCTTGTCACGGAGTTTTTGTGCTGTTATGTTTATCTCCAGTTTCCTCTGTACCGTGTTCTTTGTTTTGCACTTTGCTTTTCTGTTTTTTTGGCTTTTGTTTTGTACCTTTGGATATTTTATTTTTCCCTTTGTCTTCCCAGTGTTAGATTATACTCTTTGTTGTTTTTTGCTTTGCCCTGTATATAGTGTATATAGTATAAATAAACCTTTTTGATTCTTTTTCTACTTCCGCCTCACGCCTCTGCATTTGAGTCATCCCCCTGGTGGCCTAGTGGGGGTTTGCTGGATTATCACACCAACGAACCAGGTTCGAATCCCAGCAAAACCCTAACAGAAAAACTCCGTCATGACCGACTCAGCAGAGGCTGCTTCAACTGTCTACCCGGCCAACCTTCAGGGAATTATGGCAGCTTTGACACGCTTCGGAGCGACCATGGACGCTCATGGACGTACGCTCACCAGCCAACGTGAGGCCCTTGCTCGCCACGAGGAACTGCTTCAGCAAATTGGGAAAACCCTGGCACAGCTGACATCTCTGCCTGCATCTCCTGCTCCTGATCCAGCTCCCACTCCTGCTCCAGTGCCTCCTGCCATGCTGCCTTCTTCACCTCGCGAACCCAGCCTTCCTGCACCACAGAGGTATGACGGCAAGCACAGTGAGTGCCGAGAGTTCCTTACCCAGTGTCAACTCACCTTTGAGCTTCAGCCTACCACCTACACTACGGATCGCCGCAAGATTGCCTTTGTGATCACCTTATTAGCTGGTAAGGCGCGAGCCTGGGCTACTGCTATCTGGCAAAGACAGGGACCTGAGTGCTTTGATTTCCAGCTGTTTTCTGAAGAGATGCTTCGGGTCTTCGATCAGGCAGACATCAGTACCGACGCAGCCCGAAAGCTCATGTCCATCCAGCAAGGAGGAAGCGTCGCAGATTACGCCATCTCGTTCCGAACACTCGCAGCAGTAAGTGGATGGAACGAGACTGCCCTGGTGTCAGCCTTCCACCATGGTCTGTCTGACCCCATCAAGGACAGTCTGGCCTCTATTGGATGCCCAAGTGACCTCGAAACCCTCATCTCACATGCTATTCGTCTGGACAACAGGATGAGAGAACGCCACCAATCCTTGAGCCCCCCCAGCCTCCCTACCTCTACCTGGAGACCGTCTACCTCCTTCAGTGACTGTCCAGAACCCATGCAAGTGGGTCGTACTCGCCTCTCCGCATCTGAGAGGGAGCGCAGAAGGAGGGACAAGTGCTGCATCTACTGTGGCAAGCCTGGTCACTTCCGAGCATCATGTCCCGAACTCTTGGGAAAAGGACCGCCCCGTCCAGCCGAGGGAGGGTTGTGACGGGGCCTACCCTCTCTCCCGGACTCCCTGGCCAAGGAATCTACATCCCGGTCTCCATCTCCTGGGGTGAGTCTGTCCACTCGTGTCAAGCTTTGATAGACTCAGGGGCGGCTGGGAACTTTATGGATATTCACTTCACCCAAAGCATCAATATACCTACTGCACCTCTTGAAGTCCCTCTGTCTGTGTCTGCCCTCGATGGCCAAGCGTTAGGTGATGGAAGAGTCACTCAAGTTACTTCTCCAGTCTTCCTCCAGTCTCAAGGTCACAAGGAAGAAATATCCCTGCACCTGATTCCTTCACCTGAGTTCCCAGTTATTCTAGGCCTTCCTTGGCTTACTCGCCACAACCCTCGCATAGACTGGGTAACAAGCCAGGTTGTGGAATGGGGCCCTGCATGCCATGCCTCTTGTCTGCTCTCTAGCTCTCCTGTGTCTCCTGCCGAGCCCCCTGATCTCACCGAGTTATCTCAAGTTCCCACAGAGTACTGGGATCTCAAGGAGGTATTCAGCAAGAGCAGGGCCGCCGTTCTTCCTCCGCACCGGGCCTACGACTGTGCCATCGATTTGCTCCCTGGGACTACCCCTCCTCGTGGCAGACTGTTTTCCCTCTCTCAGCCAGAACGCAAGGCTATGGAGGAATACCTCAAAGACGCCCTGGTCTCTGGGTTCATTCGACCCTCCACTTCACCTGCTGGTGCTGGCTTCTTCTTTGTCGGCAAGAAGGATGGGGGGCTTCGACCATGTATTGACTACAGGGGCCTGAACAAGATCACTGTGCGCAACCGATATCCCCTTCCGCTGATGTCCACTGCTTTCGACCTGCTCCAAGGCGCCACCGTCTTCACCAAGTTGGACCTACGGAACGCATACCACCTCATCCGTATCCGACAGGGAGACGAGTGGAAGACTGCCTTTAACACCCCGTCTGGGCACTACGAATACCAGGTGATGCCCTTCGGACTCACCAACGCACCAGCTGTTTTTCAGGCCCTAATCAACGACGTCTTAAGGGACATGATTAACCTGTACGTCTTTGTCTACCTCGATGACATCCTTATCTTTTCCAAGACCATGCAGGAGCACCGCCACCATGTCCGCCAGGTTCTCCAGAGGCTGCTACAGAACAATCTGTTCGCCAAGGCCCAGAAATGCGAATTTCATGTTCCCGAGGTCTCCTTTCTGGGATTTATTGTATGGACAGGCCAACTCCAAATGGACCCTGCCAAGACCCTGGCCGTCCGGGACTGGCCTACTCCCAAGTCCGTTAAGGAGGTTCAGCGGTTCTTAGGATTCGCTAACTTCTACCGCAAGTTCATCAGGAACTTCAGTTCTGTGGCAGCACCCATGTCAGACCTCACCAAAGGGACAGGTGGATCTTATGGCTGGTCTCCTCAGGCAGAAAAGGCGTTCAAAGACCTCAAGGCCCGCTTCTGCACGGCACCCATTCTGGTCCTCCCGGACACCTCCCAACCATTCATCGTGGAGGTGGACGCCTCGGACAGTGGTGTCGGCGCGGTACTCTCTCAACGTTCGGAAGGAAAGCTGCACCCCTGCGCTTACTTCTCCCACCGCCTGAGTCCTGCGGAGTCCCGGTACGATGTGGGGGATCGAGAACTGTTAGCGGTCAAACTGGCCCTTGAGGAGTGGAGGCACTGGCTGGAGGGAGCGCAACATCCATTCCTGGTTTGGACTGACCACAAGAACCTGGAGTACCTCCAGCAAGCCAAGAGACTGAACCCTCGACAGGCTAGGTGGGCCCTGTTTTTCAGTCGGTTTGACTTCACCCTCTCGTACCGTCCCGGCTCCAAAAACACCAAACCTGACGCACTGTCCAGGCTGTTCTCTGCCACTAACAGGGAGAATGAAGTCGGGCCTATTATCCCGGTGTCCCGGATTGTGGCCCCTGTCCGCTGGGGTATTGAGGAGGCTGTTCGACGAGCCCAACGCCAGGACCCCGGTCCTGGGACGGGGCCACCGGGCCTCTTGTACGTCCCACATCAAGCCCGGGCCAAGGTTCTCCAGTGGGGTCACTCTTCCCCTCTCACCGCCCACCCGGGAGCTCGGAGGACCCTGGACTTCCTGAAAAGACGCTTCTGGTGGCCTAACATGGAGCAGGAAGTAAGGTCATTTGTCCTGTCCTGTGAGGTTTGCACCAGAACCAAGAACCCACGACAGCGTCCCCAGGGTCTCCTGCATCCTCTGACCATTCCCCGGCGTCCCTGGTCCCACGTGGCAGTCGACTTCATCACGGGTCTCCCTGAGTCACAAGGTAACATGGTCATTTTGGTCATTGTTGACAGATTCTCCAAGGCCTGCCGCTTCATACCTCTGTGCAAACTCCCCTCTGCTC